>NC_090398.1:56310619-56919659 GCF_036365525.1 Heterodontus francisci
CTTTGGTTGAGGCGCTCCCTTAGTTTGTAGGGCTGCCTTACTTTAAGGGGCAGCGTCAGTTTGAGAGTCTGCCTTAGTTTGAGGGGCTGCCTTAGTTTGAGGGGCTGCCTTTGATTGAGTGGCTGCATTAGTTTGAGAGTCTGCCTTAGTTTGAGGGGCTGCATTAGTTTGAGGGGCTGCCTTAGATTGAGGGGCTGCATTAGTTTGAGGGGCTGCATTAGTTTGAGGGGGTGCATTAGTTTGAGGGGCTGCCTTTGATTGAGGGGCTGCCTTAGGTAGAGTTCTGCATTAGTTTGAGGGGCTGCATTGGTTTGAGTGGGTACATTAGTTTGATGGGCTGCCTTAGATTGAGGGGCTGCATTAGTTTGAGGGGCTGCATTAGTTTGAGGGGCTGCATTAGTTTGAGGGGTTGCATTAGAATGAGGGGCTGCCTCATATTGAGTGGCTGCATTAGTTTGAGAGACTGCCTTAGTTTGAGGGGATGCCTTCGTTTGAGGGGTTAGCTTAGTTAGAGGGGCTGCCTTAGTTTGAGGGGCTGCATTACTTTGAGGGAGTGCCTTAGTTTGAGAGGCTGCCTTACTTTGAGGGGCTGCCATAGTTTGAGCGGCTGCCTTAATTTGAGAGGCTGCCTTAGTTTGAGCGGCTGCCTAGGTTTGAGCGGCTGCCTTAGTTTGAGAGTCTGCATTAGTTTGAGCGGCTGCCTTAGTTTGAGGGGCTGCCTTAGTTTGAGAGTCTGCCTTACTTTTAGAGGCTGCATTAGTGTGAGGGGCTGCCTTAATTTGAGCGGCTGCATAGTTTGAGGGACTGCCTTCGTTTGAGCGGCTGCCTTAGTTTGAGGGTCTGCCTTACTTTTCGAGGCTGCCTTAGTTTGAGGCGCTCCCTTAGTTTGAGGGTCTGCCTTACTTTGACAGGCTGCCTTATTTTGAGCGGCTGCGTTAGTTTGAGAGGCTGCCTGGGTTTGAGGGGCTGACTTAGTTTGAGGGGCTGACTTAGTTTGAGGGGCTGCATTTGTTTGATGGGATGCTTTATTTTGAGCGGCTGCCTTAGTTGAGGGGCTGCCTCAGATTGAGGGGCTGCATTAGTTTGAGCGGCTGCCTTAGTTTGAGGGGCTGCCTCAGTTTGAGGGGCTGCCTTAGAATGAGGGGCTGCCTTTGATTGAGTGGCTGCATTAGTTTGAGAGTCTGCCTTTGATTGAGGGGCTGCATTAGTTTGACGGGCTGCATTAGATTGAGGGTCTGCATTAGTTTGAGGGGCTGCATTATTTTGAGGGGCTGCATTAGTTTGAGGGGTTGGCTTAGTTTGAGGGGCTGCCTCATATTGAGTGGCTGCATTAGTTTGAGAGACTGCCTTAGTTTGAGGGGATGCCTTCGTTTGAGGGGTTAGCTTAGTTAGAGGGGCTGCCTTAGTTTGAGGGGCTGCATTACTTTGAGGGAGTGCCTTAGTTTGAGAGGCTGCCTTACTTTGAGGGGCTGCCATAGTTTGAGCGGCTGCCTTAATTTGAGAGGCTGCCTAGGTTTGAGCGGCTGCCTTAGTTTGAGAGTCTGCATTAGTTTGAGCGGCTGCCTTAGTTTGAGGGGCTGCCTTAGTTTGAGAGTCTGCCTTACTTTTAGAGGCTGCATTAGTGTGAGGGGCTGCCTTAATTTGAGCGGCTGCATAGTTTGAGGGACTGCCTTCGTTTGAGCGGCTGCCTTAGTTTGAGGGTCTGCCTTACTTTTCGAGGCTGCCTTAGTTTGAGGCGCTCCCTTAGTTTGAGGGTCTGCCTTACTTTGACAGGCTGCCTTATTTTGAGCGGCTGCGTTAGTTTGAGAGGCTGCCTGGGTTTGAGGGGCTGACTTAGTTTGAGGGGCTGACATAGTTTGAGGGGCTGCATTTGTTTGATGGGATGCTTTATTTTGAGCGGCTGCCTTAGTTGAGGGGCTGCCTCAGATTGAGGGGCTGCATTAGTTTGAGCGGCTGCCTTAGTTTGAGGGGCTGCCTCAGTTTGAGGGGCTGCCTTAGATTGAGCGGCTGACTTAGTTTGAAAGGCTGCCTTAGTTTGAGAGTCTGCCTTAGTTTGAGCGGCTGCCTTAGTTTGAGGGGTTGCCTTAGTTTGAGAGTGTGCCTTAGTTTGAGCGGCTGCCTTAGTTTGAGAGGCTGCCTGAGTTTGAGGGGCTGCCTTGGTTTGAGCGGCTGCATTAGTTTGAGGGGCTGCCTTTGGTTGAGGCGCTCCCTTAGTTTGTAGGGCTGCCTTACTTTAAGGGGCAGCGTCAGTTTGAGAGTCTGCCTTAGTTTGAGCGGCTGCATTAGTTTGAGGGGCTGACTTAGTTTGAGGGGCTGACGTAGTTTGAGGGGCTGCATTTGTTTGATGGGATGCTTTATTTTGAGCGGCTGCCTTAGTTGAGAGGCTGCCTCACATTGAGGGGCTGCATTAGTTTGAGCGGCTGCCTCAGTTTGAGGGGCTGCCTCAGTTTGAGGGGCTGCCTTAGATTGAGCGGCTGACTTAGTTTGAGAGGCTGCCTTAGTTTGAGAGTCTGCCTTAGTTTGAGCGGCTGCCTTAGTTTGAGGGGTTGCCTTAGTTTGAGAGTCTGCCTTAGTTTGAGCGGCTGCCTTAGTTTGAGAGGCTGCCTGAGTTTGAGGGGCTGCCTTAGTTTGAGGGGCTGCTTTATTTTGAGGGGCTGCATTAGTTTGAGGGGTTGGCTTAGTTTGAGGGGCTGCCTCATATTGAGTGGCTGCATTAGTTTGAGAGACTGCCTTAGTTTGAGGGGATGCCTTCGTTTGAGGGGTTAGCTTAGTTAGAGGGGCTGCCTTAGTTTGAGGGGCTGCATTACTTTGAGGGAGTGCCTTAGTTTGAGAGGCTGCCTTACTTTGAGGGGCTGCCATAGTTTGAGCGGCTGCCTTAATTTGAGAGGCTGCCTTAGTTTGAGCGGCTGCCTAGGTTTGAGCGGCTGCCTTAGTTTGAGAGTCTGCATTAGTTTGAGCGGCTGCCTTAGTTTGAGGGGCTGCCTTAGTTTGAGAGTCTGCCTTACTTTTAGAGGCTGCATTAGTGTGAGGGGCTGCCTTAATTTGAGCGGCTGCATAGTTTGAGGGACTGCCTTCGTTTGAGCGGCTGCCTTAGTTTGAGGGTCTGCCTTACTTTTCGAGGCTGCCTTAGTTTGAGGCGCTCCCTTAGTTTGAGGGTCTGCCTTACTTTGACAGGCTGCCTTATTTTGAGCGGCTGCGTTAGTTTGAGAGGCTGCCTGGGTTTGAGGGGCTGACTTAGTTTGAGGGGCTGACGTAGTTTGAGGGGCTGCATTTGTTTGATGGGATGCTTTATTTTGAGCGGCTGCCTTAGTTGAGGGGCTGCCTCAGATTGAGGGGCTGCATTAGTTTGAGCGGCTGCCTTAGTTTGAGGGGCTGCCTCAGTTTGAGGGGCTGCCTTAGAATGAGGGGCTGCCTTTGATTGAGTGGCTGCATTAGTTTGAGAGTCTGCCTTTGATTGAGGGGCTGCATTAGTTTGACGGGCTGCATTAGATTGAGGGTCTGCATTAGTTTGAGGGGCTGCATTATTTTGAGGGGCTGCATTAGTTTGAGGGGTTGGCTTAGTTTGAGGGGCTGCCTCATATTGAGTGGCTGCATTAGTTTGAGAGACTGCCTTAGTTTGAGGGGATGCCTTCGTTTGAGGGGTTAGCTTAGTTAGAGGGGCTGCCTTAGTTTGAGGGGCTGCATTACTTTGAGGGAGTGCCTTAGTTTGAGAGGCTGCCTTACTTTGAGGGGCTGCCATAGTTTGAGCGGCTGCCTTAATTTGAGAGGCTGCCTTAGTTTGAGCGGCTGCCTAGGTTTGAGCGGCTGCCTTAGTTTGAGAGTCTGCATTAGTTTGAGCGGCTGCCTTAGTTTGAGGGGCTGCCTTAGTTTGAGAGTCTGCCTTACTTTTAGAGGCTGCATTAGTGTGAGGGGCTGCCTTAATTTGAGCGGCTGCATAGTTTGAGGGACTGCCTTCGTTTGAGCGGCTGCCTTAGTTTGAGGGTCTGCCTTACTTTTCGAGGCTGCCTTAGTTTGAGGCGCTCCCTTAGTTTGAGGGTCTGCCTTACTTTGACAGGCTGCCTTATTTTGAGCGGCTGCGTTAGTTTGAGAGGCTGCCTGGGTTTGAGGGGCTGACTTAGTTTGAGGGGCTGACGTAGTTTGAGGGGCTGCATTTGTTTGATGGGATGCTTTATTTTGAGCGGCTGCCTTAGTTGAGGGGCTGCCTCAGATTGAGGGGCTGCATTAGTTTGAGCGGCTGCCTTAGTTTGAGGGGCTGCCTCAGTTTGAGGGGCTGCCTTAGATTGAGCGGCTGACTTAGTTTGAAAGGCTGCCTTAGTTTGAGAGTCTGCCTTAGTTTGAGCGGCTGCCTTAGTTTGAGGGGTTGCCTTAGTTTGAGAGTGTGCCTTAGTTTGAGCGGCTGCCTTAGTTTGAGAGGCTGCCTGAGTTTGAGGGGCTGCCTTGGTTTGAGCGGCTGCATTAGTTTGAGGGGCTGCCTTTGGTTGAGGCGCTCCCTTAGTTTGTAGGGCTGCCTTACTTTAAGGGGCAGCGTCAGTTTGAGAGTCTGCCTTAGTTTGAGCGGCTGCATTAGTTTGAGGGGCTGACTTAGTTTGAGGGGCTGACGTAGTTTGAGGGGCTGCATTTGTTTGATGGGCTGCTTTATTTAGAGCGGCTGCCTTAGTTGAGAGGCTGCCTCACATTGAGGGGCTGCATTAGTTTGAGCGGCTGCCTCAGTTTGAGGGGCTGCCTCAGTTTGAGGGGCTGCCTTAGATTGAGCGGCTGACTTAGTTTGAGAGGCTGCCTTAGTTTGAGAGTCTGCCTTAGTTTGAGCGGCTGCCTTAGTTTGAGGGGTTGCCTTAGTTTGAGAGTCTGCCTTAGTTTGAGCGGCTGCCTTAGTTTGAGAGGCTGCCTGAGTTTGAGGGGCTGCCTTAGTTTGAGGGGCTGCATTATTTTGAGGGGCTGCATTAGTTTGAGGGGTTGGCTTAGTTTGAGGGGCTGCCTCATATTGAGTGGCTGCATTAGTTTGAGAGACTGCCTTAGTTTGAGGGGATGCCTTCGTTTGAGGGGTTAGCTTAGTTAGAGGGGCTGCCTTAGTTTGAGGGGCTGCATTACTTTGAGGGAGTGCCTTAGTTTGAGAGGCTGCCTTACTTTGAGGGGCTGCCATAGTTTGAGCGGCTGCCTTAATTTGAGAGGCTGCCTTAGTTTGAGCGGCTGCCTAGGTTTGAGCGGCTGCCTTAGTTTGAGAGTCTGCATTAGTTTGAGCGGCTGCCTTAGTTTGAGGGGCTGCCTTAGTTTGAGAGTCTGCCTTACTTTTAGAGGCTGCATTAGTGTGAGGGGCTGCCTTAATTTGAGCGGCTGCATAGTTTGAGGGACTGCCTTCGTTTGAGCGGCTGCCTTAGTTTGAGGGTCTGCCTTACTTTTCGAGGCTGCCTTAGTTTGAGGCGCTCCCTTAGTTTGAGGGTCTGCCTTACTTTGACAGGCTGCCTTATTTTGAGCGGCTGCGTTAGTTTGAGAGGCTGCCTGGGTTTGAGGGGCTGACTTAGTTTGAGGGGCTGACGTAGTTTGAGGGGCTGCATTTGTTTGATGGGATGCTTTATTTTGAGCGGCTGCCTTAGTTGAGGGGCTGCCTCAGATTGAGGGGCTGCATTAGTTTGAGCGGCTGCCTTAGTTTGAGGGGCTGCCTCAGTTTGAGGGGCTGCCTTAGAATGAGGGGCTGCCTTTGATTGAGTGGCTGCATTAGTTTGAGAGTCTGCCTTTGATTGAGGGGCTGCATTAGTTTGACGGGCTGCATTAGATTGAGGGTCTGCATTAGTTTGAGGGGCTGCATTATTTTGAGGGGCTGCATTAGTTTGAGGGGTTGGCTTAGTTTGAGGGGCTGCCTCATATTGAGTGGCTGCATTAGTTTGAGAGACTGCCTTAGTTTGAGGGGATGCCTTCGTTTGAGGGGTTAGCTTAGTTAGAGGGGCTGCCTTAGTTTGAGGGGCTGCATTACTTTGAGGGAGTGCCTTAGTTTGAGAGGCTGCCTTACTTTGAGGGGCTGCCATAGTTTGAGCGGCTGCCTTAATTTGAGAGGCTGCCTTAGTTTGAGCAGCTGCCTAGGTTTGAGCGGCTGCCTTAGTTTGAGAGTCTGCATTAGTTTGAGCGGCTGCCTTAGTTTGAGGGGCTGCCTTAGTTTGAGAGTCTGCCTTACTTTTAGAGGCTGCATTAGTGTGAGGGGCTGCCTTAATTTGAGCGGCTGCATAGTTTGAGGGACTGCCTTCGTTTGAGCGGCTGCCTTAGTTTGAGGGTCTGCCTTACTTTTCGAGGCTGCCTTAGTTTGAGGCGCTCCCTTAGTTTGAGGGTCTGCCTTACTTTGACAGGCTGCCTTATTTTGAGCGGCTGCGTTAGTTTGAGAGGCTGCCTGGGTTTGAGGGGCTGACTTAGTTTGAGGGGCTGACGTAGTTTGAGGGGCTGCATTTGTTTGATGGGATGCTTTATTTTGAGCGGCTGCCTTAGTTGAGGGGCTGCCTCAGATTGAGGGGCTGCATTAGTTTGAGCGGCTGCCTTAGTTTGAGGGGCTGCCTCAGTTTGAGGGGCTGCCTTAGATTGAGCGGCTGACTTAGTTTGAAAGGCTGCCTTAGTTTGAGAGTCTGCCTTAGTTTGAGCGGCTGCCTTAGTTTGAGGGGTTGCCTTAGTTTGAGAGTGTGCCTTAGTTTGAGCGGCTGCCTTAGTTTGAGAGGCTGCCTGAGTTTGAGGGGCTGCCTTGGTTTGAGCGGCTGCATTAGTTTGAGGGGCTGCCTTTGGTTGAGGCGCTCCCTTAGTTTGTAGGGCTGCCTTACTTTAAGGGGCAGCGTCAGTTTGAGAGTCTGCCTTAGTTTGAGCGGCTGCATTAGTTTGAGGGGCTGACTTAGTTTGAGGGGCTGACGTAGTTTGAGGGGCTGCATTTGTTTGATGGGATGCTTTATTTTGAGCGGCTGCCTTAGTTGAGAGGCTGCCTCACATTGAGGGGCTGCATTAGTTTGAGCGGCTGCCTCAGTTTGAGGGGCTGCCTCAGTTTGAGGGGCTGCCTTAGATTGAGCGGCTGACTTAGTTTGAGAGGCTGCCTTAGTTTGAGAGTCTGCCTTAGTTTGAGCGGCTGCCTTAGTTTGAGGGGTTGCCTTAGTTTGAGAGTCTGCCTTAGTTTGAGCGGCTGCCTTAGTTTGAGAGGCTGCCTGAGTTTGAGGGGCTGCCTTAGTTTGAGCGGCTGCATTAGTTTGATGGGCTGCCTTTGGTTGAGGCGCTCCCTTAGTTTGTCGGGCTGCCTTACTTTAAGGGGCAGCGTCAGTTTGAGAGTCTGCCTTAGTTTGAGGGGCTGCCTTAGTTTGAGGGGCTGCCTTTGATTGAGTGGCTGCATTGGTTTGAGAGTCTGCCTTTCATTGAGTGGCTGCTTTAGTTTGAGGGGCTGCCTTAGATTCAGGGGCTGCATTAGTTTGAGGGGCTGCATTAGATAGAGTTCTGCATTAGTTTAAGGGGCAGCCTTAGTTTGAGAGGCTGCCTAAGTTTGAGGGGCTGCCTTCGTTTGAGAGTCTGCCATAGTTTGAGCGGCTGACTTAATTTGAGCGGCTGCCTTAGTTTGAGGGGCTGCATTAGTTTGAGCGACTGTCTTAGTTTGAGGGGCTGCCTTAGTTTGAGCGGCTGCCTTAGATTGAGAGGCTGCCTGAGTTTGAGGGGCTGCTTTAGACTGAGGGGCTGCATTAGTTTGAGCGGCTGTCTCAGTTTGCGGGGCTGCCTTAGTTTGAGCGGCTGCCTGAGTTTGAGGGGCTGCCTTAGTTTGAGGGGCTGCCTTAGTTTGAGCGGCTGCCTTAGTTTGAGGGGCTGCCTTAGTTTGAGCGGCTGCCTTGGTTTGAGGGGCTGCATTAGTTTGAGGGGCTGTCTTAGATTAAGGGGCTGCCTTAGATTGAGGGGCTGCATTAGTTTGAGAGTCTGCCTTAGTTTGAGGGGATGCCTTAGTTTGAGGGGTTGGCTTAGTTAGAGGGGCTGCCTTAGTTTGAGGGGCTGCCTTTGGTTGAGGCGCTCCCTTAGTTTGAGGGGCTGCCTTACTTTAAGGGGCTGCATTAGTTTGAGAGTCTGCCTTAGTTTGAGGGGCTGCCTTAGTTTGAGTGGTTGGCTGAGTTTGAGGGTCTGGCTTTGATTGAGTGGCTGCATTGGTTTGAGAGCTTGCCTTTGATTGAGTGGCTGCATTAGTTTGAGGGGCTGCATTAGATTGAGGGTCTGCAATTGTTTGAGGGGCTGCATTATTTTGAGGGGCTGCCTTAGTTTGAGGGGCTGCCTTAGTTTGAGAGGTTGGCTTAGTTTGAGGGGCTGCCTTAGATTGAGTGGCTGCATTCGTTTGAGAGTCTGCCTTAGTTTGAGGGGATGCCTTAGTTTGAGGGGTTGGCTTAGTTAGAGGGGCTGCCTTAGTTTGAGGGGCTGCATTAGTTTGAGGGGTTGCATTATTTTGAGGGTGTGCCTTAGTTTGAGAGGCTGCCTTACTTTGAGGGGCTGCCTTAGTTTGAGCGGCTGCATAATTTGTGAGGCTGCCTTAGTTTGAGCGGCTGGCTTACTTTGAGCGGCTGCCTCAGTTTGAGAGTGTGCATTAGTTTGAGCAGCTGCCTTAGTTTGAGGGGCTGCCTTAGTTTGAGAGTCTTCCTTAGTTTGAGCGGCTGCCTTAGTTTGAGGGTCTGCCTTACTTTTAGAGGCTTCCTTAGTTTGAGGGGCTGCCTTAATTTGAGCGGCTGCATTAGTTTGAGGGGCTGCCTTTGGTTGAGGCGCTCCCTTAGTTTGAGAGTCTGCCTTAGTTTGAGAGTCTGCCTCAGTTTGAGCGGCTGCCTTAGTTTGAGGGTCTGCCTTTCTTTTTGAGGCTGCCTTAGTTTGAGGGGCTGCCTTAATTTGAGCGGCTACATTAGTTTGAGGGGCTGCTTTTGGTTGAGGCGCTCCCTTAGTTTGAGGGTCTGCCTTACTTTGAGAGGCTGCCTTAGTTTGAGCGGCTGCGTTAGTTTGAGAGGCTACCTGAGTTTGAGGGGTTGGCTTAGTTAGAGGGGCTGCCTTAGTTTGAGGGTCTGCCTTTGGTTGAGGCGCTCCCTTAGTTTGAGGGGCTGCCTTACTTTAAGGAGCTGCATTAGTTTGAGAGTCTGCCTTAGTTTGAGGGGCTGCCTTAGTTTGAGTGGTTGGCTGAGTTTGAGTGTCTGGCTTTGATTGAGTGGCTGCATTAGTTTGAGGGGCTGCATTTGTTTGAGGGGCTGCATTATTTTGAGGGGCTGCCTTAGTTTGAGGGGCTGCCTTAGTTTGAGAGGTTGGCTTAGTTTGAGGGGCTGCCTTAGATTGAGTGGCTGCATTAGTTTGAGAGTCTGCCTTAGTTTGAGGGGATGCCTTAGTTTGAGGGGTTGGCTTAGTTAGAGGGGCTGCCTTAGTTTGAGGGGCTGCATTAGTTTGAGGGGTTGCATTAGAATGAGAGGCTGCCTTAGATTGAGGGGCTGCATTATTTTGAGGGTGTGCCTTAGTTTGAGAGGCTGCCTTACTTTGAGGGGCTGCCTTAGTTTGAGCGGCTGCATAATTTGTGAGGCTGCCTTAGTTTGAGCGGCTGGCTTACTTTGAGCGGCTGCCTCAGTTTGAGAGTGTGCATTAGTTTGAGCAGCTGCCTTAGTTTGAGGGGCTGCCTTAGTTTGAGAGTCTGCCTTAGTTTGAGGGGCTGCCTTAGTTTGAGGGGCTGCCTTTGATTGAGTGGCTGCATTGGTTTGAGAGTCTGCCTTTCATTGAGTGGCTGCTTTAGTTTGAGGGGCTGCCTTAGATTCAGGGGCTGCATTAGTTTGAGGGGCTGCATTAGATTGAGGGGCTGCATTAGTTTGAGGGGCTGCATTAGATAGAGTTCTGCATTAGTTTAAGGGGCAGCCTTAGTTTGAGAGGCTGCCTAAGTTTGAGGGGCTGCCTTCGTTTGAGAGTCTGCCATAGTTTGAGGGGCTGACTTAATTTGAGCGGCTGCCTTAGTTTGAGGGGCTGCATTAGTTTGAGCGACTGTCTTAGTTTGAGGGGCTGCCTTAGTTTGAGCGGCTGCCTTAGATTGAGAGGCTGCCTGAGTTTGAGGGGCTGCTTTAGACTGAGGGGCTGCATTAGTTTGAGCGGCTGTCTCAGTTTGCGGGGCTGCCTTAGTTTGAGCGGCTGCCTGAGTTTGAGGGGCTGCCTTAGTTTGAGGGGCTGCCTTAGTTTGAGCGGCTGCCTTAGTTTGAGGGGCTGCCTTAGTTTGAGCGGCTGCCTTGGTTTGACGGGCTGCATTAGTTTGAGGGGCTGTCTTAGATTAAGGGGCTGCCTTAGATTGAGGGGCTGCCTTAGTTTGAGAGTCTGCCTTAGTTTGAGGGGATGCCTTAGTTTGAGGGGTTGGCTTAGTTAGAGGGGCTGCCTTAGTTTGTGGGGCTGCCTTTGGTTGAGGCGCTCCCTTAGTTTGAGGGGCTGCCTTACTTTAAGGGGCTGCATTAGTTTGAGAGTCTGCCTTAGTTTGAGGGGCTGCCTTAGTTTGAGTGGTTGGCTGAGTTTGAGGGTCTGGATTTGATTGAGTGGCTGCATTAGTTTGAGAGCTTGCCTTTGATTGAGTGGCTGCATTAGTTTGAGGGGCTGCATTAGATTGAGGGTCTGCAATTGTTTGAGGGGCTGCATTATTTTGAGGGGCTGCCTTAGTTTGAGGGGCTGCCTTAGTTTGAGAGGTTGGCTTAGTTTGAGGGGCTGCCTTAGATTGAGGGGCTGCATTAGTTTGAGGGGTTGCATTATTTTGAGGGTGTGCCTTAGTTTGAGAGGCTGCCTTACTTTGAGGGGCTGCCTTAGTTTGAGCGGCTGCATAATTTGTGAGGCTGCCTTAGTTTGAGCGGCTGGCTTACTTTGAGCGGCTGCCTCAGTTTGAGAGTGTGCATTAGTTTGAGCAGCTGCCTTAGTTTGAGGGGCTGCCTTAGTTTGAGAGTCTTCCTTAGTTTGAGCGGCTGCCTTAGTTTGAGGGTCTGCCTTACTTTTAGAGGCTTCCTTAGTTTGAGGGGCTGCCTTAATTTGAGCGGCTGCATTAGTTTGAGGGGCTGCCTTTGGTTGAGGCGCTCCCTTAGTTTGAGAGTCTGCCTTAGTTTGAGAGTCTGCCTCAGTTTGAGCGGCTGCCTTAGTTTGAGGGGATGCCTTAGTTTGAAGGGATGCCTTAGTTTGAGGGGTTGGCTTTGTTTGAGGGGCTGCCTTAGATTTAGTGGCTGCATTAGTTTGAGAGTCTGCCTTAGTTTGATGGGATGCCTTAGTTTGATGGGTTGGCTTAGTTAGAGGGGCTGCCTTAGTTTGAGGGGCTGCATTAGTTTGAGGGGCTGCCTTAGATTGAGGGGCACAATTAGTTTGAGGGGGTGCCTTAGATTGAAGGGCTGCATTAGTTTGAGGGGGTGCCTTAGTTTGAGAGGCTGCCTTAGTTTGAGGGGCTGCCTTAGTTTGAGGGGATGGCTTAGTTTGACAGGCTGCCTTAGTTTGAGGGGCTGCCTTAATTTGAGCGGCTGCATTAGTTTGAGGGGCTGACTTTGGTTGAGGCGCTCCCTTAGTTTGAGCGGCTGCATTAGTTTGAGGAGTAGGCTTAGTTTGAGGGGCTGCCTTTGATTGAGTGGCTGCATTAGTTTGAGAGCCTGCCTTTGATTGAGTGGCTGCATTAGTTTGAGGGGCTGACTTAGTTTGAGGGGCTGACTTAGTTTGAGGGGATGCATTTGTTTGAGGGGCTGCCTTAGATTGAGGGGCTGCATTAGTTTGAGGAGCTGCCTTAGTTTGAGAGGCTTCCTTAGATTGAGGGGCTGCATTAGTTTGAGAGGCTGCCTTAGTTTGAGAGTCTGCCTTAGTTTGAGCGGCTGCCTTAGTTTGAGGTTCTGCCTTTGTTCGAGAGTCTGCTTTAGTTTGAGCGGCTGCCTTAGTTTGAGAGGCTGCCTGTGTTTGAGGGGCTGCCTTAGTTGGAGCAGCTACATTAGTTTGAGGGGTAGGCTTAGTTTGAGGGGCTGCCTTTGATTGAGTGGTGCATTAGTTTGAGAGTCTGCCTTTGATTGAGGGGCTGCCTTAGTTGGAGCAGCTACATTAGTTTGAGGGGCTGACTTAGTTTGAGGGGCTGCATTAGTTTGATGGGCTTCTTTAGTTTGAGCGGCTGCCTTAGTTGAGGGACTGCCTTAGATTTAGGGCCGGATTAGTTTGAGCGGCTGCCTTAGATTGAGCGGCTGACTTAGTTTGAGAGGTTGGCTTAGTTTGAGAGTCTGCCTTAGCTTGAGGGGCTGCCTTAATTTGAGCGGCTGCCTTAGTTTGAGAGTCTGCCTTAGCTTGAGGGTCTGCCTTACTTTGAGAGGCTGCCTGAGTTTGAGGGACTGCCTTAGTTTGAGCGGCTGCATTAATTTGAGGGTTTGCCTTTGGTTGAGGCGCTCCCTTAGTTTGTGGGGCAGCTTTACTTTTAGGGGCAGCATTAGTTTTAGAGTCTGCCTTAGTTTGAGGGGTTCGCTTAGTTTGAGGGGCTGCATTTGATTGAGTGGCTGCATTAGTTTGAGAGTCTGCCTTTGATTGTGTGGCTGCATTATTTTGAGGGGCTGCCTTAGATTGAGAGGCTGCATTAGTTTGAGGGACTGCATTAGTTTGAGGTGCTGCCATAGTTTGAGGGGCTGCCTAAGTTTGAGGGGCTGCTTTAGTTTGAGAGTCTGCCACAGTTTGAGGGGCTGCCTTAATTTGAGCGGCTGCCTTAGTTTGAGAGGCTGCATTAGTTTGAGTGGCTGTCTTAGTTTGAGGGGCTGCCTTAGTTTGAGCGGCTGCCTTAATTTGAGAGGCTGCCTGAGTTTGAGGGGCTGCCTTAGACTGAGGGGCTGCATTAGTTTGAGCGGCTGTCTCAGTTTGAGGGCCTGCCTGAGTTTGAGCGTATGCCTAAGTTTGAGGGGCTGCCTTAGTTTGAGCGGATGCCTTAGTTTGAGCAGCTGCCATAGTTTGAGGGGCTGCCTTAGATTTAGCGGCTGCCTTGGTTTGAAGGGCTGCATTAGTTTGAGGGGCTGCCTTAGTTTAAGGGGCTGCCTTGGATTGAGGGGCTGCATTTGTTTGAGGGGCTGCAGTACTTTGAGGGGCTGCCTTAGTTTGAGGTGCTACCTTAGTTTGAGTGGTTGGCTTAGTTTGAGGGGCTGCCTTTGATTGAGTGGCTGCATTAGTTTGAGGGGCTGGCTTAGTTTAAGGGGCTGCCTTCGTTTGAGGGGTTGCATTAGTTTGAGGGGCTGCCTTGGAATGAGGGGCTGCCATAGATTGAGGGGCTGCATTCGTTTGAGGGGGTGCCTTAGATTGAGGGTCTGCATTAGTTTGATGGGGTGCCTTAGTTTGAGAGTCCGCCTTAGTTTCAGGGGCTGCCTTAGTTTGAGCGGCTGCCTTAGTTTGAGTGTCTGCATTAGTTTGAGTGGCTGCCTTAGTTTGAGTGGCTGCCTTAGTTTGAGGGGCTGCCTTAGTTTGAGCGGCTGCATTAGTTTGATGGGCTGCCTTTGGTTGAGAGGCTGCCTGAGTTTGAGGGGCTGCTTTAATTTGAGCGGCTGCATTAGTTTGAGGGGCTGCCTTTGGTTGAGGCGCTCCCTTAGTTTGAGGGTCTGCCTTACTATGAGAGGCTGCCTTAGTTTGACAGGCTGCATTAGTTTGATGGGCTGCCTTTGGTTGAGAGGCTGCCTGAGTTTGAGGTCTGCCTTAGTTTCAGCGGCTGCATTAGTTTTAGGGGCTGCCTTACTTTAAGGGGCTGCGCAGGATCCAAGTGACAAAGACAAACACTTACACCAAATAACACAGACATACACTGACACCAAGATACAAAGATAGACACTTACACCAACTAACAAAGACATACACTGACACCCAGTAACAAAGACACACACTGACACCAAGTAACAAAGCCATCCACTGACACAAATTAACAAAGACAGACACTGATACCCAGTAACAAAGACACACACTTACACCAAGTAACAAATACATACACTGACACCAAGTAACAAAGACATACACTTACACCAAGTAACAAAGACATACACAGACACCAAGTAACAAAGACATACACTGATACCCAGTAACAAAGACACACACTTACACGAAGTAACAAAGACATGCACTGATACCCGGTAACACAGACACACACTTACACCACGTATCACAGACAGACACAGCCACCAACTAACAAAGACATGCACTGATACCCAGTAACAAAGACACACACATGCACCAAGTAACAAATACATACACAGACACCAAGTAACGAAGACATACACTGATACCCAGTAACACAGACACACACTTACACCAAGTAACAAAGACATACACTGATACCCAGTAACACAGACACACACTTACACCAAGTATCACAGACATACACTGACACCAACTAACAAAGACATACACTGATACCCAGTAACAAAGACACACACTTCCACGAAGTAACAAAGAGATACACTGATACCCGGTAACACAGACACACACTTACACCAAGTATCACAGAAATACACAGACACCAACTAACAAAGACATACACTGATACCCAGTAACACAGACAAACACTTACACCAAGTAACAAAGACATACACCGACACCAAGTAACAAATACATACACTTACACCAAATAACACAGACATACACTGACACCAAGAAACAAAGATAGACACTTACACCAACTAACAAAGACACACACTTACACCAAGTTACACAGACATACACTGACACCAAGTAACTAAGACATGCACTTACACCAAGTAAGAAAGACACACACTTACACCAAGTAACACAGACCTACACTGACACCAAGTTACAAAGACATACACTGATACCCAGCAACACAGACACACTCTTACACCAAGTAACAAAGACAGACACTGATACACAGTAACAAAGACATGCACTGACACCCAGTCACAAAGACACACACTGACACCAAGTAACAAAGACATGCACTTACACCAAGTAAAAAATACATACACTGACACCCAGTAACAAAGACATGCACTGACACCCAGTAACAAAGACTCACACTGACACCAAGTAACAAAGACATACACTGATACCCAGTAACACAGACACACACTTACACCAAGTAACAAAGACATACACTGACATCAATTAACAAAGACATACACTGATACCCAGTAACACAGACACACACTTACACCAAGTAACAAAGACATACAATGACACCAAGTAACAAAGACATAAACTTGCACCAAGTAAGAAAGACATATAATGACACCAAGTAACAAATACATACACTGATACCCAGTAACACAGACACACACTTACACCATTTAACAAAGACATACACTGATACCCAGTAACACAGACACACACTTACACCAAGTAACACAGACACACACAGACACCAAGTAACAAAGACATACACTGACACCAAGTAACAAAGACATACACTGACACCAAGTAACAAAGACATACACTTACACCAAGTAAGAAAGACATACATTGACACCAAGTAACAAATACATACACTAATACCCAGTAACACAGACACACACTTACACCAAGTAACACAGAAACACACAGACACCAAGTAACAAAGTCATACACTGACACCATGTAACAAAGACACTAACTTACACCAAGTAACACAGACATACACTGACAACAAGTATCAAAGATATACACTGACACCAAGTAACAAGGACATACACTGATACCCAGTAACACAGACACACACTTACACCAAGTAACAAAGACAGACACTGATACCCAGTAATAGAGACACACACTTACACCAAGTCACAAAGACATACACTGACACACAGTAACAAAGACACACACTGACACCAAGTAACAAAGACATCCACTGACACAAATTAACAAAGACATACACTGATACCCAGAAACAAAGACACACACTTACACCAAGTAACAAATACATACACTGACACCAAGTAAAAAAGACATACACTTACACCAAGTAACAAAGACATACACTGATACCCAGTAACAAAGACACACACTTACACGAAGTAACAAAGACATACACTGATACCCGGTTACACAGACACACACTTACACCAAGTATCACAGACATACACAGACACCAACTAACAAAGACATACACTGATACCCAGTAACACAGACAAACCCTTACACCAAGTAACAAAGACATACACCGACACCAAGTAACAAATACATACACTTACACCAAATAACACAGACATACACTGACACCAAGTAACAAAGATAGACACTTACACCAACTAACAAAGACACACACTTACACCAAGTTACACAGACATACACTGACACCAAGTAACAAAGACATGCACTTACACCAAGTAAGAAAGACACACACTTACACCAAGTAACACAGACCTACACTGACAACAAGTAACAAAGACAAACACTGATACCCAGCAACACAGACAAACTCTTACACCAAGTAACAAAGACAGACACTGATACCCAGTAACAAAGACACACACTGACACCAAGTAACAAAGACATACACTTACACCAAGTAAAAAATACATACACTGACACCCAGTAAGAAAGACATGCACTGACACCCAGTAACAAAGGCACACACTGACACCAAGTAACAATGACATACACTGATACCCCGTAAAACAGGCACACACTTACACAAAGTAACAAAGACATAAACTGACACCAAGTAACAAAGACATTCACTGATACCCAGTAACACAGACATACACTGACACCAAGTATCAAAGACATACACTGACACCAAGTAACAAAGACATACACTTACACCAAGTAACAAAGAAATATACTGATACCCAGTAACACAGACGCACACTTACACCAAGTATCACAGACATACAAAGACACCAAGTAACAAAGACATACACTGATAACCTTTAACACAGACATACACTTACACCAAGTAACAAAGACATACACTGACACCAAGTAACAAAGACACACAATTACACCAAGTGACACAGACATACACTGACACCAAGTAACAAAGACATGCACTTACACCAAGTAACAAAGACACACACTTACACCAAGTAACAAAGACATACACTGACACCAAGTAACAAAGACATACACTTACACCAAGTAACAAAGACACAAACTTACACCAAGTGTCAAAGACATACACTGACACCAAGTGTCAAAGGCATACACTGTCACCAAGTAACAAAGACATACACTTACACCAAGTAAAAAAGACATACACTGATACACAGTAACAGAGACACACACTTACTCCAAGTCACAAAGACATACACTGACACCAAGTAACAAAGACAGACACTTACACCAAGTAACAAAGACATACACTGACACCAAGTAACAAAGACATACGCTTACACCAAGTAACAAAGACATACACTGACAACAAGTAACAAAGACATACACTGATACCCAGCAACACAGCCACACACTTACACCAAGTAACAAATACATACATTGACACCAAGTAACAAAGACATACACTGATACCCAGTAACACAGACACACACTTACACCAAGTAACAAAGACAGACAATGACACCAAGTAACAAAGACATACACTTACACCAAGTAACAAAGACATGCACGGACACCAAGTAACAAAGACGTACACTTACACCAAGTAACAAAGACATACACTGATACCCAGTAACACAGACACACACTTACACCAAGTTACACAGACATACACTGACACCAAGTAACAAAGACATGCACTTACACCAAGTAAGAAAGACACACACTTACACCAAGTAACACAGACCTACACTGACAACAAGTAACAAAGACAAACACTGATACCCAGCAACACAGACAAACTCTTACACCAAGTAACAAAGACATACACTTACACCAAGTAAAAAATACATACACTGACACCCAGTAAGAAAGACATGCACTGACACCCAGTAACAAAGGCACACACTGACACCAAGTAACAATGACATACACTGATACCCCGTAAAACAGGCACACACTTACACAAAGTAACAAAGACATAAACTGACACCAAGTAACAAAGACATTCACTGATACCCAGTAACACAGACATACACTGACACCAAGTATCAAAGACATACACTGACACCAAGTAACAAAGACATACACTTACACCAAGTAACAAAGAAATATACTGATACCCAGTAACACAGACGCACACTTACACCAAGTATCACAGACATACAAAGACACCAAGTAACAAAGACATACACTGATAACCTTTAACACAGACATACACTTACACCAAGTAACAAAGACATACACTGACACCAAGTAACAAAGACACACAATTACACCAAGTGACACAGACATACACTGACACCAAGTAACAAAGACATGCACTTACACCAAGTAACAAAGACACACACTTACACCAAGTAACAAAGACATACACTGACACCAAGTAACAAAGACATACACTTACACCAAGTAACAAAGACACAAACTTACACCAAGTGTCAAAGACAGACACTTACACCAAGTAACAAAGACATACACTGACACCAAGTAACAAAGACATACGCTTACACCAAGTAACAAAGACATACACTGACAACAAGTAACAAAGACATACACTGATACCCAGCAACACAGCCACACACTTACACCAAGTAACAAATACATACATTGACACCAAGTAACAAAGACATACACTGATACCCAGTAACACAGACACACACTTACACCAAGTAACAAAGACAGACAATGACACCAAGTAACAAAGACATACACTTACACCAAGTAACAAAGACATGCACGGACACCAAGTAACAAAGACGTACACTTACACCAAGTAACAAAGACATACACTGATACCCAGTAACACAGACACACACTTACACCAAGTAACAAAGACATACACTGACACCAAGTAACAAAGGCATACACTTACACCAAGTAACAAAGACATGCACGGACACCAAGTAACAAAGACGTACACTTACACCAAGTAACAAAGACATACACTGATACCCAGTAACACAGACACACACTTACACCAAGTAACAAAGACATACACTGACACCAATTAACAAAGACATACACTGATACCCAGTAACACAGGCACACACTTACACCAAGTAACAAAGTCATACACTGATACCCAGCCACACAGACACACACTTACACCAAGTAACAAAGACATTCACTGATCCCCAGGAACACAGACACACACTTACACCAAGTAACAAAGACATACACTGACACCAAGTAACAAAGACACACACTGACACCAAGTAACAAAGATATACGCAGACACCAAGTAACGAAGACATACACTGATACCCAGTAACACAGACACACACTTACACCAAGTAACAAATACATACACTGACACCAAGTAACAAAGACACAAATTTAAACCAAGTAACACAGACATACACTGACACCAAGTATCAAAGACATACACTGACACCAAGTAACAAAGACATACACTGACAGCAAGTGACAAAGGCATACACTGACACCCAGTAACAAAGACATACACTGACACCCAGTAACACAGACACACACGGACACCAAGTATCAAAGACATACATTGACACCAAGTAACAAAGACATACAATTACACCAAGTAACAAACACATACACTTCCACCAAGTAACAAAGACACACACTTACACCAAGTAACAAAGACATACCCTGACACCAAGTAACGAAGACATACACTGATACCCAGTAACACAGACACACACTTACACCAAGTAACAAAGACATACACTGATACCCAGTAACACAGACACACACTTACACCAAGTATCGCAGACATACAAAGACACCAAGTCACAAATACATACACTGATACCCAGTAACACAGACATACACTTACACCAAGTAACAAAGACACACAATTACACCAAGTGAGACAGACATACACTGACACCAAGTAACAAAGACATACACTTCCACCAAGTAACAAAGACACACTTACACCAAGTAACAAAGACATACACTGACACCAAGTAACACAGACATACACTGACACCAATAACAAAGACATACACTGATACCCAGTAACACAGACACACACTTACACCAAGTA
The DNA here is from genome assembly GCF_036365525.1 of Heterodontus francisci. Lineage (NCBI taxonomy): Eukaryota > Metazoa > Chordata > Chondrichthyes > Heterodontiformes > Heterodontidae > Heterodontus > Heterodontus francisci. The sequence continues at coordinate 56,330,580 of NC_090398.1, forward strand.
ACAAAGACATACACTGACACCCAGTAACAAAGACACACACTGACACCAAGTAACAAAGACATACACTGATACCCAGTAACACAGACACACACTTACACCAAGTAACAAAGACATTCCCTGACACCAAGTCACGAAGAAACACACTGACACCCAGTAACAAAGACATACACTGACACCAAGTCACAAAGACATACACTGATACCCAGTAGCACAGACACACACTTACACCAAGTAACACAGACATACACTGACACCAAGTAACAAAGACATACACTGATACCCAGTAACACAGACACACACTTACACCAAGTAACAAAGACATACACTGACACCCAGTAACAAAGACATACACTGACACCCAGTAACACAGACACACACGGATACCAAGTAACAAAGACATACACTGATACCCAGTAACACAGACACACACTTACACCAAGTAACAAAGACATACACCGACACCCAGTAACAAAGACATACACTGACACCCAGTAACACAGACACACACGGATACCAAGTAACAAAGACACACAATTACACCAAGTAACACAGACACACACTGACACCCAGTAGCACAGACACACACTTACACCAGTAACACAGACATACACTGACACCAAGTAACAAAGACATACACTGATACCCAGTAACACAGACACACACTTACACCAAGTAACAAAGACATACACTGACACCCAGTAACAAAGACATACACTGACACCCAGTAACACAGACACACACGGATACCAAGTAACAAAGACATACACTGATACCCAGTAACAAAGACACACACTTACACGAAGTAACAAAGACATGCACTGATACCCGGTAACACAGACACACACTTACACTACGTATCACAGACAGACACAGACACCAACTAACAAAGACATACACGGATACCCAGTAACACAGACAAACACTTACACCAAGTAACAAAGACATACACTGACACCCAGTAACAAAGACACACACTGACACCAAGTAACAAAGACATCCACTGACACAAATTAACAAAGACATGCACTGATACCCAGTAACAAAGACACACACATGCACCAAGTAACAAATACATACACTGACACCAAGTAACAAAGACATACACTTACACCAAGTAACAAAGACATACACAGACACCAAGTAACGAAGACATACACTGATACCCAGTAACACAGACACACACTTACACCAAGTAACAAAGACATACACTGATACCCAGTAACACAGACACACACTTACACCAAGTATCACAGACATACACTGACACCAACTAACAAAGACATACACTGATACCCAGTAACAAAGACACACACTTACACGAAGTAACAAAGAGATACACTGATACCCGGTAACACAGACACACACTTACACCAAGTATCACAGAAATACACAGACACCAACTAACAAAGACATACACTGATACCCAGTAACACAGACAAACACTTACACCAAGTAACAAAGACATACACCGACACCAAGTAACAAATACATACACTTACACCAAATAACACAGACATACACTGACACCAAGAAACAAAGATAGACACTTACACCAACTAACAAAGACACACACTTACACCAAGTTACACAGACATACACTGACACCAAGTAACAAAGATATGCACTTACACCAAGTAAGAAAGACACACACTGACACCAAGTAACACAGACCTACACTGACACCAAGTTACAAAGACATACACTGATACCCAGCATCACAGGCACACTCTTACACCAAGTAACAAAGACAGACACTGATACACAGTAACAAAGACATGCACTGACACCCAGTCACAAAGACACACACTGACACCAAGTAACAAGGACAGGCACTTACACCAAGTAAAAAATACATACACTGACACCCAGTAACAAAGACATGCACTGACACCCAGTAACAAAGACTCACACTGACACCAAGTAACAAAGACATACACTGATACCCAGTAACACAGACACACACTTACACCAAGTAACAAAGACATACACTGACATCAATTAACAAAGACATACACTGATACCCAGTAACACAGACACACACTTACACCAAGTAACAAAGACATACAATGACACCAAGTAACAAAGACATAAACTTGCACCAAGTAAGAAAGACATATAATGACACCAAGTAACAAATACATACACTGATACCCAGTAACACAGACACACACTTACACCATTTAACAAAGACATACACTGATACCCAGTCACACAGACACACACTTACACCAAGTAACAAAGACATACACTGACACCCAGTAACAAAGACACACACTGACACCAAGTAACAAAGACATCCACTGACACAAATTAACAAAGACATGCACTGATACCCAGTAACAAAGACACACACATGCACCAAGTAACAAATACATACACTGACACCAAGTAACAAAGACATACACTTACACCAAGTAACAAAGACATACACAGACACCAAGTAACGAAGACATACACTGATACCCAGTAACACAGACACACACTTACACCAAGTAACAAAGACATACACTGATACCCAGTAACACAGACACACACTTACACCAAGTATCACAGACATACACTGACACCAACTAACAAAGACATACACTGATACCCAGTAACAAAGACACACACTTACACTAAGTAACAAAGAGATACACGGATACCCGGTAACACAGACACACACTTACACCAAGTATCACAGAAATACACAGACACCAACTAACAAAGACATACACTGATACCCAGTAACACAGACAAACACTTACACCAAGTAACAAAGACATACACCGACACCAAGTAACAAATACATACACTTACACCAAATAACACAGACATACACTGACACCAAGAAACAAAGATAGACACTTACACCAACTAACAAAGACACACACTTACACCAAGTTACACAGACATACACTGACACCAAGTAACTAAGACATGCACTTACACCAAGTAAGAAAGACACACACTTACACCAAGTAACACAGACCTACACTGACACCAAGTTACAAAGACATACACTGATACCCAGCAACACAGACACACTCTTACACCAAGTAACAAAGACAGACACTGATACACAGTAACAAAGACATGCACTGACACCCAAGCACAAAGACACACACTGACACCAAGTAACAAAGACATGCACTTACACCAAGTAAAAAATACATACACTGACACCCAGTAACAAAGACATGCACTGACACCCAGTAACAAAGACTCACACTGACACCAAGTAACAAAGACATACACTGATACCCAGTAACACAGACACACACTTACACCAAGTAACAAAGACATACACTGACATCAATTAACAAAGACATACACTGATACCCAGTAACACAGACACACACTTACACCAAGTAACAAAGACATACAATGACACCAAGTAACAAAGACATAAACTTGCACCAAGTAAGAAAGACATATAATGACACCAAGTAACAAATACATACACTGATACCCAGTAACACAGACACACACTTACACCATTTAACAAAGACATACACTGATACCCAGTCACACAGACACACACTTACACCAAGTAACACAGACACACACAGACACCAAGTAACAAAGACATACACTGACACCAAGTAACAAAGACATACACTGACACCAAGTAACAAAGACATACACTTACACCAAGTAAGAAAGACATACATTGACACCAAGTAACAAATACATACACTAATACCCAGTAACACAGACACACACTTACACCAGGTAACAAAGACAAACACTGATACCCAGTTACACAGACACACACTTACACCAAGTAACACAGAAACACACAGACACCAAGTAACAAAGTCATACACTGACACCATGTAACAAAGACACTAACTTACACCAAGTAACACAGACATACACTGACAACAAGTATCAAAGATATACACTGACACCAAGTAACAAGGACATACACTGATACCCAGTAACACAGACACACACTTACACCAAGTAACAAAGACAGACACTGATACCCAGTAACAGAGACACACACTTACACCAAGTCACAAAGACATACACTGACACACAGTAACAAAGACACACCCTGCACCAAGTAACAAAGACATCCACTGACACAAATTAACAAAGACATACACTGATACCCAGAAACAAAGACACACACTGACACCAAGTAACAAATACATACACTGACACCAAGTAAAAAAGACATACACTTACACCAAGTAACAAAGACATACACTGATACCCAGTAACAAAGACACACACTTACACGAAGTAACAAAGACATACACTGATACCCGGTTACACAGACACACACTTACACCAAGTATCACAGACATACACAGACACCAACTAACAAAGACATACACTGATACCCAGTAACACAGACAAACCCTTACACCAAGTAACAAAGACATACATCGACACCAAGTAACAAATACATACACTTACACCAAATAACACAGACATACACTGACACCAAGTAAAAAAGATAGACACTTACACCAACTAACAAAGACACACACTTACACCAAGTTACACAGACATACACTGACACCAAGTAACAAAGACATGCACTTACACCAAGTAAGAAAGACACACACTTACACCAAGTAACACAGACCTACACTGACAACAAGTAACAAAGACAAACACTGATACCCAGCAACACAGACAAACTCTTACACCAAGTAACAAAGACAGACACTGATACCCAGTAACAAAGACACACACTGACACCAAGTAACAAAGACATACACTTACACCAAGTAAAAAATACATACACTGACACCCAGTACGAAAGACATGCACTGACACCCAGTAACAAAGGCACACACTGACACCAAGTAACAATGACATACACTGATACCCCGTAAAACAGGCACACACTTACACAAAGTAACAAAGACATAAACTGACACCAAGTAACAAAGACATTCACTGATACCCAGTAACACAGACATACACTGACACCAAGTATCAAAGACATACACTGACACCAAGTAACAAAGACATACACTTACACCAAGTAACAAAGAAATATACTGATACCCAGTAACACAGACGCACACTTACACCAAGTATCACAGACATACAAAGACACCAAGTAACAAAGACATACACTGATAACCTTTAACACAGACATACACTTACACCAAGTAACAAAGACACACACTTACACCAAGTCACAAAGACATACACTGACACACAGTAACAAAGACACACACTGACACCAAGTAACAAAGACATCCACTGACACAAATTAACAAAGACATTCACTGATACCCAGAAACAAAGACACACACTGACACCAAGTAACAAAGACATGCACTTACACCAAGTAAGAAAGACACACACTTACACCAAGTAACACAGACCTACACTGACAACAAGTAACAAAGACAAACACTGATACCCAGCAACACAGACAAACTCTTACACCAAGTAACAAAGACAGACACTGATACCCAGTAACAAAGACACACACTGACACCAAGTAACAAAGACATACACTTACACCAAGTAAAAAATACATACACTGACACCCAGTAAGAAAGACATGCACTGACACCCAGTAACAAAGGCACACACTGACACCAAGTAACAATGACATACACTGATACCCCGTAAAACAGGCACACACTTACACAAAGTAACAAAGACATAAACTGACACCAAGTAACAAAGACATTCACTGATACCCAGTAACACAGACATACACTGACACCAAGTATCAAAGACATACACTGACACCAAGTAACAAAGACATACACTTACACCAAGTAACAAAGAAATATACTGATACCCAGTAACACAGACGCACACTTACACCAAGTATCACAGACATACAAAGACACCAAGTAACAAAGACATACACTGATAACCTTTAACACAGACATACACTTACACCAAGTAACAAAGACATACACTGACACCAAGTAACAAAGACACACAATTACACCAAGTGACGCAGACATACACTGACACCAAGTAACAAAGACATGCACTTACACCAAGTAACAAAGACACACACTTACACCAAGTAACAAAGACATACACTGACACCAAGTAACAAAGACATACACTTACACCAAGTAACAAAGACATACACTGATACACAGTAACAGAGACACACACTTACACCAAGTCACAAAGACATACACTGACACCAAGTAACAAAGACATACACTTACACCAAGTAACAAAGACATACACTGACACCAAGTAACAAAGACATACGCTTACACCAAGTAACAAATACATACATTGACACCAAGTAACAAAGACATACACTGATACCCAGTAACACAGACACACACTTACACCAAGTAACAAAGACATACACTTACACCAAGTAATAAAGACATGCACGGACACCAAGTAACAAAGACGTACACTTACACCAAGTAACAAAGACATGCACGGACACCAAGTAACAAAGACGTACACTTACACCATGTAACAAAGACATACACTGATACCCAGTAACACAGACACACACTTACACCAAGTAACAAAGACATACACTGACACCAATTAACAAAGACATACAGTGATACCCAGTAACACAGGCACACACTTACACCAAGTAACAAAGTCATACACTGATACCCAGCCACACAGACACACACTTACACCAAGTAACAAAGACATTCACTGATCCCCAGGAACACAGACACACACTTACACCAAGTAACAAAGACATACACTGACACCAAGTAACAAAGACACACACTGACACCAAGTAACAAAGACATACGCAGACACCAAGTAACGAAGACATACACTGATACCCAGTAACACAGACACACACTTACACCAAGTAACAAATACATACACTGACACCAAGTAACAAAGACACAAATTTAAACCAAGTAACACAGACAAACACTGACACCAAGTATCAAAGACATACACTGACACCAAGTAACAAAGACATACACTGACACCAAGTGACAAAGGCATACACTGACACCCAGTAACAAAGACATACACTGACACCCAGTAACACAGACACACACGGACACCAAGTATCAAAGACATACATTGACACCAAGTAACAAAGACATACACTTACACCAAGTAACGAACACATACACTTCCACCAAGTAACAAAGACACACACTTACACCAAGTAACAAAGACATACCCTGACACCAAGTAACGAAGACATACACTGATACCCAGTAACACAGACACACACTTACACCAAGTAACAAAGACATACACTGATACCCAGTAACACAGACACACACTTACACCAAGTATCGCAGACATACAATGACACCAAGTCACAAATACATACAGTGATACCCAGTAATACAGACATACACTTACACCAAGTAACAAAGACACACAATTACACCAAGTAACAAAGACATACACTTACACCAAGTAACAAAGACACACACTTACACCAAGTAACAAAGACATACACTGACACCAAGTAACACAGAAATACACTGACACCAATAACAAAGACATACACTGATACCCAGTAACACAGACACACACTTACACCAAGTAACAAAGACATACACTGACACCCAGTAACAAAGACACACACTGACACCAAGTAACAAAGACATACACTGATACCCAGTAACACAGACACACACTTACACCAAGTAACAAAGACATTCCCTGACACCAAGTCACGAAGAAACACACTGACACCCAGTAACAAAGACATACACTGACACCAAGTCACAAAGACATACACTGATACCCAGTAGCACAGACACACACTTACACCAAGTAACACAGACATACACTGACACCAAGTAACAAAGACATACACTGATACCCAGTAACACAGACACACACTTACACCAAGTAACAAAGACATACACTGACACCCAGTAACCAAGACATACACTGACACCCAGTAACACAGACACACACGGATACCAAGTAACAAAGACATACACTGATACCCAGCAACACAGCCACACACTTACACCAAGTAACAAATACATACATTGACACCAAGTAACAAAGACATACACTGATACCCAGTAACACAGACACACACTTACACCAAGTAACAAAGACAGACAATGACACCAAGTAACAAAGACATACACTTACACCAAGTAATAAAGGCATACACTTACACCAAGTAACAAAGACATGCACGGAAACCAAGTAACAAAGACGTACACTTACACCAAGTAACAAAGACATACACTGATACCCAGTAACACAGACACACACTTACACCAAGTAACAAAGACATACACTGACACCAAGTAACAAAGGCATACACTTACACCAAGTAACAAAGACATGCACGGACACCAAGTAACAAAGACGTACACTTACACCAAGTAACAAAGACATACACTGATACCCAGTAACACAGACACACATTTACACCAAGTAACAAAGACATACACTGACACCAATTAACAAAGACATACACTGATACCCAGTAACAGAGGCACACACTTACACCAAGTAACAAAGTCATACACTGATACCCAGCCACACAGACACACACTTACACCAAGTAACAAAGACATTCACTGATCCCCAGGAACACAGACACACACTTACACCAAGTAACAAAGACATACACTGACACCAAGTGACAAAGACACACACTGACACCAAGTAACAAAGACATACACTGATACCCAGTAACACAGACACACACTGACACCAAGTAACGAAGACATACACTGATACCCAGTAACACAGACACACACTTACACCAAGTAACAAATACATACACTGACACCAAGTAACAAAGACACAAATTTAAACCGAGTAACACAGACATACACTGACACCAAGTATCAAAGACATACACTGACACCAAGTAACAAAGACACACACTTACACCAAGTAACAAAGACATACACTGACACCAAGTAACAAAGGCATACACTGACACCCAGTAACAAAGACATACACTGACACCCAATAACACAGACACACACGGACACCAAGTATCAAAGACATACATTGACACCAAGTAACAAAGACATACACTTACACCAAGTAAAAAACACATACACTTCCACCAAGTAACAAAGACACACACTTACACCAAGTAACAAAGACATACACTGATACCCAGTAACACAGACACACACTTACACCAAGTAACAAAGACATACACTGATTCCCAGTAACACAGACACACACTTACACCAAGTATCGCAGACATACAAAGACACCAAGTCACAAATACATACACTGATACCCAGTAACACAGACATACACTTACACCAAGTAACAAAGAGACACAATTACACCAAGTGAGACAGACATACACTGACACCAAGTAACAAAGACATACACTTACACCAAGTAACAAAGACACACACTTACACCAAGTAACAAAGACATACACTGACACCAAATAACACAGACATACACTGACAGCAATAACAAAGACATACACTGATACCCAGTAACACAGACACACACTTACACCAAGTAACAAAGACATACTCTGACACCCAGTAACAAAGACACACACTGACACCAAGTAACAAAGACATACACTGATACCCAGTAACACAGACACACACTTACACCAAGTAACAAAGAGACACAATTACACCAAGTGAGACAGACACACACTGACACCCAGTAGCACAGACACACACTTACACCAAGTAACACAGACATACACTGACACCAAGTAACAAAGACATACACTGATACCCAGTAACACAGACACACACTTACACCAAGTAACAAAGACATTCCCTGACACCAAGTCACGAAGAAACACACTGACACCGAGTAACAAAGACATACACTGACACCAAGTCACAAAGACATACACTGATACCCAGTAGCACAGACACACACTTACACCAAGTAACACAGACATACACTGACACCAAGTAACAAAGACATACACCGATACCCAGTAACACAGACACACACTTACACCAAGTAACAAAGACATACACTGACACCCAGTAACAAAGACATACACTGACACCCAGTAACACAGACACACACGGATACCAAGTAACAAAGACATACACTGATACCCAGTAACACAGACACACACTTACACCAAGTAACAAAGACATACACTGACACCCAGTAACAAAGACATACACTGACACCCAGTATCACAGACACACACGGATACCAAGTAACAAAGACACACAATTACACCAAGTAACACAGACACACACTGACACCCAGTAGCACAGACACACACTTACACCAAGTAACACAGACATACACTGACACCAAGTAACAAAGACATACACTGATACCCAGTAACACAGACACACACTTACACCAAGTAACAAAGACATACACTGACACCCAGTAACAAAGACATACACAGACACCCAGTAACACAGACACACACGGATACCAAGTAACAAAGACATACACTGATACCCAGTAACAAAGACACACACTTACACCAAGTAACAAAAACATACACTGACACCCAGTAACAAAGACACACACTTACACCGAGTAACAAATACATACACTGACACCAAGTAACAAAGACATACACTTACACCAAGTAACAAAGACACACACTTACACCAAGTAACAAAGACATACACTGACACCAAGTAACACAGACATACACTGACACCAATAACAAAGACATACACTGATACCCAGTAACACAGACACACACTTACACCAAGTAACAAAGACATACACTGACACCCAGTAACAAAGACACACACTGACACCAAGTAACAAAGACATACACTGATACCCAGTAACACAGACACACACTTACACCAAGTAACAAAGACATACACTGACACCATGTAACACAGACATACACTGACACCAAGTAACAAAGACATACAATGACACCAAGTAACAAAGACACACATTACACCAAGTAACACAGATATACACTGACACCAAGTAACAAAGACATGCACTGACACCCAGTAACACAGACACACATTGACACCAAGTAACAAAGACACACACTTACACCAAGTAACACAGACACACACTGACACCCAGTAACACAGACACACACTTACACCAAGTAACACAGACATACACTGACACCAAGTAACAAAGACATACACTGATACCCAGTAACACAGACACACACTTACACCAAGTAACACAGACATACACTGACACCAAGTAACAAAGACATACAATGATACCCAGTAACACAGACACACACTTACACCATGTAAGACAGACATGCACTGACACCCAGTAACACAGACACACATTGACACCAAGTAACAAAGACACACACTTACACCAAGTAACACAGACACACACTGACACCCAGTAACACAGACACACATTTACACCAAGTAACACAGACACACACTTACACCAAGTAACAAAGACATACACTGACACCAAGTAACAAAGACAGACACTGATACCCAGTAACACAGACACACACTTCCACAATGACACCAAGTATCAAAGACATACACTGACACAAAGTAACAAGGACATACACTTACACCAAGTAACAAATACATACGCTGATACCCAGTAACACAGACACACACTTACACCAAGTCACAAAGACATACACTGACACCCAGTAACAAAGACATACACTGACACCCAGTAACAAAGACACACACTGACATCTAGTAACAAAGCCATCCACTGACACAAATTAACAAAGACAGACACTGATACCCAGTAACAAAGACACACACTTACACCAAGTAACAAATACATACACTGACACCAAGTAACAAAGACATACACTTACACCAAGTAACAAAGACACACACTTACACCAAGTAACAAAGACATACACTGACACCAAGTAACACAGACATACACTGACACCAATAACAAAGACATACACTGATACCCAGTAACACAGACACACACTTACACCAAGTAACAAAGACATACACTGACACCCAGTAACAAAGACACACACTGACACCAAGTAACAAAGACATACACTGATACCCAGTAACACAGACACACACTTACACCAAGTAACAAAGACATTCCCTGACACCAAGTCACGAAGAAACACACTGACACCCAGTAACAAAGACATACACTGACACCAAGTCACAAAGACATACACTGATACCCAGTAGCGCAGACACACACTTACACCAAGTAACACAGACATACACTGACACCAAGTAACAAAGACATACACTGATACCCAGTAACACAGACACACACTTACACCAAGTAACAAAGACATACACTGACACCCAGTAACAAAGACATACACTGACACCCAGTAACACAGACACACACGGATACCAAGTAACAAAGACATACACTGATACCCAGTAACACAGACACACACTTACACCAAGTAACAAAGACATACACTGACACCCAGTAACAAAGACATACACTGACACCCAGTAACACAGACACACACGGATACCAAGTAACAAAGACACACAATTACACCAAGTAACACAGACACACAATGACACCCAGTAGCACAGACACACACTTACACCAAGTAACAAAGACATACACTGACACCAAGTAACAAAGACATACACTTACACCAAGTAACAAAGACACACACTTACACCAAGTAACAAAGACAGACACTGATACCCAGTAACAAAGACACACACTTACACCAAGTAACAAATACATACACTGACACCAAGTAACAAAGACATACACTTACACCAATTAACAAAGACACACACTTACACCAAGTAACAAAGACATACACTGACACCAAGTAACACAGACATACACTGACACCAATAACAAAGACATACACTGATACCCAGTAACACAGACACACACTTACACCAAGTAACAAAGACATACACTGACACCCAGTAACAAAGACACACACTGACACCAAGTAACAAAGACATACACTGATACCCAGTAACACAGACACACACTTACACCAAGTAACAAAGACATTCCCTGACACCAAGTCACGAAGAAACACACTGACACCCAGTAACAAAGACATACACTGACACCAAGTCACAAAGACATACACTGATACCCAGTAGCACAGACACACACTTACACCAAGTAACACAGACATACACTGACACCAAGTAACAAAGACATACACTGATACCCAGTAACACAGACACACACTTACACCAAGTAACAAAGACATACACTGACACCCAGTAACAAAGACATACACTGACACCCAGTAACACAGACACACACGGATAACTAGTAACAAAGACATACACTGATACCCAGTAACACAGACACACACTTACACCAAGTAACAAAGACATACACTGACACCCAGTAACACAGACACACACGGATACCAAGTAACAAAGACACACAATTACACCAAGTAACACAGACACACACTGACACCCAGTAGCACAGACACACACTTACACCAAGTAACACAGACACACACTGACACCAAGTAACAAAGACATACACTGATACCCAGTAACACAGACACACACTTACACCCAGTAACAAAGACACACACTGACATCTAGTAACAAAGCCATCCACTGACACAAATTAACAAAGACAGACACTGATACCCAGTAACAAAGACACACACTTACACTAATTAATAATACATACACTGACACCAAGTAACAAAGACATACACTTACACCAAGTAACAAAGACACACACTTACACCAAGTAACAAAGACATACACTGACACCAAGTAACACAGACATACACTGACACCAATCACAAAGACATACACTGATACCCAGTAACACAGACACACACTTACACCAAGTAACAAAGACATACACTGACACCCAGTAACAAAGACACACACTGACACCAAGTAACAAAGACATACACTGATACCCAGTAACACAGACACACAATTACACCAAGTAACAAAGACATTCCCTGACACCAAGTCACGAAGAAACACACTGACACCCAGTAACAAAGACATACACTGACACCAAGTCACAAAGACATACACTGATACCCAGTAGCACAGACACACACTTACACCAAGTAACACAGACATACACTGACACCAAGTAACAAAGACATACACTGATACCCAGTAACACAGACACACACTTACACCAAGTAACAAAGACATACACTGACACCCAGTAACAAAGACATACACTGACACCCAGTAACACAGACACACACGGATACCAAGTAACAAAGACATACACTGATACCCAGTAACACAGACACACACTTACACCAAGTAACAAAGACATACACTGACACCCAGTAACAAAGACATACACTGACACCCAGTAACACAGACACACACGGATACCAGGTAACAAAGACACACAATTACACCAAGTAACACAGACACACAATGACACCCAGTAGCACAGACACACACTTACACCAAGTAACACAGACATACACTGACACCAAGTAACAAAGACATACACTGATACCCAGTAACACAGACACACACTTACACCAAGTAACAAAGACATACACTGACACCCAGTAACAAAGACATACACAGACACCCAGTAACACAGACACACACGGATACCAAGTAACAAAGACATACACTGATACCCAGTAACAAAGACACACACTTACACCAAGTAACAAAAACATACACTGACACCCAGTAACAAAGACATACACTGACACCCAGTAACACAAACAAACACACACTGACACCCAGTAACACAGAGAAACACTAATAAACAGTGACAAAGACATACACTCAAAGCAAGTAACGCAGACACACACTGACACCCAGTAACAAAGACATACACTGATACCAAGTCACAAAGACATACACTGATACCAAGTCACAAAGACATACACTGATACCCTGTAACACAGACACACACTTACACCAAGTAACAAAGACATACACTGACACCAAGTCACAAAGACACACACTGACACCCAGTAACAAAGACATACACTGACACCAAGTCACAAAGACATACACTGATACCCAGTAACACAGACACATACTTACACCAAGTAACAAAGACACACACTGACACCCAGTAACAAAGACATACACTGACACCAAGTCACAAAGACATACACTGATACCCAGTAACAAAGACATACACTGACTCCAAGTCACAAAGACACACACTGACACCCAGTAACAAAGAAATACACTGACATCAAGTCACAAAGACATGCACTGGTACACAGACACACACTTACACCAAGTAACACAGACATACACTGACACCAAGTAACAGAGACATACACTGAATACCCAGTATCACAGACACACACTTAAATCAAGTAACAAAGACATACACTGATACCAAGTCACAAACACACACACACTGACACCCATTAACAAAGACATACACTGACACCAAGTCACAAAGACATACACTGATACCCAGGAACACAGACACACACTGACACCCAGTAACAAAGACATACACTGATACCAAGTCACAAAGACATACACTGATACCCTGTAACACAGACACACACTGACACCCAGTAACAAAGACATACACTGATACCAAGTCACAAAGACATACATTGATACCCAGTAACATAGACACACACTGACACACAGTAACAAAGACATACACTGATACCAAGTCACAAAGACATACACGTACACCAAGTAACAAAGACACACACTTCCACCAAGTAAACCAGACATACACTGACACCAAGTAACAAAGACATACACTGACACCAAGTAAGACAGATATACACTTACACAAAGTAACAAAGACAGACAATTACACCAATTAACAAAGACATACACTGACACCAAGTCACAAAGACACACACTGACACCCAGTAACAAAGACATACACTGACACCAAGTCACAAAGACATACACTGATACCCAGTAACAAAGACACACACTGACACCAAGTAACAAAGACATACACTTACACCAAGTAACAAAGAAAGACAATTACACCAAGTAACAAAGACATACACTTACACCAAGTATTTTGACATGCACTGACACCAAGTAACAAAGACATACACTGATACCCAGTAACACAGACACACACTTACACCAAGTAACAAAGACATACACTGACACCAAGTCACAAAGACACACACTGACACCCAGTAACAAAGACATACACTGACACCAAGTCACAAAGACATACACTGATACCCAGGAACACAGACACACACTGACACCCAGTAACAAAGACATACACTGATACCAAGTCACAAAGACATACACTGATACCCAGTAACACAGACACACACTGACACCAAGTAACAAAGACATGCACTGACAACAAGTAACAAAGACATACGCTTACACCAAGATTAAAGACACACACTTACACCCAGTAACACAGACATACACTGAAACCAAGTAACAAAGACATACACTGACACCAAGTAACAAAGACATACACTTACACCAAGTAACAATGACAGACAATTACACCAAGTCACAAAGACATACTCTTACACCAAGTATTTTGACATACACTGACACCAAGTAACAAAGACATAAACTGATACCCAGTAACACATACACTCACTTACACCAAGTAACAAAGACATACAATTACACCAAGTGAGACAGACATACACTGACACCAAGTAACAAAGACATACACTTACACCAAGTCACAAAGACATACACTGATACCCAGGAACACAGACACACACTGACACCCAGTAACAAAGACATACACTGATACCAAGTCACAAAGACATACACTGATACCCAGTAACACAGACACACACTGACACCAAGTAACAAAGACATGCACTGACACCAAGTAACAAAGACATACGCTTACACCAAGATTAAAGACACACACTTACACCCAGTAACACAGACATACACTGAAACCAAGTAACAAAGACATACACTGACACCAAGTAACAAAGACATACACTTACACCAAGTAACAATGACAGACAATTACACCAAGTCACAAAGACATACTCTTACACCAAGTATTTTGACATACACTGACACCAAGTAACAAAGACATAAACTGATACCCAGTAACACATACACTCACTTACACCAAGTAACAAAGACATACAATTACACCAAGTGAGACAGACATACACTGACACCAAGTAACAAAGACATACACTTACACCAAGTAACACAGACACACACTTACACCAAGTAACAAAGACATACACTGACACCAAGTAACACAGACATACACTGACACCAATAACAAAGACATACACTGATACCCAGTAACACAGACACACACTTACACCAAGTAACAAAGACATACACTGACACCGAGTAACAAAGACACACACTGACACCAAGTAACAAAGACATACACTGATACCCAGTAACACAGACACACACTTACACCAAGTAACAAAGACATTCCCTGACACCAAGTCACGAAGAAACACACTGACACCCAGTAACAAAGACATACACTGACACCAAGTCACAAAGACATACACTGATACCCAGTAGCACAGACACACACTTACACCAAGTAACACAGACATACACTGACACCAAGTAACAAAGACATACACTGATACCCAGTAACACAGACACACACGGATACCAAGTAACAAAGACATACACTGATACCCAGTAACACAGACACACACTTACACCAAGTAACAAAGACATACACTGACACCAAGTAACAAAGACATACACTGATACCCAGTAACACAGACACACACTTACACCAAGTAACAAAGACATACACTGACACCCAGTAACAAAGACATACACAGACACCCAGTAACACAGACACACACGGATACCAAGTAACAAAGACATACACTGATACCCAGTAACAAAGACACACACTTACACCAAGTAACAAAAACATACACTGACACCCAGTAACAAAGACATACACTGACACCCAGTAACACAAACAAACACACACTGACACCCAGTAACACAGAGAAACACTAATAAACAGTGACAAAGACATACACTCAAAGCAAGTAACGCAGACACACACTGACACCCAGTAACAAAGACATACACTGATACCAAGTCACAAAGACATACACTGATACCAAGTCACAAAGACATACACTGATACCCTGTAACACAGACACACACTTACACCAAGTAACAAAGACATACACTGACACCAAGTCACAAAGACACACTCTGACACCCAGTAACAAAGACATACACTGACACCAAGTCACAAAGACATACACTGATACCCAGTAACACAGACACATACTTACACCAAGTAACAAAGACACACACTGACACCCAGTAACAAAGACATACACTGACACCAAGTCACAAAGACATACACTGATACCCAGTAACAAAGACATACACTGACTCCAAGTCACAAAGACACACACTGACACCCAGTAACAAAGAAATACACTGACATCAAGTCACAAAGACATGCACTGGTACACAGACACACACTTACACCAAGTAACACAGACATACACTGACACCAAGTAACAGAGACATACACTGAATACCCAGTATCACAGACACACACTTAAATCAAGTAACAAAGACATACACTGATACCAAGTCACAAAGACACACACTGACACCCATTAACAAAGACATACACTGACACCAAGTCACAAAGACATACACTGATACCCAGGAACACAGACACACACTGACACCCAGTAACAAAGACATACACTGATACCAAGTCACAAAGACATACACTGATACCCTGTAACACAGACACACACTGACACCCAGTAACAAAGACATACACTGATACCAAGTCACAAAGACATACATTGATACCCAGTAACATAGACACACACTGACACACAGTAACAAAGACATACACTGATACCAAGTCACAAAGACATACACGTACACCAAGTAACAAAGACACACACTTCCACCAAGTAAACCAGACATACACTGACACCAAGTAACAAAGACATACACTGACACCAAGTAAGACAGACATACACTTACACAAAGTAACAAAGACAGACAATTACACCAATTAACAAAGACATACACTGACACCAAGTCACAAAGACACACACTGACACCCAGTAACAAAGACATACACTGACACCAAGTCACAAAGACATACACTGATACCCAGTAACACAGACACACACTGACACCAAGTAACAAAGACATACACTTACTCCAAGTAACAAAGAAAGACAATTACACCAAGTAACAAAGACATACACTTACACCAAGTATTTTGACATGCACTGACACCAAGTAACAAAGACATACACTGATACCCAGTAACACAGACACACACTTACACCAAGTAACAAAGACATACACTGACACCAAGTCACAAAGACACACACTGACACCCAGTAACAAAGACATACACTGACACCAAGTCACAAAGAAATACACTGATACCCAGGAACACAGACACACACTGACACCCAGTAACAAAGACATACACTGATACCAAGTCACAAAGACATACACTGATACCCAGTAACACAGACACACACTGACACCAAGTAACAAAGACATGCACTGACACCAAGTAACAAAGACATACGCTTACACCAAGATTAAAGACACACACTTACACCCAGTAACACAGACATACACTGAAACCAAGTAACAAAGACATACACTGACACCAAGTAACAAAGACATACACTTACACCAAGTAACAATGACAGACAATTACACCAAGTCACAAAGACATACTCTTACACCAAGTATTTTGACATACACTGACACCAAGTAACAAAGACATAAACTGATACCCAGTAACACATACACTCACTTACACCAAGTAACAAAGACATACAATTACACCAAGTGAGACAGACATACACTGACACCAAGTAACAAAGACATACACTTACACCAAGTAACACAGACACACACTTACACCAAGTAACAAAGACATACACTGACACCAAGTAACACAGACATACACTGACACCAATAACAAAGACATACACTGATACCCAGTAACACAGACACACACTTACACCAAGTAACAAAGACATACACTGACACCCAGTAACAAAGACACACACTGACACCAAGTAACAAAGACATACACTGATACCCAGTAACACAGACACACACTTACACCAAGTAACAAAGACATTCCCTGACACCAAGTCACGAAGAAACACACTGACACCCAGTAACAAAGACATACACTGACACCAAGTCACAAAGACATACACTGATACCCAGTAGCACAGACACACACTTACACCAAGTAACACAGACATACACTGACACCAAGTAACAAAGACATACACTGATACCCAGTAACACAGACACACACTTACACCAAGTAACAAAGACATACACTGACACCCAGTAACAAAGACATACACTGACACCCAGTAACACAGACACACACGGATACCAAGTAACAAAGACATACACTGATACCCAGTAACACAGACACACAGTTACACCAAGTAACAAAGACATACACTGACGCCCAGTAACAAAGACATACACTGACACCCAGTAACACAGACACACACGGATACCAAGTAACAGACACACAATTACACCAAGT
Organism: Heterodontus francisci; assembly: GCF_036365525.1. Classification (NCBI taxonomy): domain Eukaryota; kingdom Metazoa; phylum Chordata; class Chondrichthyes; order Heterodontiformes; family Heterodontidae; genus Heterodontus; species Heterodontus francisci. The sequence goes on from NC_090398.1 coordinate 56,350,893, forward strand.
AACACAGACACACACTGACACCCAGTAGCACAGACACACACTTACACCAAGTAACACAGACATACACTGACACCAAGTAACAAAGACATACACTGATACCCAGTAACACAGACACACACTTACACCAAGTAACAAAGACATACACTGACACCCAGTAACAAAGACATACACTGACACCCAGTAACACAGACACACACGGATACCAAGTAACAAAGACATACACTGATACCCAGTAACACAGACACACACTTACACCAAGTAACAAAAACATACACTGACACCCAGTAACAAAGACATACACTGACACCCATAACACAGACACACACGGATACCAAGTAACAAAGACACACAATTGCACCAAGTAACACAGACACACACTGACACCCAGTAACAAAGACACACATTGACACCAAGTAACAAAGACACACACTTACACCAAGTAACACAGACACACACTGACACCCAGTAACACAGACACACACTTACACCAAGTAACACAGACATACACTGACACCAAGTAACAAAGACATACACTGATACCCAGTAACACAGACACACACTTACACCATGTAAAACAGACACACACTTACACCAAGTAACACAGACATACACTGACACCAAGTAACAAAGACAGACACTGATACCCAGTAACACAGACACACACTTCCACAATGACACCAAGTAACAAAGACACACATTACACCAAGTAACACAGATATGCACTGACACAAAGAAACAAAGACATGCACTGACACCCAGTAACACAGACACACATTGACACCAAGTCACAAAGACACACACTTACACCAAGTAACACAGCCACACACTGACACCCAGTAACACAGACACACACTTACACCAAGTAACACAGACATACACTACACCAAGTAACAAAGACATACACTGATACCCAGTAACACAGACACACACTTACACCATGTAACACAGACATACACTGACACCAAGTAACAAAGACATACAATGATACCCAGGAACACAGACACACACTTACACCAAGTAACACAGACACACAATTGCACCAAGTAACAAAGACACACACTTACACCAAGTAACAAAGACAGACACTGATACCCAGTAACACAGACACACACTTCCACCAATTAACAAAGACATACACTGACACACAGTGACAAAAACAAACACACACTGACACCCAGTAACACAGAGAAACACTAATAAACAGTGACAAAGACATACACTGAAAGCAAGTAACGCAGACACACACTGACACCCAGTAACAAAGACATACACTGATACCAAGTCACAAAGACATACACTGACACCAAGTAACAAAGACATACACTTACACCAAGTAACAATGACAGAGAATTACACCAAGTAACAAAGACATACTCTTACACCAAGTATTTTGACATACACTGACACCAAGTAACAAAGACATAAACTGATACCCAGTAACACATACACTCACTTACACCAAGTAACAAAGACATACAATTACACCAAGTGAGACAGACATACACTGACACCAAGTAACAAAGACATACACTTACACCAAGTAACAAAGACACACACTTACACCAAGTAACAAAGACATACACTGACACCAAGTAACACAGACATACACTGACACCAATAACAAAGACAGACACTGATACCCAGTAACACAGACACACACTTACACCAAGTAACAAAGACATACACTGACACCCAGTAACAAAGACACACACTGACACCAAGTAACAAAGACATACACTGATACCCAGTAACACAGACACACACTTACACCAAGTAACAAAGACATTCCCTGACACCAAGTCACGAAGAAACACACTGACACCCAGTAACAAAGACATACACTGACACCAAGTCACAAAGACATACACTGATACCCAGTAGCACAGACACACACTTACACCAAGTAACACAGACATACACTGACACCAAGTAACAAAGACATACACTGATACCCAGTAACACAGACACACACTTACACCAAGTAACAAAAACATACACTGACACCCAGTAACAAAGACATACACTGACACCCAGTAACACAGACACACACGGATACCAAGTAACAAAGACACACAATTACACCAAGTAACACAGACACACACTGACACCCAGTAGCACAGACACACACTTACACCAAGTAACACAGACATACACTGACACCAAGTAACAAAGACATACACTGATACCCAGTAACACAGACATACACTTACACCAAGTAACAAAGACTTACACTGACACCCAGTAACAAAGACATACACTGACACCCAGTAACACAGACACACACGGATACCAAGTAACAAAGACATACACTGATACCCAGTAACACAGACACACACTTACAACAAGTAACAAAAACATACACTGACACCCAGTAACAAAGACATACACTGACACCCAGTAACACAGACACACACGGATACCAAGTAACAAAGACACACAATTACACCAAGTAACACAGACACACACTGACACCCAGTAATACAGACACACACTTACACCAAGTAACACAGACATACACTGACACCAAGTAACAAAGACATACACTGATACCCAGTAACACACACACACATTTACACCAAGTAACACAGGCATACACTGACACCAAGTAACAAAGACATACACTGATACCCAGGAACACAGACACACACGAACACCAAGTAACACAGACACAAACTTACACCAAGTAACAAAGACATACACTGACACCATGTAACACAGACATTCACTGACACCAAGTAACAAAGACATACAATGACACCAAGTAACAAAGACACACATTACACCAAGTAACACAGATATACACTGACACCAAGTAACAAAGACATGCACTGACACCCAGTAACACAGACACACATTGACACCAAGTAACAAAGACACACACTTACACCAAGTAACACAGACACACACTGACACCCAGTAACACAGACACACACTTACACCAAGTAACACAGACATACACTGACACCAAGTAACAAAGACATACACTGATACCCAGTAACACAGACACACACTTACACCATGTAACACAGACATACACTGACACCAAGTAACAAAGACATACAATGATACCCAGGAACACAGACACACACTTACACCAAGTAACACAGACACACACTTACACCAAGTAACACAGACATACACTGACACCAAGTAACAAAGACAGACACTGATACCCAGTAACACAGACAAACACTTCCACAATGACACCAAGTAACAAAGCCACACATTACACCAAGTAACACAGATATACACTGACACCAAGTAACAAAGACATGCACTGACACCCAGTAACACAGACACACATTGACACCATGTAACACAGACATACACTGACACCAAGTAACAAAGACATACAATGATACCCAGGAACACAGACACACACTTACACCAAGTAACACAGACACACAATTGCACCAAGTAACAAAGACAGACACTGATATCCAGTAACACAGACACACACTTCCACCAATTAACAAAGACATACAGTGACACCCAGTAACACAAACAAACACACACTGACACCCAGTAACACAGAGAAACACTAATAAACAGTGACAAAGACATACACTGAAAGCAAGTAACGCAGACACACACTGACACCCAGTAACAAAGACATACACTGATACCAAGTCACAAAGACATACACTGATACCAAGTCACAAAGACATACACTGATACCCTGTAACACAGACACACACTTACACCAAGTAACAAAGACATACACTGACACCAAGTCACAAAGACACACACTGACACCCAGTAACACAGACACACATTGACACCAAGTAACAAAGACACACACTTACACCAAGTAACACAGACACACACTGACACCCAGTAACACAGACACACACTTACACCAAGTAACACAGACATACACTGACACCAAGTCACAAAGACACACACTGACACCCAGTAACAAAGACATACACTGACACCAAGTCACAAAGACATACACTGATACCCAGGAACACAGACATACACTGATACCAAGTCACAAAGACATACACTGAAACCCAGTAACACAGACACACACTGACACCAAGTAACAAAGACATGCACTGACACCAAGTAACAAAGACATACACTTGCACCAAGATTAAAGACACACACTTACACCCAGTAACACAGACATACACTGAAACCAAGTAACAAAGACATACACTGACACCAAGTAACAAAGACATACACTTACACCAAGTAACAATGACAGACAATTACACCAAGTAACAAAGACATACTCTTACACCAAGTATTTTGACATCCACTGACACCAAGTAACAAAGACATAAACTGATACCCAGTAACACATACACTCACTTACACCAAGTAACAAAGACATACAATTACACCAAGTGAGACAGACATACACTGACACCAAGTAACAAAGACATACACTTACACCAAGTAACAAAGACACACACTTACACCAAGTAACAAAGACATACACTGACACCAAGTAACACAGACAGACACTGACACCAATAACAAAGACATACACTGATACCCAGTAACACAGACACACACTTACACCAAGTAACAAAGACATACACTGACACCCAGTAACAAAGACACACACTGACACCAAGTAACAAAGACATACACTGATACCCAGTAACACAGACACACACTTACACCAAGTAACAAAGACATTCCCTGACACCAAGTCACGAAGAAACACACTGACACCCAGTAACAAAGACATACACTGACACCAAGTCACAAAGACATACACTGATACCCAGTAGCACAGACACACACTTACACCAAATAACACAGACATACACTGACACCAAGTAACAAAGACATACACTGATACCCAGTAACACAGACACACACTTACACCAAGTAACAAAGACATACACTGATACCCAGTAACACAGACACACACTTACACCAAGTAACAAAGACATACACTGACGCCCAGTAACAAAGACATACACTGACACACAGTAACACAGACACACACGGATACCAAGTAACAAAGACACACAATTACACCAAGTAACACAGACACACACTGACACCCAGTAGCACAGACACACACTTACACCAAGTAACACAGACATACACTGACACCAAGTAACAAAGACATACACTGATACCCAGTAACACAGACGTACACTTACACCAAGTAACAAAGACTTACACTGACACCCAGTAACAAAGACATACACTGACACCCAGTAACACAGACACACACGGATACCAAGTAACAAAGACATACACTGATACCCAGTAACACAGACACACACTTACAACAAGTAACAAAAACATACACTGACACCCAGTAACAAAGACATACACTGACACCCAGTAACACAGACACACACGGATACCAAGTAACAAAGACACACAATTACACCAAGTAACACAGACACACACTGACACCCAGTAATACAGACACACACTTACACCAAGTAACACAGACATACACTGACACCAAGTAACAAAGACATACACTGATACCCAGTAACACACACACACATTTACACCAAGTAACACAGGCATACACTGACACCAAGTAACAAAGACATACACTGATACCCAGGAACACAGACACACACGAACACCAAGTAACACAGACACAAACTTACACCAAGTAACAAAGACATACACTGACACCATGTAACACAGACATTCACTGACACCAAGTAACAAAGACATACAATGACACCAAGTAACAAAGACACACATTACACCAAGTAACACAGATATACACTGACACCAAGTAACAAAGACATGCACTGACACCCAGTAACACAGACACACATTGACACCAAGTAACAAAGACACACACTTACACCAAGTAACACAGACACACACTGACACCCAGTAACACAGACACACACTTACACCAAGTAACACAGACATACACTGACACCAAGTAACAAAGACATACACTGATACCCAGTAACACAGACACACACTTACACCATGTAACACAGACATACACTGACACCAAGTAACAAAGACATACAATGATACCCAGGAACACAGACACACACTTACACCAAGTAACACAGACACACACTTACACCAAGTAACACAGACATACACTGACACCAAGTAACAAAGACAGACACTGATACCCAGTAACACAGACACACACTTCCACAATGACACCAAGTAACAAAGCCACACATTACACCAAGTAACACAGATATACACTGACACCAAGTAACAAAGACATGCACTGACACCCAGTAACGCAGACACACATTGACACCAAGTAACAAAGACACACACTTACACCAAGTAACACAGACACACACTGACACCCAGTAACACAGACACACACTTACACCAAGTAACACAGACATACACTGACACCAAGTAACAAAGACATACACTGATACCCAGTAACACAGACACACACTTACACCATGTAACACAGACATACACTGACACCAAGTAACAAAGACATACAATGATACCCAGGAACACAGACACACACTTACACCAAGTAACACAGACACACAATTGCACCAAGTAACAAAGACACACACTTACACCAAGTAACAAAGACAGACACTGATACCCAGTAACACAGACACACACTTCCACCAATTAACAAAGACATACAGTGACACCCAGTAACACAAACAAACACACACTGACACCCAGTAACACAGAGAAACACTAATAAACAGTGACAAAGACATACACTGAAAGCAAGTAACGCAGACACACACTGACACCCAGTAACAAAGACATACACTGATACCAAGTCACAAAGACATACACTGATACCAAGTCACAAAGACATACACTGATACCCTGTAACACAGACACACACTTACACCAAGTAACAAAGACATACACTGACACCAAGTCACAAAGACACACACTGACACCCAGTAACACAGACACACATTGACACCAAGTAACAAAGACACACACTTACACCAAGTAACACAGACACACACTGACACCCAGTAACACAGACACACACTTACACCAAGTAACACAGACATACACTGACACCAAGTCACAAAGACACACACTGACACCCAGTAACAAAGACATACACTGACACCAAGTCACAAAGACATACACTGATACCCAGGAACACAGACACACACTGACACCCAGTAACAAAGACATACACTGATACCAAGTCACAAAGACATACACTGAAACCCAGTAACACAGACACACACTGACACCAAGTAACAAAGACATGCACTGACACCAAGTAACAAAGACATACACTTGCACCAAGATTAAAGACACACACTTACACCCAGTAACACAGACATACACTGAAACCAAGTAACAAAGACATACACTGACACCAAGTAACAAAGACATACACTTACACCAAGTAACAATGACAGACAATTACACCAAGTAACAAAGACATACTCTTACACCAAGTATTTTGACATCCACTGACACCTAGTAACAAAGACATAAACTGATACCCAGTAACACATACACTCACTTACACCAAGTAACAAAGACATACAATTACACCAAGTGAGACAGACATACACTTACACCAAGTAACAAAGACACACACTTACACCAAGTAACAAAGACATACACTGACACCAAGTAACACAGACAGACACTGACACCAATAACAAAGACATACACTGATACCCAGTAACACAGACACACACTTACACCAAGTAACAAAGACATTCCCTGACACCAAGTCACGAAGAAACACACTGACACCCAGTAACAAAGACATACACTGACACCAAGTCACAAAGACATACACTGATACCCAGTAGCACAGACACACACTTACACCAAATAACACAGACATACACTGACACCAAGTAACAAAGACATACACTGATACCCAGTAACACAGACACACACTTACACCAAGTAACAAAGACATACACTGATACCCAGTAACACAGACACACACTTACACCAAGTAACAAAGACATACACTGACGCCCAGTAACAAAGACATACACTGACACACAGTAACACAGACACACACGGATACCAAGTAACAAAGACACACAATTACACCAAGTAACACAGACACACACTGACACCCAGTAGCACAGACACACACTTACACCAAGTAACACAGACATACACTGACACCAAGTAACAAAGACATACACTGATACCCAGTAACACAGACACACACTGACACCAAGTAACAAAGACATGCACTGACACCAAGTAACAAAGACATACACTTGCACCAAGATTAAAGACACACACTTACACCCAGTAACACAGACATACACTGAAACCAAGTAACAAAGACATACACTGACACCAAGTAACAAAGACATACACTTACACCAAGTAACAATGACAGACAATTACACCAAGTAACAAAGACATACTCTTACACCAAGTATTTTGACATCCACTGACACCTAGTAACAAAGACATAAACTGATACCCAGTAACACATACACTCACTTACACCAAGTAACAAAGACATACAATTACACCAAGTGAGACAGACATACACTTACACCAAGTAACAAAGACACACACTTACACCAAGTAACAAAGACATACACTGACACCAAGTAACACAGACAGACACTGACACCAATAACAAAGACATACACTGATACCCAGTAACACAGACACACACTTACACCAAGTAACAAAGACATTCCCTGACACCAAGTCACGAAGAAACACACTGACACCCAGTAACAAAGACATACACTGACACCAAGTCACAAAGACATACACTGATACCCAGTAGCACAGACACACACTTACACCAAATAACACAGACATACACTGACACCAAGTAACAAAGACATACACTGATACCCAGTAACACAGACACACACTTACACCAAGTAACAAAGACATACACTGATACCCAGTAACACAGACACACACTTACACCAAGTAACAAAGACATACACTGACGCCCAGTAACAAAGACATACACTGACACACAGTAACACAGACACACACGGATACCAAGTAACAAAGACACACAATTACACCAAGTAACACAGACACACACTGACACCCAGTAGCACAGACACACACTTACACCAAGTAACACAGACATACACTGACACCAAGTAACAAAGACATACACTGATACCCAGTAACACAGACACACACTTACACCAAGTAACAAAGACATACACTGACACCCAGTAACAAAGACATACACTGACACCCAGTAACACAGACACACACGGATACCAAGTAACAAAGACATACACTGATACCCAGTAACACAGACACACACTTACACCAAGTAACAAAAACATACACTGACACCCAGTAACAAAGACATACACTGACACCCAGTAACACAGACACACACGGATACCAAGTAACAAAGACACACAATTGCACCAAGTAACACAGACACACACTGACACCCAGTAATACAGACACACACTTACACCAAGTAACACAGACATACACTGACACCAAGTAACAAAGACATACACTGATACCCAGTAACACACACACACACTTACACCAAGTAACAAAGACATACACTGACACCCAGTAACAAAGACACACACTGACACCAAGTAACAAAGACATACACTGATACCCAGTAACACAGACACACACTTACACCAAGTAACACAGACATACACTGACACCAAGTCACAAAGACATACACTGATACCCAGGAACACAGACACACACTAACACCAAGTAACACAGACACAAACTTACACCAAGTAACAAAGACATACACTGACACCATGTAACACAGACATACACTGACACCAAGTAACAAAGACATACAATGACACCAAGTAACAAAGACACACATTACACCAAGTAACACAGATATACACTGACACCAAGTAACAAAGACATGCACTGACACCCAGTAACACAGACACACATTGACACCAAGTAACAAAGACACACACTTACACCAAGTAGCACAGACACACACTGACACCCAGTAACACAGACACACACTTACACCAAGTAACACAGACATACACTGACACCAAGTAACAAAGACATACACTGATACCCAGAAACACAGACACACACTAACACCATGTAACACAGACATACACTGACACCAAGTAACAAAGACTTACAATGATTCCCAGGAACACAGACACACACTTACACCAAGTAACACAGACACACACTTACACCAAGTAACACAGACATACACTGACACCAAGTAACAAAGACAGACACTGATACCCAGTAACACAGACACACACTTCCACAATGACACCAAGTAACAAAGACACACATTACACCAAGTAACACAGATATACACTGACACCAAGTAACAAAGACATGCACTGACACCCAGTAACACAGACACACATTGACACCAAGTAACAAAGACACACACTTACACCAAGTAACACAGACACACTCTGACACCCAGTAACACAGACACACACTTACACCAAGTAACACAGACAAACACTGACACCAAGTAACAAAGACATACACTGATACCCAGTAACACAGACACACACTTACACCATGTAACACAGCCATACACTGACACCAAGTAACAAAGACATACAATGATACCCAGGAACACAGACACACACTTACACCAAGTAACACAGACACACAATTGCACCAAGTAACAAAGACACACACTTACACCAAGTAACAAAGACAGACACTGATACCCAGTAACACAGACACACACTTCCACCAATTAACAAAGACATACACTGACACCCAGTAACACAAACAAACACACACTGACACCCAGTAACACATAGAAACACTAATAAACAGTGACAAAGACATACACTGAAAGCAAGTAACGCAGACACACACTGACACCAAGTAACAAAGACATACACTTACACCAAGTAACAATGACAGACAATTACACCAAGTCACAAAGACATACTCTGACACCAAGTATTTTGACATACACTGACACCAAGTAACAAAGACATAAACTGATACCCAGGAACACATACACTCACTTACACCAAGTAACAAAGACATACAATTACACCAAGTGAGACAGACATACACTGACACCAAGTAACAAAGACATACACTTACACCAAGTAAAAAATACACACACTTACACCAAGTAACAAAGACATACACTGACACCAAGTAACACAGACATACACTGACACCAATAACAAAGACATACACTGATACCCAGTAACACAGACACACACTTACACCAATGTAACAAAGACATACACTGACACCCAGTAACAAAGACACACACTGACACCAAGTAACAAAGACATACACTGATACCCAGTAACACAGACACACACTTACACCAAGTAACAAAGACATTCCCTGACACCAAGTCACGAAGAAACACACTGACACCCAGTAACAAAGACATACACTGACACCAAGTCACAAAGACATACACTGATACCCAGTAGCACAGACACACACTTACACCAAGTAACACAGACATACACTGACTCCAAGTAACAAAGACATACACTGATACCCAGTAACAAAGACATACACTGACACCCAGTAACACAGACACACACGGATACCAAGTAACAAAGACATACACTGATACCCAGTAACACAGACACACACTTACACCAAGTAACAAAGACATACACTGACACCCAGTAACAAAGACATACACTGACACCCAGTAACACAGACACACACGGATACCAAGTAACAAAGACACACAATTACACCAAGTAACACAGACACACACTGACACCCAGTAGCACAGACACACACTTACACCAAGTAACACAGACATACACTGACACCAAGTAACAAAGACATACACTGATACCCAGTAACACAGACACACACTTACACCAAGTAACAAAGACATACACTGACACCCAGTAACAAAGACATACACTGACACCCAGTAACACAGACACACACGGATACCAAGTAACAAAGACATACACTGATACCCAGTAACACAGACACACACTTACACCAAGTAACAAAAACATACACTGACACCCAGTAACAAAGACATACACTGACACCCAGTAACACAGACACACACGGATACCAAGTAACAAAGACACACAATTACACCAAGTAACACAGACACACACTGACACCCAGTAATACAGACACACACTTACACCAAGTAACACAGGCATACACTGACACCAAGTAACAAAGACATACACTGATACCCAGTAACACACACACACACTTACACCAAGTAACACAGACATACACTGACACCAAGTAACAGAGACATACACTGACCCCAGGAACACAGACACACACTAACACCAAGTAACACAGACACAAACTTACACCAAGTAACAAAGACATACACTGACACCATGTAACACAGACATACACTGACACCAAGTAACAAAGACATACAATGACACCAAGTAACAAAGACACACATTACACCAAGTAACACAGATATACACTGACACCAAGTAACAAAGACATGCACTGACACCCAGTAACACAGACACACATTGACACCAAGTAACAAAGACACACACTTACACCAAGTAACACAGACACACACACTGACACCCAGTAACACAGACACACACTTACACCAAGTAACACAGACATACACTGACACCAAGTAACAAAGACAAACACTGATTCCCAGTAACACAGACACACAGTTACACCATGTAACACAGACATACACTGACACCAAGAAACAAAGACATACAATGATACCCAGGAACACAGACACACACTTACACCAAGTAACACAGACACACACTTACACCAAGTAACACAGACATACACTGACACCAAGTAAAAAAGACAGACACTGATACCCAGTAACACAGACACACACTTCCACAATGACACCAAGTAACAAAGACACACATTACACCAAGTAACACAGATATACACTGACACCAAGTAACAAAGACATGCACTGACACCCAGTAACACAGACACACATTGACACCAAGTAACAAAGACACACACTTACACCAAGTAACACAGACACACACTGACACCCAGTAACACAGACACACACTTACACCAAGTAACACAGACATACACTGACACCAAGTAACAAAGACATACACTGATACCCAGTAACACCGACACACACTTACACCATGTAACACAGACATACACTGACACCAAGTAACAAAGACATACAATGATACCCAGGAACACAGACACACACTTACACCAAGTAACACAGACACACAATTGCACCAAGTAACAAAGACACACACTTACACCAAGTAACAAAGACAGACACTGATACCCAGTAACACAGACACACACTTCCACCAATTAACAAAGACATACACTGACACCCAGTAACACAAACAAACACACACTGACACCCAGTAACACAGAGAAACACTAATAAACAGTGACAAAGACATACACTGAAAGCAAGTAACGCAGACACACACTGACACCCAGTAACAAAGACATACACTGATACCAAGTCACAAAGACATACACTGATACCAAGTCACAAAGACATACACTGATACCCTGTAACACAGACACACACTGACACCAAGTAACAAAGACATACACTGACACCAAGTAACAAAGACATACACTTACACCAAGTATTTTGACATACACTGACACCAAGTAACAAACACATACACTGAAACCCAGTAACACAGACACACACGTACACCAAGTAACAAAGACATACACTGACACCAAGTCACAAAGACACACACTGACACCCAGTAACAAAGACATACACTGACACCAAGTCACAAAGACATACACTGATACCCAGTAAAACAGACACACACTTACACCAAGTAACAAAGACAAACACTGACACCCAGTAACAAAGACATACACTGACACCAAGTCACAAAGACATACACTGATACCCAGTAACAAAGACATGCACTGACTCCAAGTCACAAAGACACACACTGACACCCAGTAACAAAGAAATACACTGACATCAAGTCACAAAGACATGCACTGGTACACAGACACACACTTACACCAAGTAACACTGACATACACTGACACCAAGTAACAGAGACATACACTGAATACCCAGTATCACAGACACACACTTAAATCAAGTAACAAAGACATACACTGACACCAAGTCACAAAGACACACACTGACACCCATTAACAAAGACATACACTGACACCAAGTCACAAAGACATACACTGATACCCAGGAACACAGACACACACTGACACCCAGTAACAAAGACATACACTGATACCAAGTCACAAAGACATACACTGATACCCTGTAACACAGACACACACTGACACCCAGTAACAAAGACATACACTGATACCAAGTCACAAAGACATACATTGATACCCAGTAACATAGACACACTCTGACACACAGTAACAAAGACATACACTGATACCAAGTCACAAAGACATACACTGATACCCAGAAACACAGACAAACACTGACACCAAGTACCAAAGACATACACTTACACCAAGTAACAAAGACACACACTTCCACCAAGTAAACCAGACATACACTGACACCAAGTAACAAAGACATACACTGATACCAAGTAAGACAGACATACACTTACACAAAGTAACAAAGACAGACAATTACACCAAGTAACAAAGACATACACTGACACGAAGTCACAAAGACACACACTGACACCCAGTAACAAAGACATACACTGACACCAAGTCACAAAGACATACACTGATACCCAGTAACACAGACACACACTGACACCAAGTAACAAAGACATACACTTACACCAAGTAACAAAGAAAGACAATTACACCAAGTAACAAAGACATACACTTACACCAAGTATTTTGACATACACTGACACCAAGTAACAAAGAGATACACTGATACCCAGTAACACAGACACACACTTACACCAAGTAACAAAGACATACACTGACACCAAGTCACAAAGACACACACTGACACCCAGTAACAAAGACATACACTGACACCAAGTCACAAAGACATACACTGATACCCAGGAACACAGACACACACTGACACCCAGTAACAAAGACATACACTGATACCAAGTCACAAAGACATACACTGATACCCAGTAACACAGACACACACTGACACCAAGTAAGAAAGACATGCACTGACACCAAGTAACAAAGACATACACTTACACCAAGATTAAAGACACACACTTACACCCAGTAACACAGACATACACTGAAACCAAGTAACAAAGACATACACTGACACCAAGTAACAAAGACATACACTTACACCAAGTAACAATGACAGACAATTACACCAAGTAACAAAGACATACTCTTACACCAAGTATTTTGACATACACTGACACCAAGTAACAAAGACATAAACTGATACCCAGTAACACATACACTCACTTACACCAAGTAACAAAGACATACACTGACACCAAGTCACAAAGACACACACTGACACCCAGTAACAAAGACATACACTGACACCAGTCACAAAGACATACACTGATACCCAGTAACACGGTCACACACTTACACCAAGTAACACAGACATACACTGACACCAAGTAACAAAGACATACACTGGTACCCAGTAACACAGACACACACATACACCAAGTAACAAAGACAGACACTGATCCCCAGTAACACAGACACACACTTACACCAAGTAACAAAGACATACACTGACACCCAGTAACAAAGACATACACTGACACCCAGTAACACAGACACACACGGACACCAAGTAACAAAGACACACACTTACACCAAGTAACACAGACACACACTGACACCCAGTAACACAGACACACACTTGCACCAAGTAACACAGACATACACTGACACCAAGTTACAAAGACATACACTGATACCCAGTAACACAGACGCACACTTACACCAAGTAACACAGACATACACTGACACCAAGTAATAAAGACATACACTGATACCCAGGAACACAGACACACACTTACACCAAGTAACACAGACACACACGTACACCAAGTAACAAAGACATACACTTACACCAAGTAACACAGTTAAACAGTGACACCAAGTAACAAAGACATACAATTACACCAAGTAACAAAGACACACACTTACACCAAGTAACACAGATATACACTGGCACGAAGTAAAAAAGACATGCACTGACACCCAGTAACACAGACACACACGGACACCAAGTAACAAGGACACAGACTTACACCAAGTAACACAGACACACACTGACACCCAGTAACACAGACACACACTTTCACCAAGTAACAAATACATTCCCTGACACCAAGTCACGAAAACAAACACTGACACCCAGTAACAAAGAAATACATTGACACCAAGTCACAAAGACATACACTGATACCCAGTAGCACAGACACACACTTACACCAAGTAACACAGACATACACTGACACCAAGTAACAAAGACATACACTGATACCCAGTAACACAGACACACACTTACACCAAGTAACAAAGACATACACTGACACCCAGTAACAAAGACATACACTGACACCAAGTAACAAAGACATACACTGATACCCAGTAACACAGACACACACTGACACCCAGTAACAAAGACATACACTGACACCAAGTCACAAAGACATACACTGATACCCAGTAGCACAGACACACACTTACACCAAGTAACACAGACATACACTGACATCAAGTAACAAAGACATACACTGATACTCAGTAACACAGACACACACTTACACCAAGTAACAAAGACATACACTGACACCCAGTAACAAAGACATACACTGACACCCAGTAACACAGACACACACGGATACCAAGTAACAAAGACATACACTGATAACCAGTAACACAGACACACACTTACACCAAGTAACAAAGACATACACTGACACCCAGTAACACAGACACACACTTACACCCAGTAACACAGACACACACGGATACCAAGTAACAAAGACATACACTGATAACCAGTAACAGAGACACACACTTACACCAAGAAACAAAGACATACACTGATACCCAGTAGCACAGACACACACTTACACCAAGTAATAAAGACATACACTGACACCCAGTAACAAAGACATACACTGACACCCAGTGACACAGACACACACGGACACCAAGTAAGAAAGACACACACTTAAACCAAGTAACACAGACACACACTGACACCCAGTAACACAGACACACACTTACAACAAGTAACACAGACATACACTGACACCAAGTTACAAAGACATACACTGATACGCAGTAACACAGACACACACTTACACCAAGTAACACAGACATACACTGACACCCAGTAACAAAGACATACACTGATACCCAGGAACACAGACACACACTTACACCAAGTAACACAGACACACACTTACACCAAGTAACAAAGACATACACTTACACCAAGTAACACAGACAGACACTGACACCAAGTAACAAAGACATACAATTACACCAAGTAACAAAGACACACACTTACACCAAGTAACACAGATATACACTGGCACCAAGTAACAAAGACATACAATTACACCAAGTAACAAAGACACACACTGACACCAAGTAAGAAAGACATACACTGATAACCAGTAACACAGACAAACATTTACACCAAGTAACAAAGACATTCCCTGACACCAAGTCACGAAGACACACACTGACACCCAGTAACAAAGACATACACTGACACCAAGTCACAAAGACATACACTGATACCCAGTAGCACAGACACACACTTACACCAAGTTACACAGACATACACTGACACCAAGTAACAAAGACATACACTGATACCCAGTAACACAGACACACATTTACACCAAGTAATAAAGACATACACTGACACCCAGTAACAAAGACATACACTGACACCAAGTAACAAAGACATACACTGATACCCAGTAACACAGACACACACTTACACCAAGTAACAAAGACATTCCCTGACACCAGGTCACGAAGACACACACTGACACCCAGTAACAAAGACATACACTGACACCAAGTCACAAAGACATACACTGATACCCAGTAGCACAGACACACACTTACACCAAGTAACACAGACACACACTTACACCCAGTAACAAAGACATACACTGATACCCAGTAACACAGACACACACTTACACCAAGTAACAAAGGCATACACTGACACCCAGTAACAAAGACATACACTGACACCCAGCAACACAGACACACACGGATACCAAAAGACAAAGACACACAATTACACCAAGTAACAAAGATTTACACAGATACCCAGTAACACAGACACACACTAACACCAAGTAACAAAGACATACACTGACACCCAGTAACAAAGACATACACTGACACCCAGTAACACAGACACACACGGAGACCAAGTAACAAAGACATACACAGATACCCAGTAACACAGACACACACTTACACCCAGTAACACAGACACACACGGATACCAAGTAACAAAGACATACACTGATAACCAGTAACACAGACACACACTTACACCAAGTAACAAAGACATACACTGATACCCAGTAGCACAGACACACACTTACACCAAGTAATAAAGACATACACTGACACCCAGTAACAAAGACATACACTGACACCCAGTGACACAGACACACACGGACACCAAGTAAGAAAGACAAACACTTAAACCAAGTAACACAGACACACACTGACACCCAGTAACACAGACACACACTTACAACAAGTAACACAGACATACACTGACACCAAGTTACAAAGACATACACTGATACGCAGTAACACAGACACACACTTACACCAAGTAACACAGACATACACTGACACCCAGTAACAAAGACATACACTGATACCCAGGAACACAGACACACACTTACACCAAGTAACACAGACACACACTTACACCAAGTAACAAAGACATACACTTACACCAAGTAACACAGACAGACACTGACACCAAGTAACAAAGACATACAATTACACCAAGTAACAAAGACACACACTGACACCAAGTAACAAAGACATACACTGATACCCAGTAACACAGACAAACATTTACACCAAGTAACAAAGACATTCCCTGACACCAAGTCACGAAGACACACACTGACACCCAGTAACAAAGACATACACTGACACCAAGTCACAAAGACATACACTGATACCCAGTAGCACAGACACACACTTACACCAAGTTACACAGACATACACTGACACCAAGTAACAAAGACATACACTGATACCCAGTAACACAGACACACATTTACACCAAGTAATAAAGACATACACTGACACCCAGTAACAAAGACATACACTGACACCAAGTAACAAAGACATACACTGATACCCAGTAACACAGACACACACTTACACCAAGTAACAAAGACATTCCCTGACACCAGGTCACGAAGACACACACTGACACCCAGTAACAAAGACATACACTGACACCAAGTCACAAAGACATACACTGATACCCAGTAGCACAGACACACACTTACACCAAGTTACACAGACATACACTGACACCAAGTAACAAAGACATACACTGATACCCAGTAACACAGACACACATTTACACCAAGTAATAAAGACATACACTGACACCAAGTAACAAAGACATACACTTACACCAAGTAACACAGACAGACACTGACACCAAGTAACAAAGACATACAATTACACCAAGTAACAAAGACACACACTGACACCAAGTAACAAAGACATACACTGATACCCAGTAACACAGACAAACATTTACACCAAGTAACAAAGACATTCCCTGACACCAAGTCACGAAGACACACACTGACACCCAGTAACAAAGACATACACTGACACCAAGTCACAAAGACATACACTGATACCCAGTAGCACAGACACACACTTACACCAAGTTACACAGACATACACTGACACCAAGTAACAAAGACATACACTGATACCCAGTAACACAGACACACATTTACACCAAGTAATAAAGACATACACTGACACCCAGTAACAAAGACATACACTGACACCAAGTAACAAAGACATACACTGATACCCAGTAACACAGACACACACTTACACCAAGTAACAAAGACATTCCCTGACACCAGGTCACGAAGACACACACTGACACCCAGTAACAAAGACATACACTGATACCCAGTAGCACAGACACACACTTACACCAAGTAACACAGACACACACTTACACCCAGTAACAAAGACATACAATGACACCAAGTAACACAGACACACACGGATACCAAGTAACAAAGACATACACTGATACCCAGTAACACAGACACACACTTACACCAAGTAACAAAGACATACACTGACACAAAGTAACAAAGACTTACACTGATACCCAGTAACACAGACACACACTTACACCAAGTAACAAAGGCATACACTGACACCCAGTAACAAAGACATACACTGACACCCAGTAACACAGACACACACGGATACCAAAAGACAAAGACATACACAGATACCCAGTAACACAGACACACACTTACACCAAGTAACAAAGGCATACACTGACACCCAGTAACAAAGACATACACTGACACCCAGTAACACAGACACACACGGATACCCAGTAACACAGACACACACTTACACCAAGTAACAAAGACACACACTGACACCCAGTAACACAGACACACACTTACAACAAGTAACACAGACATACACTGACACCAAGTAACAAAGACATACACTGATACCCAGTAACACAGACACACACTTACACCAAGTAACAAAGACATTCCCTGACACCAAGTCACGAAAACACACACTGACACCCAGTAACAAAGACATACACTGACACAAAGTCACAAAGACATACACTGATACCCAGTAGCACAGACACACACTTACACCAAGTAACACAGACATACACTGACACCAAGTAACAAAGACATACACAGATACCCAGTAACACAGGCACACACTTACACCAAGTAACAAAGACATACACTGACACCCAGTAACAAAGACATACACTGACACCAAGTAACAAAGACATACACTGATACCCAGTAACACAGACACACACTTACACCAAGTAACAAAGACATTCCCTGACACCAAGTCACGAAGACACACACTGACACCCAGTAACAAAGACATACACTGACACCAAGTCACAAAGACATACACTGATACCCAGTAGCACAGACACACACTTACACCAAGTAACACAGACATACACTGACACCAAGTAACAAAGACATACACTGATACCCAGTAACACAGACACACACTTACACCAAGTAACAAAGACATACACTGGCACCCAGTAACAAAGACATACACTGACACCCAGTAACACAGACACACACGGATACCAAGTAACAAAGACATACACTGATACCCAGTAACACAGACACACACTTACACCAAGTAACAAAGACATACACTGACACCCAGTAACAAAGACATACACTGACACCCAGTGACACAGACACACACGGACACCAAGTAAGAAAGACACACACTTAAACCAAGTAACACAGACACGCACTGACACCCAGTAACACAGACACACACTTACAACAAGTAACACCGACCTACACTGACACCAAGTTACAAAGACATACACTGATACGCAGTAACACAGACACACACTTACACCAAGTAACACAGACATACACTGACACCAAGTAACAAAGACATACAATTACACCAAGTAACAAAGACATACAATTACACCAAGTAACAAAGACACACACTGACACCAAGTAACAAAGACATACACTGATACCCAGTAACACAGACAAACATTTACACCAAGTAACAAAGACATTCCCTGACACCAAGTCACGAAGACACACACTGACACCCAGTAACAAAGACATACACTGACACCAAGTCACAAAGACATACACTGATACCCAGTAGCACAGACACACACTTACACCAAGTAACACAGACATACAACGACACCAAGTAACAAAGACATGCACTGATACCCAGTAACACAGACACACATTTACACCAAATAACAAAGACATACACTGACACCCAGTAACAAAGACATACACTGACACCAAGTAACAAAGACATACACTGATACCCAGTAACACAGACACACACTTACACCAAGTAACAAAGACATTCCCTGACACCAAGTCACGAAGACACACACTGACACCCAGTAACAAAGACATACACTGTCACCAAGTCACAAAGACATACACTGATACCCAGTAGCAGAGACACACACTTACACCAAGTAACACAGACACACACTTAAACCAAGTAACAAAGACACACACTGATACCCAGTAACACAGACACACACTGACACCATGTAACACAGATATACACTGACACCCAGTAACAAAGACATACACTGACACCCAGTAACACAGACACACACGGATACCAAGTAACAAAGACACACAATTACACCAAGTAACACAGACACACACTGACACCCAGTAGCACAGACACACACTTACACCAAGTAACACAGACATACACTGACACCAAGTAACAAAGACATACACTGATATCCAGTAACACAGACACACACTAACACCAAGTAACAAAGTCATACACTGACACCCAGTAACAAAGACATACACTGACACCCAGTAACACAGACACACACGGATACCAAGTAACAAAGACATACACTGATACCCAGTAACACAGACACACACTTACACCAAGTAACAAAGGCATACACTGACACCCAGTAACAAAGACACACACGGATACCAAGTTACAAAGACACACAATTACACCAAGTAGCACAGACACACACTGACACCCAGTAACACAGACACACACGTACACCAAGTAACACAGACATACACTGACACCAAGTAACAAAGACATACACTGATACCCAGGAACACAGACACACACTTACACCAAGTAACACAGACACACACTTACACCAAGTAACAAAGACATACACTGACACCAAGTAACACAGACATACACCGACACCAAGTAACAAAGACATACAAATACACCAAGTAAGAAAGACACACACTTACACCAAGTAACACAGATATACACTGACACCAAGTAACAAAGACATGCACTGACACCCAGTAACACAGACACACATGGACACCAAGTAACAAAGACACACACTTACACCAAGTAACACAGACACACACTGACATCCAGTAACACAGACACACACTTACACCAAGTAACACAGACATACACTGACACCAAGTAACAAAGACATACACTGATACCAAGTAACACAGACACACACTTACACCATGTAACACAGACATACACTGACACCAAGAAACAAAGACATACAATGATACCCAGGAACACAGACACACACTTAAACCAAGTAACAAAGACATACACTTACACCAAGTAACACAGACAGACACTGACACCAAGTAACAAAGACATACAATTACACCAAGTAACAAAGACACACACTTACACCAAGTAACACAGATATACACTGGCACCAAGTAACAAAGACATACAATTACACCAAGTAACAAAGACACACATTGACACCAAGTAACAAAGACATACACTGATACCCAGTAACACAGACAAACATTTACACCAAGTAACAAAGACATTCCCTGACACCAAGTCCCGAAGACACACACTGACACCCAGTGACAAAGACATACACTGACCCCAAGTCACAAAGACATACACTGATACCCAGTAGCACAGACACACACTTACACCAAGTTACACAGACATACACTGACACCAAGTAACAAAGACATACACTGATACCCAGTAACACAGACACACATTTACACCAAGTAATAAAGACATACACTGACACCCAGTAACAAAGACATACACTGACACCAAGTAACAAAGACATACACTGATACCCAGTAACACAGACACACACTTACACCAAGTAACAAAGACATTCCCTGACACCAGGTCACGAAGACACACACTGACACCCAGTAACAAAGACATACACTGACACCAAGTCACAAAGACATACACTGATACCCAGTAGCACAGACACACACTTACACCAAGTAACACAGACACACACTTACACCCAGTAACAAAGACATACAATGACACCAAGTAACACAGACACACACGATACCAAGTAACAAAGACATACACTGATACCCAGTAACACAGACACACACTTACACCAAGTAACAAAGACATACACTGATACCAAGTAACAAAGACTTACACTGATACCCAGTAACACAGACACACACTTACACCAAGTAACAAAGACATACACTGATACCCAGTAACACAGACACACACTTACACCAAGTAACAAAGGCATACACTGACACCCAGTAACAAAGACATACACTGACACCCAGTAACACAGACACACACGGATACCAAAAGACAAAGACACACAATTACACCAAGTAACAAAGATTTACACTGATACCCAGTAACACAGACACACACTAACACCAAGTAACAAAGACATACACTGACACCCAGTAACAAAGACATACACTGACACCCAGTAACACAGACACACACGGAGACCAAGTAACAAAGACATACACAGATACCCAGTAACACAGACACACACTTACACCAAGTAACAAAGACATTCCCTGACACCAGGTCACGAAGACACACACTGACACCCAGTAACAAAGACATACACTGACACCAAGTCACAAAGACATACACTGATACCCAGTAGCACAGACACACACTTACACCAAGTAACACAGACACACACTTACACCCAGTAACAAAGACATACAATGACACCAAGTAATACAGACACACACGATACCAAGTAACAAAGACATACACTGATACCCAGTAACAAAGACATACACTGACACCCAGTAACACAGACACACACGGAGACCAAGTAACAAAGACATACACAGATACCCAGTAACACAGACACACACTTACACCAAGTAACAAAGGCATACACTGACACCCAGTAACAAAGACATACACTGACACCCAGTAACACAGACACACACGGATACCCAGTAACACAGACACACACTTACACCAAGTAACACAGACACACACTGACACCCAGTAACACAGACACACACTTGCAACAAGTAACACAGACATACACTGACACCAAGTAACAAAGACATACACTGATACCCAGTAACACAGACACACACTTACAACAAGTAACAAAGACATTCCCTGACACCAAGTCACGAAAACACACACTGACACCCAGTAACAAAGACATACACTGACACCAAGTCACAAAGACATACACTGATACCCAGTAGCACAGACACACACTGACACCCAGTAACACAGACACACACTTACAACAAGTAACACAGACATACACTGACACCAAGTTACAAAGACATACACTGATACGCAGTAACACAGACACACACTTACACCAAGTAACACAGACATACACTGACACCCAGTAACAAAGACATACACTGATACCCAGGAACACAGACACACACTTACACCAAGTAACACAGACACACACTTACACCAAGTAACAAAGACATACACTTACACCAAGTAACACAGACAGACACTGACACCAAGTAACAAAGACATACAATTACACCAAGTAACAAAGACACACACTTACACCAAGTAACACAGATATACACTGGCACCAAGTAACAAAGACATACAATTACACCAAGTAACAAAGACACACACTGACACCAAGTAACAAAGACATACACTGATACCCAGTAACACAGACAAACATTTACACCAAGTAACAAAGACATTCCCTGACACCAAGTCACGAAGACACACACTGACACCCAGTAACAAAGACATACACTGACACCAAGTCACAAAGACATACACTGACACCAAGTAACAAAGACATACACTGATACCCAGTAACACAGACACACACTTACACCAAGTAACAAAGACATTCCCTGACACCAGGTCACGAAGACACACACTGACACCCAGTAACAAAGACATACACTGATACCCAGTAGCACAGACACACACTTACACCAAGTAACACAGACACACACTTACACCCAGTAACAAAGACATACAATGACACCAAGTAACACAGACACACACGGATACCAAGTAACAAAGACATACACTGATACCCAGTAACACAGACACACACTTACACCAAGTAACAAAGACATACACTGACACAAAGTAACAAAGACTTACACTGATACCCAGTAACACAGACACACACTTACACCAAGTAACAAAGGCATACACTGACACCCAGTAACAAAGACATACACTGACACCCAGTAACACAGACACACACGGATACCAAAAGACAAAGACACACAATTACACCAAGTAACAAAGATTTACACTGATACCCAGTAACACAGACACACACTAACACCAAGTAACAAAGACATACACTGACACCCAGTAACAAAGACATACACTGACACCCAGTAACACAGACACACACGGAGACCAAGTAACAAAGACATACACAGATACCCAGTAACACAGACACACACTTACACCAAGTAACAAAGGCATACACTGACACCCAGTAACAAAGACATACACTGACACCCAGTAACACAGACACACACGGATACCCAGTAACACAGACACACACTTACACCAAGTAACAAAGACACACACTGACACCCAGTAACACAGACACACACTTACAACAAGTAACACATACATACACTGACACCAAGTAACAAAGACATACACTGATACCCAGTAACACAGACACACACTTACACCAAGTAACAAAGACATTCCCTGACACCAAGTCACGAAAACACACACTGACACCCAGTAACAAAGACATACACTGACACAAAGTCACAAAGACATACACTGATACCCAGTAGCACAGACACACACTTACACCAAGTAACACAGACATACACTGACACCAAGTAACAAAGACATACACAGATACCCAGTAACACAGGCACACACTTACACCAAGTAACAAAGACATACACTGACACCCAGTAACAAAGACATACACTGACACCAAGTAACAAAGACATACACTGATACCCAGTAACACAGACACACACTTACACCAAGTAACAAAGACATTCCCTGACACCAAGTCACGAAGACACACACTGACACCCAGTAACAAAGACATACACTGACACCAAGTCACAAAGACATACACTGATACCCAGTAGCACAGACACACACTTACACCAAGTAACACAGACATACACTGACACCAAGTAACAAAGACATACACTGATACCCAGTAACACAGACACACACTTACACCAAGTAACAAAGACATACACTGGCACCCAGTAACAAAGACATACACTGACACCCAGTAACACAGACACACACGGATACCAAGTAACAAAGACATACACTGATACCCAGTAACAAAGACATACACTGACACCCAGTGACACAGACACACACGGACACCAAGTAAGAAAGACACACACTTAAACCAAGTAACACAGACACACACTGACACCCAGTAGCACAGACACACACTTACACCAAGTAACACAGACATACACTGACACCAAGTAACAAAGACATACACTGATATCCAGTAACACAGACACACACTAACACCAAGTAACAAAGACATTCCCTGACACCAAGTCACGAAAACACACACTGACACCCAGTAACAAAGACATACACTGACACAAAGTCACAAAGACATACACTGATACCCAGTAGCACAGACACACACTTACACCAAGTAACACAGACATACACTGACACCAAGTAACAAAGACATACACAGATACCCAGTAACACAGGCACACACTTACACCAAGTAACAAAGACATACACTGACACCCAGTAACAAAGACATACACTGACACCAAGTAACAAAGACATACACTGATACCCAGTAACACAGACACACACTTACACCAAGTAACAAAGACATTCCCTGACACCAAGTCACGAAGACACACACTGACACCCAGTAACAAAGACATACACTGACACCAAGTCACAAAGACATACACTGATACCCAGTAGCACAGACACACACTTACACCAAGTAACACAGACATACACTGACACCAAGTAACAAAGACATACACTGATACCCAGTAACACAGACACACACTTACACCAAGTAACAAAGACATACACTGGCACCCAGTAACAAAGACATACACTGACACCCAGTAACACAGACACACACGGATACCAAGTAACAAAGACATACACTGATACCCAGTAACAAAGACATACACTGACACCCAGTGACACAGACACACACGGACACCAAGTAAGAAAGACACACACTTAAACCAAGTAACACAGACACACACTGACACCCAGTAGCACAGACACACACTTACACCAAGTAACACAGACATACACTGACACCAAGTAACAAAGACATACACTGATATCCAGTAACACAGACACACACTAACACCAAGTAACAAAGTCATACACTGACACCCAGTAACAAAGACATACACTGACACCCAGTAACACAGACACACACGGATACCAAGTAACAAAGACATACACTGATACCCAGTAACACAGACACACACTTACACCAAGTAACAAAGGCATACACTGACACCCAGTAACAAAGACACACACGGATACCAAGTTACAAAGACACACAATTACACCAAGTAGCACAGACACACACTGACACCCAGTAACACAGACACACACGTACACCAAGTAACACAGACATACACTGACACCAAGTAACAAAGACATACACTGATACCCAGGAACACAGACACACACTTACACCAAGTAACACAGACACACACTTACACCAAGTAACAAAGACATACACTGACACCAAGTAACACAGACATACACCGACACCAAGTAACAAAGACATACAAATACACCAAGTAAGAAAGACACACACTTACACCAAGTAACACAGATATACACTGACACCAAGTAACAAAGACATGCACTGACACCCAGTAACACAGACACACATGGACACCAAGTAACAAAGACACACACTTACACCAAGTAACACAGACACACACTGACATCCAGTAACACAGACACACACTTACACCAAGTAACACAGACATACACTGACACCAAGTAACAAAGACATACACTGATACCCAGTAACACAGACACACACTTACACCATGTAACACAGACATACACTGACACCAAGTAACAAAGACATACAATGATACCCAGGAACACAGACACACACTTACACCAAGTAACACAGACACACACTTACACAAAGTAACAAAGACATACACTTACACCAAGTAACACAGACAGACACTGACACCAAGTAACAAAGACATACAATTACACCAAGTAACAAAGACACACACTTACACCAAGTAACACAGATATACACTGGCACCAAGTAACAAAGACATACAATTACACCAAGTAACAAAGACACACACTGACACTAAGTAACAAAGACATACATTGATACCCAGTAACACAGACAAACATTTACACCAAGTAACAAAGACATTCCCTGACACCAAGTCACGAAGACACACACTGACACCCAGTGACAAAGACATACACTGACACCAAGTCACAAAGACATACACTGATACCCAGTAGCACAGACACACACTTACACCAAGTAATAAAGACATACACTGACACCCAGTAGCAAAGACATACACTGACACCAAGTAACAAAGACATACACTGATACCCAGTAACACAGACACACACTTACACCAAGTAACAAAGACATTCCCTGACACCAGGTCACGAAGACACACACTGACACCCAGTAACAAAGACATACACTGACACCAAGTCACAAAGACATACACTGATACCCAGTAGCACAGACACACACTTACACCAAGTAACACAGACACACACTTACACCCAGTAACAAAGACATACAATGACACCAAGTAACACAGACACACACGATACCAAGTAACAAAGACATACACTGATACCCAGTAACACAGACACACACTTACACCAAGTAACAAAGACATACACTGATACCAAGTAACAAAGACTTACACTGATACCCAGTAACACAGACACACACATACACCAAGTAACAAAGGCATACACTGACACCCAGTAACAAAGACATACACTGACACCCAGTAACACAGACACACACGGATACCAAAAGACAAAGACACACAATTACACCAAGTAACAAAGATTTACACTGATACCCAGTAACACAGACACACACTAACACCAAGTAACAAAGACATACACTGACACCCAGTAACAAAGACATACACTGACACCCAGTAACACAGACACACACGGAGACCAAGTAACAAAGACATACACAGATACCCAGTAACACAGACACACACTTACACCAAGTAACAAAGACATTCCCTGACACCAGGTCACGAAGACACACACTGACACCCAGTAACAAAGACATACACTGACACCAAGTCACAAAGACATACACTGATACCCAGTAGCACAGACACACACTTACACCAAGTAACACAGACACACACTTACACCCAGTAACAAAGACATACAATGACACCAAGTAATACAGACACACACGATACCAAGTAACAAAGACATACACTGATACCCAGTAACAAAGACATACACTGACACCCAGTAACACAGACACACACGGAGACCAAGTAACAAAGACATACACAGATACCCAGTAACACAGACACACACTTACACCAAGTAACAAAGGCATACACTGACACCCAGTAACAAAGACATACACTGACACCCAGTAACACAGACACACACGGATACCCAGTAACACAGACACACACTTACACCAAGTAACACAGACACACACTGACACCCAGTAACACAGACACACACTTGCAACAAATAACACAGACATACACTGACACCAAGTAACAAAGACATACACTGATACCCAGTAACACAGACACACACTTACAACAAGTAACAAAGACATTCCCTGACACCAAGTCACGAAAACACACACTGACACCCAGTAACAAAGACATACACTGACACCAAGTCACAAAGACATACACTGATACCCAGTAGCACAGACACACACTTACACCAAGTTACACAGACATACACTGACACCAAGTAACAAAGACATACACTGATACCCAGTAACACAGACACACATTTACACCAAGTAATAAAGACATACACTGACACCCAGTAACAAAGACATACACTGACACCAAGTAACAAAGACATACACTGATACCCAGTAACACAGACACACACTTACACCAAGTAATAAAGACATTCCCTGACACCAGGTCACGAAGACACACACTGACACCCAGTAACAAAGACATACACTGACACCAAGTCACAAAGACATACACTGATACCCAGTAGCACAGACACACACTTACACCAAGTAACACAGACACACACTTACACCCAGTAACAAAGACATACACTGACCCCAAGTAACAAAGACTTACACTGATACCCAGTAACACAGACACACACTTACACCAAGTAACAAAGGCATACACTGACACCCAGTAACAAAGACATACACTGACACCCAGTAACACAGACACACACGGATACCAAAAGACAAAGACACACAATTACACCAAGTAACAAAGATTTACACTGATACCCAGTAACACAGACACACACTAACACCAAGTAACAAAGACATACACTGACACCCAGTAACAAAGACATACACTGACACCCAGTAACACAGACACACACGGAGACCAAGTAACAAAGACATACACAGATACCCAGTAACACAGACACACACTTACACCCAGTAACACAGACACACACGGATACCAAGTAACAAAGACATACACTGATAACCAGTAACACAGACACACACTTACACCAAGTAACAAAGACATACACTGATACCCAGTAGCACAGACACACACTTACACCAAGTAATAAAGACATACACTGACACCCAGTAACAAAGACATACAATGACACCCAGTGACACAGACACACACGGACACCAAGTAAGAAAGACACACACTTAAACCAAGTAACACAGACACACACTGACACCCAGTAACACAGACACACACTTACAACAAGTAACACAGACATACACTGACACCAAGTTACAAAGACATACACTTTTACGCAGTAACACAGACACACACTTACACCAAGCAACACAGACATACACTGACACCCAGTAACAAAGACATACACTGATACCCAGGAACACAGACACACACTTACACCAAGTAACACAGACACACACTTACACCAAGTAACAAAGACATACACTTACACCAAGTAACACAGACAGACACTGACACCAAGTAACAAAGACATACAATTACACCAAGTAACAAAGGCACACACTTACACCAAGTAACACAGATATACACTGGCACCAAGTAACAAAGACATACAATTACACCAAGTAACAAAGACACACACTGACACCAAGTAACAAAGACATACACTGATACCCAGTAACACAGACAAACATTTACACCAAGTAACAAAGACATTCCCTGACACCAAGTCACGAAGACACACACTGACACCCAGTAACAAAGACATACACTGACACCAAGTCACAAAGACATACACTGATACCCAGTAGCACAGACACACACTTACACCAAGTTACACAGACATACACTGACACCAAGTAACAAAGACATACACTGATACCCAG
This sequence comes from Heterodontus francisci, assembly GCF_036365525.1. Taxonomy (NCBI): domain Eukaryota; kingdom Metazoa; phylum Chordata; class Chondrichthyes; order Heterodontiformes; family Heterodontidae; genus Heterodontus; species Heterodontus francisci. Next base: position 56,383,258 of record NC_090398.1, read on the forward strand.
TAACACAGACACACATTTACACCAAGTAATAAAGACATACACTGACACCCAGTAACAAAGACATACACTGACACCAAGTAACAAAGACATACACTGATACCCAGTAACACAGACACACACTTACACCAAGTAACAAAGACATTCCCTGACACCAGGTCACGAAGACACACACTGACACCCAGTAACAAAGACATACACTGATACCCAGTAGCACAGACACACACTTACACCAAGTAACACAGACGCACACTTACACCCAGTAACAAAGACATACAATGACACCAAGTAACACAGACACACACGATACCAAGTAACAAAGACATACACTGATACCCAGTAACACAGACACACACTTACACCAAGTAACAAAGACATACACTGACACCAAGTAACAAAGACTTACACTGATACCCAGTAACACAGACACACACTTACACCAAGTAACAAAGGCATACACTGACACCCAGTAACAAAGACATACACTGACACCCAGTAACACAGACACACACGGATACCAAAAGACAAAGACACACAATTACACCAAGTAACAAAGATTTACACTGATACCCAGTAACACAGACACACACTAACACCAAGTAACAAAGACATACACTGACACCCAGTAACAAAGACATACACTGACACCCAGTAACACAGACACACACGGAGACCAAGTAACAAAGACATACACAGATACCCAGTAACACAGACACACACTTACACCAAGTAACAAAGGCATACACTGACACCCAGTAACAAAGACATACACTGACACCCAGTAACACAGACACACACGGATACCCAGTAAGACAGACACACACTTACACCAAGTAACACAGACACACACTGACACCCAGTAACACAGACACACACTTACAACAAGTAACACAGACATACACTGACACCAAGTAACAAAGACATACACTGATACCCAGTAACACAGACACACACTTACACCAAGTAACAAAGACATTCCCTGACACCAAGTCACGAAAACACACACTGACACCCAGTAACAAAGACATACACTGACACCAAGTCACAAAGACATACACTGATACCCAGTAGCACAGACACACACTTACACCAAGTAACACAGACATACACTGACACCAAGTAACAAAGACATACACAGATACCCAGTAACACAGGCACACACTTACACCAAGTAACAAAGACATACACTGACACCCAGTAACAAAGACATACACTGACACCAAGTAACAAAGACATACACTGATACCCAGTAACACAGACACACACTTACACCAAGTAACAAAGACATTCCCTGACACCAAGTCACGAAGACACACACTGACACCCAGTAACAAAGACATACACTGACACCAAGTCACAAAGACATACACTGATACCCAGTAACACAGACACACACTTACACCAAGTAACAAAGACATACACTGGCACCCAGTAACAAAGACATACACTGACACCCAGTAACACAGACACACACGGATACCAAGTAACAAAGACATACACTGATACCCAGTAACACAGACACACACTTACATCAAGTAACAAAGACATACACTGATACCCAGTAACACAGACACACTTACACCAAGTAACAAAGACATACACTGACACCCAGTAACAAAGACATACACTGACACCCAGTGACACAGACACACACGGACACCAAGTAAGAAAGACACACACTTAAACCAAGTAACACAGACACGCACTGACACCCAGTAACACAGACACACACTTACAACAAGTAACACCGACCTACACTGACACCAAGTTACAAAGACATACACTGATACGCAGTAACACAGACACACACTTACACCAAGTAACACAGACATACACTGACACCAAGTAACAAAGACATACAATTACACCAAGTAACAAAGACATACAATTACACAAAGTAACAAAGACACACACAGACACCAAGTAACAAAGACATACACTGATACCCAGTAACACAGACAAACATTTACACCAAGTAACAAAGACATTCCCTGACACCAAGTCACGAAGATACACACTGACTCCCAGTAACAAAGACATACACTGACACCAAGTCACAAAGACATACACTGATACCCAGTAGCACAGACACACACTTACACCAAGTAACACAGACATACAACGACACCAAGTAACAAAGACATGCACTGATACCCAGTAACACAGACACACATTTACACCAAGTAACAAAGACATACACTGACACCCAGTAACAAAGACATACACTGACACCAAGTAACAAAGACATACACTGATACCCAGTAACACAGACAGACACTTACACCAAGTAACAAAGACATTCCCTGACACCAAGTCACGAAGACACACACTGACACCCAGTAACAAAGACATACACTGTCACCCAGTCACAAAGACATACACTGACACCCAGTAACACAGACACACACGGATACCAAGTAACAAAGACACACAATTACACCAAGTAACACAGACACACACTGACACCCAGTAGCACAGACACACACTTACACCAAGTAACACAGACATACACTGACACCAAGTAACAAAGACATACACTGATATCCAGTAACACAGACACACACTAACACCAAGTAACAAAGTCATACACTGACACCCAGTAACAAAGACATACACTGACACCCAGTAACACAGACACACACGGATACCAAGTAACAAAGACATACACTGATACCCAGTAACACAGACACACACTTACACCAAGTAACAAAGGCATACACTGACACCCAGTAACAAAGACACACACGGATACCAAGTTACAAAGACACACAATTACACCAAGTAGCACAGACACACACTGACACCCAGTAACACAGACACACACTTACACCAAGTAACACAGACATACACTGACACCAAGTAACAAAGACATACACTGATACCCAGGAACACAGACACACACTTACACCAAGTAACACAGACACATACTTACACCAAGTAACAAAGACATACACTGACACCAAGTAACACAGACATACACCGACACCAAGTAACAAAGACATACAAATACACCAAGTAACAAAGACACACACTTACACCAAGTAACACAGATATACACTGACACCAAGTAACAAAGACATGCACTGACACCCAGTAACACAGACACACATGGACACCAAGTAACAAAGACACACACTTACACCAAGTAACACAGACACACACTGACATCCAGTAACACAGACACACACTTACACCAAGTAACACAGACATACACTGACACCAAGTAACAAAGACATACACTGATACCCAGTAACACAGACACACACTTACACCATGTAACACAGACATACACTGACACCAAGTAACAAAGACATACAATGATACCCAGGAACACAGACACACACTTACACCAAGTAACACAGACACACACTTACACCAAGTAACAAAGACATACACTTACAAGAAGTAACACAGACAGACACTGACACCAAGTAACAAAGACATACAATTACACCAAGTAACAAAGACACACACTTACACCAAGTAACACAGATATACACTGGCACCAAGTAACAAAGACATACAATTACACCAAGTAACAAAGACACACACTGACACCAAGTAACAAAGACATACACTGATACCCAGTAACACAGACAAACATTTACACCAAGTAACAAAGACATTCCCTGACACCAAGTCACGAAGACACACACTGACACCCAGTGACAAAGACATACACTGACACCAAGTCACAAAGACATACACTGATACCCAGTAGCACAGACACACACTTACACCAAGTTACACAGACATACACCGACACCAAGTAACAAAGACATACACTGATACCCAGTAACACAGACACACATTTACACCAAGTAATAAAGACATACACTGACACCCAGTAACAAAGACATACACTGACACCAAGTAACAAAGACATACACTGATACCCAGTAACACAGACACACACTTACACCAAGTAACAAAGACATTCCCTGACACCAGGTCACGAAGACACACACTGACACCCAGTAACAAAGACATACACTGACACCAAGTCACAAAGACATACACTGATACCCAGTAGCACAGACACACACTTACACCAAGTAACACAGACACACACTTACACCCAGTAACAAAGACATACAATGACACCAAGTTACACAGACACACACGATACCAAGTAACAAAGACATACACTGACACCAAGTAACAAAGACTTACACTGATACCCAGTAACACAGACACACACTTACACCAAGTAACAAAGACATACACTGATACCCAGTAACACAGACACACACTTACACCAAGTAACAAAGACATACACTGACACCAAGTAACAAAGACATACACTGATACCCAGTAACACAGACACACACTTACACCCAGTAACAAAGACATACACTGATACCCAGTAACACAGACACACACTTACACCAAGTAACAAAGACATACACTGACACCAAGTAACAAAGACTTACACTGATACCCAGTAACACAGACACACACTTACACCAAGTAACAAAGGCATACACTGACACCCAGTAACAAAGACATACACTGACACCCAGTAACACAGACACACACGGATACCAAAAGACAAAGACACACAATTACACCAAGTAACAAAGATTTACACTGATACCCAGTAACACAGACACACACTAACACCAAGTAACAAAGACATACACTGACACCCAGTAACAAAGACATACACTGACACCCAGTAACACAGACACACACGGAGACCAAGTAACAAAGACATACACAGATACCCAGTAACACAGACACACACTTACACCAAGTAACAAAGGCATACACTGACACCCAGTAACAAAGACATACACTGACACCCAGTAACACAGACACACACGGATACCCAGTAACACAGACACACACTTACACCAAGTAACACAGACACACACTGACACCCAGTAACACAGACACACACTTACAACAAGTAACACAGACATACACTGACACCAAGTAACAAAGACATACACTGATACCCAGTAACACAGACACACACTTACACCAAGTAACAAAGACATTCCCTGACACCAAGTCACGAAAACACACACTGACACCCAGTAACAAAGACATACACTGACACCAAGTCACAAAGACATACACTGATACCCAGTAGCACAGACACACACTTACACCAAGTAACACAGACATACACTGACACCAAGTAACAAAGACATACACAGATACCCAGTAACACAGGCACACACTTACACCAAGTAACAAAGACATACACTGACACCCAGTAACAAAGACATACACTGACACCAAGTAACAAAGACATACACTGATACCCAGTAACACAGACACACACTTACACCAAGTAACAAAGACATTCTCTGACACCAAGTCACGAAGACACACACTGACACCCAGTAACAAAGACATACACTGACACCAAGTCACAAAGACATACACTGATACCCAGTAGCACAGACACACACTTACACCAAGTAACACAGACATACACTGACACCAAGTAACAATGACATACACTGATACCCAGTAACACAGACACACACTTACACAAAGTAACAAAGACATACACTGACACCCAGTAACAAAGACATACACTGACACCCAGTAACACAGACACACACGGATACCAAGTAACAAAGACATACACTGATACCCAGTAACACAGACACACACTTACATCAAGTAACAAAGACATACACTGATACCCAGTAACACAGACACACTTACACCAAGTAACAAAGACATACACTGACACCCAGTAACAAAGACATACACTGACACCCAGTGACACAGACACACACGGACACCAAGTAAGAAAGACACACACTTAAACCAAGTAACACAGACACGCACTGACACCCAGTAACACAGACACACACTTACAACAAGTAACACCGACCTACACTGACACCAAGTTACAAAGACATACACTGATACGCAGTAACACAGACACACACTTACACCAAGTAACACAGACATACACTGACACCAAGTAACAAAGACATACAATTACACCAAGTAACAAAGACATACAATTACACCAAGTAACAAAGACACACACTGACACCAAGTAACAAAGACATACACTGATACCCAGTAACACAGACAAACATTTACACCAAGTAACAAAGACATTCCCTGACACCAAGTCACGAAGACACACACTGACACCCAGTAACAAAGACATACACTGACACCAAGTCACAAAGACATACACTGATACCCAGTAGCACAGACACACACTTACACCAAGTAACACAGACATACAACGACACCAAGTAACAAAGACATGCACTGACACCCAGTAACAAAGACATACACTGACACCAAGTAACAAAGACATACACTGATACCCAGTAACACAGACACACACTTACACCAAGTAACAAAGACATTCCCTGACACCAAGTCACGAAGACACACACTGACACCCAGTAACAAAGACATACACTGTCACCAAGTCACAAAGACATACACTGATACCCAGTAGCAGAGACACACACTTACACCAAGTAACACAGACACACACTTAAACCAAGTAACAAAGACACACACTGATACCCAGTAACACAGACACACACTGACACCATGTAACACAGACATACACTGACACCCAGTAACAAAGACATACACTGACACCCAGTAACACAGACACACACGGATACCAAGTAACAAAGACACACAATTACACCAAGTAACACAGACACACACTGGCACCCAGTAGCACAGACACACACTTACACCAAGTAACACAGACATACACTGACACCAAGTAACAAAGACATACACTGATATCCAGTAACACAGACACACACTAACACCAAGTAACAAAGTCATACACTGACACCCAGTAACAAAGACATACACTGACACCCAGTAACACAGACACACACGGATACCAAGTAACAAAGACATACACTGATACCCAGTAACACAGACACATACTTACACCAAGTAACAAAGGCATACACTGACACCCAGTAACAAAGACACACACGGATACCAAGTTACAAAGACACACAATTACACCAAGTAGCACAGACACACACTGACACCCAGTAACACAGACACACACTTACACCAAGTAACACAGACATACACTGACACCAAGTAACAAAGACATACACTGATACCCAGGAACACAGACACACACTTACACCAAGTAACACAGACACACACTTACACCAAGTAACAAAGACATACTCTGACACCAAGTAACACAGACATACACCGACACCAAGTAACAAAGACATACAAATACACCAAGTAACAAAGACACACACTTACACCAAGTAACACAGATATACACTGACACCAAGTAACAAAGACATGCACTGACACCCAGTAACACAGACACACATGGACACCAAGTAACAAAGACACACACTTACACCAAGTAACACAGACACACACTGACATCCAGTAACACAGACACACACTTACACCAAGTAACACAGACATACACTGACACCAAGTAACAAAGACATACACTGATACCCAGTAACACAGACACACACTTACACCATGTAACACAGACATACACTGACACCAAGTAACAAAGACATACAATGATACCCAGGAACACAGACACACACTTACACCAAGTAACACAGACACACACTTACACCAAGTAACACAGACATACACTGACACCAAGTAACAAAGACATACAATTACACCAAGTAACAAAGACACACACTTACACCAAGTAACAAAGACAGACACTGATACCCAGTAACACAGACACACACTTACACCAATTAACAAAGACATACACTGACACCCAGTAACACAAACAAACACACAAAAACACCCAGTAACACAGAGAAACACTAATAAACAGTGACAAAGACATACACTGAAAGCAAGTAACGCAGACACACACTGACACCCAGCAACAAAGACATACACTGATACCAAGTCACAAAGACATACACTGTTACCAAGTCACAAAGACATACACTGATACCCTGCAACACAGACATACACTGATACCAAGTAACAAAGACATACACTGACACCAAGTAACAAAGACATACACTTACACCAAGTAACAAAGACAGACAATTGCACGAAGTAACAAAGACATACACTTACACCAAGTATTTTGACATACACTGACACCAAGTAACAAAGACATACATTGATACCCAGTAACACAGACAGACACTTACACCAAGTAACAAAGACATACACTGACACCCTGTAACAAAGACATACACTGACACCAAGTCACAAAGACATACACTTACACCAAGTAACACAGACACACACTTACACTTGGTAACAAAGACATACACTTACACCAAGTAACACAAACACACACTTACACCAAGTAACAAAGACATACACTGACACCAAGTAACAAAGACATACAATTACACAAAGTCACAAAGACATACACTGATACCCAGAAACACAGATACTCACTTCCAACAAGTGACAAAGACAAACACTGACACCAAGTAACAAAGACATACACTTGCACCAAGTAACACAGACATACACTGACACCAAGTAACAAAGACACACACTTACAACAAGTAACACAGACATACACTGACACCACGTAACAAAGACATGCACTGATTCCCAGTAACACAGACATACACTGACACCTAGTAACAAAGACATATAATGACACCAAGAAACAAAGACATACACCAATACCCAGAAACACAGTCATACACTGACACCAAGTCACAAAGACATACACTGATACCCAGTAACACAGACAAGCACTTACATCAAGTAACAAAGACAAACTCTGACACCAAGTAACAAAGACAGCCACTGACACCAGGAAACAAAGACATACACTTACACCAAGTAACAAAGACATACACTGACACCAAGTCACAAAGACATACACTGATACCCAGTAACACAGACACACACTTCCACAATGTAACAAAGACACACACTTACACCAAGTAACACAGACATACACTGACACCAGGTAAAAAAGACATACACTGACACCAAGTAAAAAAAACATATACTTTTGCCCAGTAACACAGACATACACTTACACCAAGTAACAAAGACATACACTGATACCAAGTGACACAGACGCACACTTACACCGAGTAACACAGACACACACTTACACCACGTAACAGAGACATACACTGACACCAAGTAACACAGACATACACTTACACCAAGTAACACAGACATACACTGACACCAAGTAACAAAGACATACAATTACACCAAGTAACAATGACACACACTTACACCAAGTAACACAGACATACACTGTCACCATGCAGCAAAGACATGCAATGATACCAAGTAACACAGACACACACTTACACCAAGTAACAAATATATACACTGATACCCAGTAACACAGACACACACTTACACCAAGTAACAAAGACATACAATGATTCCAAGTAACAAAGACATACACTGACACCAAGTCACAAAGACAGACACTGACACCCAGTAACAAAGATAGTCACTGACACCAGGTCACGAAGACAGACAGTGACACCCAGTAACAAAGACAGAAAATGACACCACGTCACAAAGACATACACTGACACCAAGTAACAAAGACATACACTTACACCAAGTAACACAGACATACACTGACACCAAGTAACAAAGACATACAATTACACCAAGTAACAAAGACACACAGTTACACCAAGTAACACAGACATACACTGACACCAAGTAACAAAGACATACACTGTTACCCAGTAACACAGACACACACTTACACCAAGTAACAAAGACATACACAGATACCAAGTAACACAGACTCACACTTACACCAAGTAACACAGGCACACACTTACACCAGGTAACAATGCATACACTGACACCAAGTAACACAGACATACACTGTCACCATGTAGCAAAGACATGCACTGATACCCAGTAACACAGATACACACTTACACCAAGTAACAAAGATATACACTGATACCCAGTAACACAGACACACACTTACCCCAAGTCACAAAGACAGACACTGACTCCCAGTAACAAAGACAAACACTGACACCAAGTAACGAAAACAGACACTGACACCCAGTAACAAAGACAGACATTGACACCACGTCACAAAGACATACACTGACACCAAGAAACAAAGACATACATTTGCACCAAGTAACACAGACATACACTGACACCAAGTAACAAAGACATACAATTACACAAAGTAACAAAGACACACAATTACACCAAGTAACACAGACATACACTGACACCAAGTAACAAAGACATACACTGTTACCCAGTAACACAGACACACACTTACACCAAGTAACAAAGACATGCACTGATAACAAGTAACACAGACTCACATTTACACCAAGTAACAAAGACATACAATGACACCAAGTAACAAAGACATACACTGATACCCAGTAGCACAGACACACACTGGGCGGCACATTGGCACAGTGGTGAGCAGCCTCACAGCTCCAGGGTCCCGGGCTCGATACTGGGTACTGCCTATGCGGAGTTTGCAAGTTCTCCCTGTGTCTGCGTGAGTTTCCTCCCGGTGCTCCGGTTTCTTCCCACATGCCAAAGACTTGCAGGTTGCTAGGTTAATTGGCCATCATAAATTGACCCTAGTATAGGTAGGTGGGAGGGAAATATATAGGGACAGGTGGGGATGTGTTAGGAATACGGAATTAGTGTAGGATTAGTATAAATGGGTGGTTGATGGTCGGCACAGACAGGGTTGGCCGAAGGGCCTGTTTAAGTGCTGTATCTGTAAACTAAACTAAATACTGACACCTAGTGTCACAGACACACACTGACACCCAGTAACACAAACAAACACACATTGACACCCAGTAACACAGAGAACCACTGATACACAGTAACAAAGACATACACTGACACCAAGTAACACAGACACACACTGACACCCAGTAACAAAGACATACACTGACAGCAAGTCACATAGACATACACTGACACCAAGGAACAAAGAAATACACTTACACCACGTAACACAGACATACACTGACACCAAGTAACAAAGACATACAATTACACCAAGTAACAAAGACACACACTTACACCAAATAACACAGACATACACTGACACCAAGTAACAAATACATACACTGTTACCCAGTAACACAGACACACACTTACACCAAGTAACAAAGACATACACTGAAACCAAGTGACACAGATACACTCTTACACCAAGTAACACAAACACTCACTTACACCTAGTAACAAAGACACACACTTACAGCAAGTAACAAAGACATACACTGATACCAAGTGACACAGATACACACTTACACCAAGTAACACAAACACTCACTTACACCAAGTAACAAAGACATACACTGACAACAAGTAACAAAGACATACAATTGCACCAAGTAGCAAAGACACACACTTACACCAAGTAACACAGACATACACTGACACCAAGTAAAAAAGACATACACTGTTACCCAGTAACACAGACACACACTTACACCAAGTAACAAAGACATACACTGATACCAAGTAACACAGACACACACTTACACCAAGTAACACAGACATACACTTACACCAAGTAACACAGACATACACTGACACCAAGTAACAAAGACATACACTTACACCAAGTAACAATGACACACACTTACACCAAGTAGCACAGACATACACTGTCACTATGTAGCAAAGACATGCAATGAAACCCATTAACACAGACACACACTTACACCAAGTAACAAATATATACACTGATACCCAGTAACACAGACACACACTTACACCAAGTAACAAAGACATGCAATGACACCAAGTAACAAAGACATACACTGACAAAAAGTCACAAAGACAGACACTGACACCCAGAAACAAAGACAGACAATGACACCACGTCACAAAGACATTCACTGACACCAAGTAACAAAGACATACACTTACATCAAGTAACACAGACATACACTGACACCAAGTAACAAAGACATACACTGACACCAAGAAACAAATACATACACTTACACCAAGTAACACAGACATACACTGACAGCAAGTAACAAAAACATACAATTACACAAAGTAACAAATACACACAATTACACCAAGTAACACAGACATACACTGACACCCAGTAACACAGACACACACTTACACCAATTAACAAAGACTTACACTGACACCAAGTAACAAAGACATACACTGAGACCCAGTAACACAGACACAACCTTACACCAAGTAACAAAGACACACACTTACACCAAGTAACACAGACATACACTGACACCATGTAACAAAGGCATGCACTGACACCAAGTAACAAAGACATAAACTGACACCCAGTAACAAAGACATACACTGACACCAAGTCACAAAGACAGACACTGACAACCAGTAACAAAGACATACACTGACACCAAGTCACAAAGACATGCACTGACACCAAGTAACAAAGACATACACTGATACCCAGTAACACAGACACACACTTACACCAAGTAACAAAGACGTACACTGACACCAAGTAACAAAGAAATACACTTACACCAAGTAACACAGACATACACTGACACCAAGTAACAAAGACATACAATTACACCAAGTAACAAAGACACACACTTACACCAAATAACACAGACATACACTGACACCAAGTAACAAAGACATACACTGTTACCCAGTAACACAGACACACACTTACTCCAAATAACAAAGACATACACTGACACCAAGAAACAAATACATACACTTACACCAAGTAACACAGACATACACTGACAGCAAGTAACAAAAACATACAATTACACAAAGTAACAAATACACACAATTACACCAAGTAACACAGACATACACTGACACCAAGTAACAAAGACATACACTGTTACCCAGTAACTCAGACACACACTTACACCAAGTAACAAAGACAAACACTGATACCAAGTATCACAGACACACTTTTACACCAAGTTACAAAGACATACAATGACACCAAGTAACAAAGACATACACTGATACCCAGTAGCACAGACACACACTGGGCGGCACATTGGCACAGTGGTAAGCAGCCTCACAGCTCCAGTGTCCCGGGCTCGATTCTGGGTACTGCCTGTGCGGAGTTTGCAAGTTCTCCCTGTGTCTGCGTGAGTTTCCTCCTGGTGCTCCGGTTTCTTCCCACATGCCAAAGACTTGCAGGTTGCTAGGTTAATTGGCCATCATAAATTGACCCTAGTATAGGTAGGTGGTCGGGAAATATATAGGGACAGGTGGGGATGTGATAGGAATAAGGGATTAGTGTATGATTAGTATAAATGGGTGGTTGATGGTCGGCACAGACTCGGTTGGCCGAAGGGCCTGTTTAAGTGCTGTATCTGTAAACTAAACTAAATACTGACACCTAGTGTCACAGACACACACTGACACCCAGTAACACAGAGAACCACTGATGCACAGTAATAAAGACATACACTGACACCAAGTAACACAGATACACACTGACACCCAGTAACAAAGACATACACTGACAGCAAGTCACAAAGACATACACTGATACCCAGTAACACAGACACACACTTCCACAAAGTAACAAAGACAAACACTGACACCAAGCAACAAAGACACACACTTACACCAAGCAACACAGACATACACTGACACCAAGTAACAAAGACATACAGTGACACCCAGTAACACAGACACACACTTCCACAAAGTAACAAAGACAAACACTGACACCAAGCAACAAAGACACACACTTACACCAAGCAACACAGACATACACTGACACCAAGTAACAAAGACATACAGTGACACCCAGTAACACAGACACACACTTACACCAAGTAACAAAGACTTACACTGACACCAAGTAACAAAGACATACATTGACACCATGTAACAAAGACATGCACTGATTCCCAGTAACACAGACATACACTGACACCTAGTAACAAAGACATACAATGACACCAAGAAACAAAGACATACACCGATACCCAGAAACACAGACATACACTGACACCAAGTCACAAAGACATACACTGATACCCAGTAACACAGACACGCACTTACATCAAGTAACAAAGACAAACTCTGACACCAAGTAACAAAGACAGCCACTGACACCAGGAAACAAAGACATACACTTACACCAAGTAACACAGACACACACAGACACCCAGCAACTCAAACAAAAACACACTGACACCCGGAATATTGAGAAACACTGACACACGGTAACAAAGACATACACAGACACACACTGACACCAAGTAACAAAGACTAACACAGACACACACTGTCACCAAGTAACAAAGACATACACTGACACCCAGTAACAAAGACATACACTGACACCAAGTCACAAAGACATACACTGATACCCAGTAACACAGACACACATCCACATTGTAACAAAGACACACACTTACACCAAGTAACACAGACATACACTGACACCAAGTAAAAAAAGACATACACTGGTACCAAGTAACAAAGACATATACTGTTACCCAGTAACACAGACATACACTTACACCAAGTAACAAAGACATACACTGATACCAAGTGACACAGACACACACTTACACCAAGTAACACAGACACACACTGACACCAAGTAAAAAAGACATACACTGACACCAAGTAACAAAGACTTATACTGTTACCCAGTAACACAGACATACACTGACACCAAGTAACACAGACATACACTTAGACCAAGTAACACAGACATACACTGACACCAAGTAACAAAGACATACAATTACACCAACTAACAATGACACACACTTACACCAAGTAACACAGACATACAATGACACCAAGTAACAAAGACATACACTGATACCCAGTAGCACAGACACACACTGGGCGGCACATTGGCACAGTGGTAAGCAGCCTCACAGCTCCAGTGTCCCGGGCTCGATTCTGGGTACTGCCTGTGCGGAGTTTGCAAGTTCTCCCTGTGTCTGCGTGAGTTTCCTCCGGGTGCTCCGGTTTCTTCCCACATGCCAAAGACTTGCAGGTTGCTAGGTTAATTGGCCATTATAAATTGACCCTAGTATAGGTAGGTGGTAGGGAAATATATAGGGACAGGTGGGGATGTGATAGGAATAAGGGATTAGTGTAGGATTAGTATAAATGGGTGGTTGATGGTCGGCACAGACTCGGTTGGCCGAAGGGCCTGTTTAAGTGCTGTATCTGTAAACTAAACTAAATACTGACACCTAGTGTCACAGACACACACTGACACCCAGTAACACAAACATACACTGTCACCATGTAGCAAAGACATGCAATGATACCCAGTAACACAGACACACTTACACCAAGTAACAAAGACATACAATGACACCAAGTAACAAAGACATACAGTGACACCAAGTCACAAAGACAGACACTGACACCCAGTAACAAAGACAGACACTGACACCAAGTCACGAAGACAGACACTGACACCAAGTAACAATGACAGACAATGACACCACGTCACAAAGACATACACTGACACCAAGTAACAAAGACATACACTTACACCAAGTAACACAGACATACACTGACACCAAGTAACAAAGACATACAATTACACAAAGTACCAAAGACACACAATTACACCAAGTAACACAGACATACAATGACACCAAGTAACACAGACACACACTTACACCAAGTAACACAGACATACAGTGACACCAAGTAACAAAGACACACACTTACACCAAGTAACACAGACACACACTTACACCAAGTAACAAAGACATACACTGACACCAAGTAACAAAGACATACACTTACACCAAGTAACAAAGACATACACTGACACCAAGTAACAAAGACATACACTGATACCCAGTAACAGAGACACACACTTACAACAAGTAACAAAGACATACACTGATACCAAGTAACACAGACATACACTGACACCAAGAAACAAAGACATACACTTACACCAAGTAACACTGACATACACTGACACCAAGTAACAAAGACATACACTTACACCAAGTAACAAAGACAGACACTGACACCAAGTAACAAAGTCATACACTGATACCCAGTAACAGAGACACACACTTACAAAAAGTAACAAAGACCTACACTGATACCCAGTAACACAGGCACACCTTGGGTGGGCGCGGGGTGGTGGGGGGGACATTGGCGCAGTGGTTAGCACCGCAGCCTCACAGCTCCAGGGACCCGGGTTCGATTCTGGGTACTGCCTGTGCGGAGTTTGCAAGTTCTCCCTGTGTCTGCGTGAGTTTCCTCCGGTTGCTCCTGTTTCCTCACACTTGCCAAAGACTTGCAGTTTGATAGGTTAATTGGCCTTCATAAATTGCCCCAAGTATAGGTAGGTGGTAGGGAAATATATAGGGAAAGGTGGGGATGTGATAGAAATACGGGATTAGTGTAGGATTAGTATAAATGGGTGGTAAATGATCGGCACAGACTCGGTGGGCCGAAGGGGCTGTTTAAGTGCTGTATCTCTAAACTAAACTAAATACTGACACCTAGTGTCACAGACACACACTGACAGCCAGTAATACAAACAAACACACACTGACACCCAGTAACACAGAGAACCACTGATACACAGTAACAAAGACATACACTGACACCAAGTAACACAGACAAACACTGACACCCAGTAACAAAGACATACACTGACACCAAGTAACAAAGACATACATTGATACCAAGTCACAAAGGCATACACTGATACCCAGTAACACAGGCACACACTGACACCAAGTAACAAAGACATACACTGACACCAAGTAACAAAGGCATAAACTTACACCAAGTAACAAAGACACATACTTACACCAAGCAAAACAGACATACACTGACACCAAGTAACAAAGACAGACAATTACACCAAGTAACAAAGACATACACTGATACCCAGTAACACAGACACACACTTACACCCAGTAACACAGACACACACTTACACCAAGTAACAAAGACATACACTGACACCAAGTAACAAAGACATGCACTGATACCCAGTAACACAGACACACACTTACACCAAGTAACACAGACACACACTTACACCAAGTAACAAAGACATACACTGACACCAAGTAACAAAGACATACACTTACACCAAGTAACAAAGACATACACTGACACCAAGTAACAAAGACATACACTGATACCCAGTAACAGAGACACACACTTACAACAAGTAACAAAGACATACACTGATACCAAGTAACACAGACATACACTGACACCAAGAAACAAAGACATACACTTACACCAAGTAACACTGACATACACTGACACCAAGTAACAAAGACATACACTTACACCAAGTAACAAAGACAGACACTGACACCAAGTAACAAAGTCATACACTGATACCCAGTAACAGAGACACACACTTACAAAAAGTAACAAAGACCTACACTGATACCCAGTAACACAGGCACACGTTGGGTGGGCGCGGGGTGGTGGGGGGGACATTGGCGCAGTGGTTAGCACCGCAGCCTCACAGCTCCAGGGACCCGGGTTCGATTCTGGGTACTGCCTGTGCGGAGTTTGCAAGTTCTCCCTGTGTCTGCGTGAGTTTCCTCCGGTTGCTCCTGTTTCCTCACACTTGCCAAAGACTTGCAGTTTGATAGGTTAATTGGCCATCATAAATTGCCCCTAGTATAGGTAGGTGGTAGGGAAATATATAGGGACAGGTGGGGATGTGATAGAAATACGGGATTAGTGTAGGATTAGTATAAATGGGTGGTAAATGATCGGCACAGACTCGGTGGGCCGAAGGGGCTGTTTAAGTGCTGTATCTCTAAACTAAACTAAATACTGACACCTAGTGTCACAGACACACACTGACAGCCAGTAATACAAACAAACACACACTGACACCCAGTAACACAGAGAACCAATGATACACAGTAACAAAGACATACACTGACACCAAGTAACACAGACAAACACTGACACCCAGTAACAAAGACATACACTGACACCAAGTAACAAAGACATACATTGATACCAAGTCACAAAGGCATACACTGATACCCAGTAACACAGGCACACACTGACACCAAGTAACAAAGACATACACTGACACCAAGTAACAAAGGCATAAACTTACACCAAGTAACAAAGACACATACTTACACCAAGCAAAACAGACATACACTGACACCAAGTAACAAAGACAGACAATTACACCAAGTAACAAAGACATACACTGATACCCAGTAACACAGACACACACTTACACCCAGTAACACAGACACACACTTACACCAAGTAACAAAGACATACACTGACACCAAGTAACAAAGACATGCACTGATACCCAGTAACACAGACACACACTTACACCAAGTAACAAAGACATACACTGATACCCAGGAACACAGACACACACTTACACCAAGTAACAAAGACATACACTGAAACCAAGTGACACAGATACACTCTTACACCAAGTAACACAAACACTCACTTACACCTAGTAACAAAGACACACACTTACAGCAAGTAACAAAGACATACACTGATACCAAGTGACACAGATACACACTTACACCAAGTAACACAAACACTCACTTACACCAAGTAACAAAGACATACACTGACAACAAGTAACAAAGACATACAATTGCACCAAGTAGCAAAGACACACACTTACACCAAGTAACAAAGACATACACTGACACCAAGTAAAAAAGACATACACTGTTACCCAGTAACACAGACACACACTTACACCAAGTAACAAAGACATACACTGATACCAAGTAACACAGACACACACTTACACCAAGTAACACAGACATACACTTACACCAAGTAACACAGACATACACTGACACCAAGTAACAAAGACATACACTTACACCAAGTAACAATGACACACACTTACACCAAGTAGCACAGACATACACTGTCACTATGTAGCAAAGACATGCAATGAAACCCATTAACACAGACACACACTTACACCAAGTAACAAATATATACACTGATACCCAGTAACACAGACACACACTTACACCAAGTAACAAAGACATGCAATGACACCAAGTAACAAAGACATACACTGACAAAAAGTCACAAAGACAGACACTGACACCCAGAAACAAAGACAGACAATGACACCACGTCACAAAGACATTCACTGACACCAAGTAACAAAGACATACACTTACATCAAGTAACACAGACATACACTGACACCAAGTAACAAAGACATACACTGACACCAAGAAACAAATACATACACTTACACCAAGTAACACAGACATACACTGACAGCAAGTAACAAAAACATACAATTACACAAAGTAACAAATACACACAATTACACCAAGTAACACAGACATACACTGACACCCAGTAACACAGACACACACTTACACCAATTAACAAAGACTTACACTGACACCAAGTAACAAAGACATACACTGAGACCCAGTAACACAGACACAACCTTACACCAAGTAACAAAGACACACACTTACACCAAGTAACACAGACATACACTGACACCATGTAACAAAGGCATGCACTGACACCAAGTAACAAAGACATAAACTGACACCCAGTAACAAAGACATACACTGACACCAAGTCACAAAGACAGACACTGACAACCAGTAACAAAGACATACACTGACACCAAGTCACAAAGACATGCACTGACACCAAGTAACAAAGACATACACTGATACCCAGTAACACAGACACACACTTACACCAAGTAACAAAGACATACACTGACACCAAGTAACAAAGAAATACACTTACACCAAGTAACACAGACATACACTGACACCAAGTAACAAAGACATACAATTACACCAAGTAACAAAGACACACACTTACACCAAATAACACAGACATACACTGACACCAAGTAACAAAGACATACACTGTTACCCAGTAACACAGACACACACTTACTCCAAATAACAAAGACATACACTGACACCAAGAAACAAATACATACACTTACACCAAGTAACACAGACATACACTGACAGCAAGGAACAAAAACATACAATTACACAAAGTAACAAATACACACAATTACACCAAGTAACACAGACATACACTGACACCAAGTAACAAAGACATACACTGTTACCCAGTAACTCAGACACACACTTACACCAAGTAACAAAGACAAACACTGATACCAAGTATCACAGACACACTTTTACACCAAGTTACAAAGACATACAATGACACCAAGTAACAAAGACATACACTGATACCCAGTAGCACAGACACACACTGGGCGGCACATTGGCACAGTGGTAAGCAGCCTCACAGCTCCAGTGTCCCGGGCTCGATTCTGGGTACTGCCTGTGCGGAGTTTGCAAGTTCTCCCTGTGTCTGCGTGAGTTTCCTCCTGGTGCTCCGGTTTCTTCCCACATGCCAAAGACTTGCAGGTTGCTAGGTTAATTGGCCATCATAAATTGACCCTAGTATAGGTAGGTGGTAGGGAAATATATAGGGACAGGTGGGGATGTGATAGGAATAAGGGATTAGTGTATGATTAGTATAAATGGGTGGTTGATGGTCGGCACAGACTCGGTTGGCCGAAGGGCCTGTTTAAGTGCTGTATCTGTAAACTAAACTAAATACTGACACCTAGTGTCACAGACACACACTGACACCCAGTAACACAGAGAACCACTGATGCACTGTAATAAAGACATACACTGACACCAAGTAACACAGATACACACTGACACCCAGTAACAAAGACATACACTGACAGCAAGTCACAAAGACATACACTGATACCCAGTAACACAGACACACACTTCCACAAAGTAACAAAGACAAACACTGACACCAAGCAACAAAGACACACACTTACACCAAGCAACACAGACATACACTGACACCAAGTAACAAAGACATACAGTGACACCCAGTAACACAGACACACACTTCCACAAAGTAACAAAGACAAACACTGACACCAAGCAACAAAGACACACACTTACACCAAGCAACACAGACATACACTGACACCAAGTAACAAAGACATACAGTGACACCCAGTAACACAGACACACACTTACACCAAGTAACAAAGACTTACACTGACACCAAGTAACAAAGACATACATTGACACCATGTAACAAAGACATGCACTGATTCCCAGTAACACAGACATACACTGACACCTAGTAACAAAGACATACAATGACACCAAGAAACAAAGACATACACCGATACCCAGAAACACAGACATACACTGACACCAAGTCACAAAGACATACACTGATACCCAGTAACACAGACACGCACTTACATCAAGTAACAAAGACAAACTCTGACACCAAGTAACAAAGACAGCCACTGACACCAGGAAACAAAGACATACACTTACACCAAGTAACACAGACACACACAGACACCCAGCAACTCAAACAAAAACACACTGACACCCGGAATATTGAGAAACACTGACACACGGTAACAAAGACATACACAGACACACACTGACACCAAGTAACAAAGACTAACACAGACACACACTGTCACCAAGTAACAAAGACATACACTGACACCCAGTAACAAAGACATACACTGACACCAAGTCACAAAGACATACACTGATACCCAGTAACACAGACACACATCCACATTGTAACAAAGACACACACTTACACCAAGTAACACAGACATACACTGACACCAAGTAAAAAAAGACATACACTGACACCAAGTAACAAAGACATATACTGTTACCCAGTAACACAGACATACACTTACACCAAGTAACAAAGACATACACTGATACCAAGTGACACAGACACACACTTACACCAAGTAACACAGACACACACTGACACCAAGTAAAAAAGACATACACTGACACCAAGTAACAAAGACTTATACTGTTACCCAGTAACACAGACATACACTGACACCAAGTAACACAGACATACACTTAGACCAAGTAACACAGACATACACTGACACCAAGTAACAAAGACATACAATTACACCAACTAACAATGACACACACTTACACCAAGTAACACAGACATACAATGACACCAAGTAACAAAGACATACACTGATACCCAGTAGCACAGACACACACTGGGCGGCACATTGGCACAGTGGTAAGCAGCCTCACAGCTCCAGTGTCCCGGGCTCGATTCTGGGTACTGCCTGTGCGGAGTTTGCAAGTTCTCCCTGTGTCTGCGTGAGTTTCCTCCGGGTGCTCCGGTTTCTTCCCACATGCCAAAGACTTGCAGGTTGCTAGGTTAATTGGCCATTATAAATTGACCCTAGTATAGGTAGGTGGTAGGGAAATATATAGGGACAGGTGGGGATGTGATAGGAATAAGGGATTAGTGTAGGATTAGTATAAATGGGTGGTTGATGGTCGGCACAGACTCGGTTGGCCGAAGGGCCTGTTTAAGTGCTGTATCTGTAAACTAAACTAAATACTGACACCTAGTGTCACAGACACACACTGACACCCAGTAACACAAACATACACTGTCACCATGTAGCAAAGACATGCAATGATACCCAGTAACACAGACACACTTACACCAAGTAACAAAGACATACAATGACACCAAGTAACAAAGACATACAGTGACACCAAGTCACAAAGACAGACACTGACACCCAGTAACAAAGACAGACACTGACACCAAGTCACGAAGACAGACACTGACACCAAGTAACAATGACAGACAATGACACCACGTCACAAAGACATACACTGACACCAAGTAACAAAGACATACACTTACACCAAGTAACACAGACATACACTGACACCAAGTAACAAAGACATACAATTACACAAAGTACCAAAGACACACAATTACACCAAGTAACACAGACATACAATGACACCAAGTAACACAGACACACACTTACACCAAGTAACACAGACATACAGTGACACCAAGTAACAAAGACACACACTTACACCAAGTAACACAGACACACACTTACACCAAGTAACAAAGACATACACTGACACCAAGTAACAAAGACATACACTTACACCAAGTAACAAAGACATACACTGACACCAAGTAACAAAGACATACACTGATACCCAGTAACAGAGACACACACTTACAACAAGTAACAAAGACATACACTGATACCAAGTAACACAGACATACACTGACACCAAGAAACAAAGACATACACTTACACCAAGTAACACTGACATACACTGACACCAAGTAACAAAGACATACACTTACACCAAGTAACAAAGACAGACACTGACACCAAGTAACAAAGTCATACACTGATACCCAGTAACAGAGACACACACTTACAAAAAGTAACAAAGACCTACACTGATACCCAGTAACACAGGCACACCTTGGGTGGGCGCGGGGTGGTGGGGGGGACATTGGCGCAGTGGTTAGCACCGCAGCCTCACAGCTCCAGGGACCCGGGTTCGATTCTGGGTACTGCCTGTGCGGAGTTTGCAAGTTCTCCCTGTGTCTGCGTGAGTTTCCTCCGGTTGCTCCTGTTTCCTCACACTTGCCAAAGACTTGCAGTTTGATAGGTTAATTGGCCTTCATAAATTGCCCCAAGTATAGGTAGGTGGTAGGGAAATATATAGGGAAAGGTGGGGATGTGATAGAAATACGGGATTAGTGTAGGATTAGTATAAATGGGTGGTAAATGATCGGCACAGACTCGGTGGGCCGAAGGGGCTGTTTAAGTGCTGTATCTCTAAACTAAACTAAATACTGACACCTAGTGTCACAGACACACACTGACAGCCAGTAATACAAACAAACACACACTGACACCCAGTAACACAGAGAACCACTGATACACAGTAACAAAGACATACACTGACACCAAGTAACACAGACAAACACTGACACCCAGTAACAAAGACATACACTGACACCAAGTAACAAAGACATACATTGATACCAAGTCACAAAGGCATACACTGATACCCAGTAACACAGGCACACACTGACACCAAGTAACAAAGACATACACTGACACCAAGTAACAAAGGCATAAACTTACACCAAGTAACAAAGACACATACTTACACCAAGCAAAACAGACATACACTGACACCAAGTAACAAAGACAGACAATTACACCAAGTAACAAAGACATACACTGATACCCAGTAACACAGACACACACTTACACCCAGTAACACAGACACACACTTACACCAAGTAACAAAGACATACACTGACACCAAGTAACAAAGACATGCACTGATACCCAGTAACACAGACACACACTTACACCAAGTAACACAGACACACACTTACACCAAGTAACAAAGACATACACTGACACCAAGTAACAAAGACATACACTTACACCAAGTAACAAAGACATACACTGACACCAAGTAACAAAGACATACACTGATACCCAGTAACAGAGACACACACTTACAACAAGTAACAAAGACATACACTGATACCAAGTAACACAGACATACACTGACACCAAGAAACAAAGACATACACTTACACCAAGTAACACTGACATACACTGACACCAAGTAACAAAGACATACACTTACACCAAGTAACAAAGACAGACACTGACACCAAGTAACAAAGTCATACACTGATACCCAGTAACAGAGACACACACTTACAAAAAGTAACAAAGACCTACACTGATACCCAGTAACACAGGCACACGTTGGGTGGGCGCGGGGTGGTGGGGGGGACATTGGCGCAGTGGTTAGCACCGCAGCCTCACAGCTCCAGGGACCCGGGTTCGATTCTGGGTACTGCCTGTGCGGAGTTTGCAAGTTCTCCCTGTGTCTGCGTGAGTTTCCTCCGGTTGCTCCTGTTTCCTCACACTTGCCAAAGACTTGCAGTTTGATAGGTTAATTGGCCATCATAAATTGCCCCCAGTATAGGTAGGTGGTAGGGAAATATATAGGGACAGGTGGGGATGTGATAGAAATACGGGATTAGTGTAGGATTAGTATAAATGGGTGGTAAATGATCGGCACAGACTCGGTGGGCCGAAGGGGCTGTTTAAGTGCTGTATCTCTAAACTAAACTAAATACTGACACCTAGTGTCACAGACACACACTGACAGCCAGTAATACAAACAAACACACACTGACACCCAGTAACACAGAGAACCAATGATACACAGTAACAAAGACATACACTGACACCAAGTAACACAGACAAACACTGACACCCAGTAACAAAGACATACAATTACACCAAGTAACAAAGACATACATTGATACCAAGTCACAAAGGCATACACTGATACCCAGTAACACAGGCACACACTGACACCAAGTAACAAAGACATACACTGACACCAAGTAACAAAGGCATAAACTTACACCAAGTAACAAAGACACATACTTACACCAAGCAAAACAGACATACACTGACACCAAGTAACAAAGACAGACAATTACACCAAGTAACAAAGACATACACTGATACCCAGTAACACAGACACACACTTACACCCAGTAACACAGACACACACTTACACCAAGTAACAAAGACATACACTGACACCAAGTAACAAAGACATGCACTGATACCCAGTAACACAGACACACACTTACACCAAGTAACAAAGACATACACTGACACCAAGTAACAAAGGCATAAACTTACACCAAGTAACAAAGACACATACTTACACCAAGCAAAACAGACATACACTGACACCAAGTAACAAAGACATACACTGATACCCAGGAACACAGACACACACATACACCAAGTAACACAGACATACACTGACACCAAGTAACAAAGACATGAACTGACACCCAGTAACAAAGACATACACTGACACCAAGTCACAAAGACATACACTGACACCCAGTAACAAAGACATACACTGATACCCAGTAACACAGACACACACTTACACCAAGTAACAAAGACATACACTGACACCAAGTAACAAAGACATACACTTACACCAAGTAACACAGACATACACTGACACCAAGTAACAAAGACATACAATTACACCAAGTAACAAAGACACACACGTACACCAAGTAACAAAGACATACACTGACACCAAGTAACTAAGACATACACTGATACCCAGTAACACAAACACACACTTACACCAAGTAACACAGACATACACTGACACCAAGTAACAAAGACAGACACTGATACCCAGTAACACAGACACACACTTACAACAAGTAACAAAGACATACACTGACACCAAGTCACAAAGACACACACTGACACCCAGTAAAACAGACACATTCTTACACCAAGTAACAAAGACATACACTTACACCAAGTAACACAGACACACACTGAATCCAATTAACAAAGACACACACTTACACCAAGTAACACAGACATACACTGACCCCCAGTAACACAGACATGCACTGATACCCAGTAACACAGACACACACTTACACCAAGTAACAAAGACATACACTGACACACAGTAACACTGTTAAACACGGCACCAAGTAACAAAGGCTCACACTTACACCAAGTAACACAGACATACATTGACACCCAGTAACACAGACAGACAATTACACCAAGTAACAAAGACATAAACTGATACCCAGTAACACAGACACACACGGACACCAAGTAACAAAGACACACACTGACACCAAGTCACAAAGACACACACTGACACCCAGTAACAAAGACATACACTGACACCAAGTCACAAAGACATACACTGATAACCAGTAACACAGACACACACTTACACCAAGTAACAAAGACTTACACTGATACCCAGTAACACAGACACACACTTACACCAAGTAACAAAGACATACACTGATACCCAGTAACACAGACACACACTTACACCATGTAACACAGACATACACTGACACCAAGTAACAAAGACATACACTTACACCCAGTAACACAGACACACACTTACACCAAGTAACAAAGACATACACTGACACCAAGTTACAAAGACATACACCGACACCAAGTAACAAAGACATGCACTGACACCAAATAACAAAGACATACACTGATAACCAGTAACACAGACACACACTAACACCAAGTAACAAAGACATACACTGATACCCAGTAACACAGACAAACACTTACACCATGTAACAAAGACATACACTGACACCAGGTAACAAAGACATACACTGACACCCAGTAACACAGACACAGACGGACACCAAGTAACAAAGACACACACTTACACCAAGTAACACAGACACACACTGACACCCAGTAACACAGACACACACTGACAACAAGTAACAAAGACATACACTTACACCAAGTAACAAAGACATACACTGACACCAAGTAACAAAGGCATACACTGATAACCAGTAACACAGACACACACTTACACCAAGTAAGAAAGACATACACTGATACCCAGAAACACAGACACACACTTACACCAAGTAACAAAGATACACACTTACAACAAGTAACACAGACATACACTGACACCAGGTAACAAAGACAGACAATTACACCAAGTAACAAAGACATACACATACACCAAGTATTTTGACATACACTGACACCAAGTAACAAAGACATACACTGAAACCTAGTAACACAGACATACACTTACACCAAGTAACAAAGACATACACTGACACCAAGTCACAAAGACACACACTGACACCCAGCAACAAAGACATACACTGACACCAAGTAACAAAGACATACTCTGATACCCAGTTACACAGACACACACTTACACCAAGTAACAAAGACAGGCACTGATACCCAGTAACATAGACACACACTTACACCAATTAACAAAGTCATACAGTGACACCCAGTAACAAAGACATACACTGACACCCAGTAACACAGACGCACACGGACACCAAGTAACAAAGACACAAACTTACACCAAGTAACACAGACACACACTGACACCCAGTAACACACACTGACCCCCAGTAACACAGACACACACTGTGCCCCAGTAACACAGACATACATTGATACCCAGTAACACAGACACACACTTACACCAAGTAACAAAGACATACACTGAAACCAAGTAACGAAGACATACTCTGACACCCCGTAACAAAGACATACACAGACACCCAGTAACCCAGACACACACGGACACCAAGTAACAAAGACACAGACTGACACCAAGTCACAAAGACACACACTGACACCCAGTAACAAAGACATACACTGACACCAAGTCACAAAGACATACACTGACACCAAGTAACAAAGGCATACACTGATAACCAGTAACACAGACACACACTTACACCAAGTAAGAAAGACATACACTGATACCCAGAAACACAGACACACACTTACACCAAGTAACAAAGACACACACTTACAACAAGTAACACAGACATACACTGACACCAGGTAACAAAGACAGACAATTACACCAAGTAACAAAGACATACACTTACACCAAGTATTTTGACATACACTGACACCAAGTAACAAAGACATACACTGAAACCTAGTAACACAGACATACACTTACACCAAGTAACAAAGACATACACTGACACCAAGTCACAAAGACACACACTGACACCCAGTAACAAAGACATACACTGACACCAAGTAACAAAGACATACACTGATACCCAGTTACACAGACACACACTTACACCAAGTAACAAAGACAGGCACTGATACCCAGTAACATAGACACACACTTACACCAATTAACAAAGTCATACAGTGACACCCAGTAACAAAGACACACACTGACACCCAGTAACAAAGACATACACCGACACCAAGTAACAAAGACATGCACTGACACCAAATAACAAAGACATACACTGATAACCAGTAACACAGACACACACTTACACCAAGTAACAAAGACATACACTGATACCCAGTAACACAGACACACACTTACACCATGTAACAAAGACATACACTGACACCAGGTAACAAAGACATACACTGACACCCAGTAACACAGACACAGACGGACACCAAGTAACAAAGACACACACTTACACCAAGTAACACAGACACACACTGACACCCAGTAACACAGACACACACTGACAACAAGTAACAAAGACATACACTTACACCAAGTAACAAAGACATACACTGACACCAAGTAACAAAGGCATACACTGATAACCAGTAACACAGACACACACTTACACCAAGTAAGAAAGACATACACTGATACCCAGAAACACAGACACACACTTACACCAAGTAACAAAGACACACACTTACAACAAGTAACACAGACATACACTGACACCAGGTAACAAAGACAGACAATTACACCAAGTAACAAAGACATACACTTACACCAAGTATTTTGACATACACTGACACCAAGTAACAAAGACATACACTGAAACCTAGTAACACAGACATACACTTACACCAAGTAACAAAGACATACACTGACACCAAGTCACAAAGACACACACTGACACCCAGTAACAAAGACATACACTGACACCAAGTAACAAAGACATACACTGATACCCAGTTACACAGACACACACTTACACCAAGTAACAAAGACAGGCACTGATACCCAGTAACATAGACACACACTTACACCAATTAACAAAGTCATACAGTGACACCCAGTAACAAAGACATACACTGACACCCAGTAACACAGACGCACACGGACACCAAGTAACAAAGACACAAACTTACACCAAGTAACACAGACACACACTGACACCCAGTAACACACACTGACCCCCAGTAACACAGACACACACTGTGCCCCAGTAACACAGACATACATTGATACCCAGTAACACAGACACACACTTACACCAAGTAACAAAGACATACACTGAAACCAAGTAACGAAGACATACTCTGACACCCCGTAACAAAGACATACACAGACACCCAGTAACCCAGACACACACGGACACCAAGTAACAAAGACACACACTGACACCAAGTCACAAAGACATACAC
This sequence comes from Heterodontus francisci, assembly GCF_036365525.1. Lineage (NCBI taxonomy): Eukaryota > Metazoa > Chordata > Chondrichthyes > Heterodontiformes > Heterodontidae > Heterodontus > Heterodontus francisci. The sequence continues at coordinate 56,413,103 of NC_090398.1, forward strand.
TGACACCCAGTAACAAAGACATACACTGACACCAAGTCACAAAGACATACACTGATACCCAGTAACACAGACACACACTTACACCAAGTAACACAGACATACACTGACACCAAGTAACAAAGACATACACTGATACCCAGTAACACAGACACACACTTACACCAAGTAACAAAGACATACACTGACACCAAGTCACAAAGACATACACTGATACCCAGTAACACAGACACACACTTGCACCATGTAACAAAGACATGCACTGACACCAGGTAACAAAGACATACACTGACACCCAGTAACACAGACACACACGGACACCAAGTAACAAAGACACACACTTACACCAAGTAACACAGACACACACTGACACCCAGTAACACAGACATACACTGAAACCAAGTAACAAAGACATACATTGTTACCAAGTCACAAAGGCATACACTGATACCCAGTAACACAGGCACACACTGACACCAAGTAACAAAGACATACACTGACACCAAGTAACAAAGGCATAAACTTACACCAAGTAACAAAGACACATACTTACACCAAGCAAAACAGACATACACTGACACCAAGTAACAAAGACAGACAATTACACCAAGTAACAAAGACATACACTGATACCCAGTAACACAGACACACACTTACACCCAGTAACACAGACACACACTTACACCAAGTAACAAAGACATACACTGACACCAAGTAACAAAGACATGCACTGATACCTAGTAACACAGACACACACTTACACCAAGTAACAAAGACATACACTGATACCCAGTAACACAGACACACACATACACCAAGTAACACAGACACACACTTACACCAAGTAACAAAGACATACACTGATACCCAGGAACACAGACACACACATACACCAAGTAACACAGACATACACTGACACCAAGTAACAAAGACATGAACTGACACCCAGTAACAAAGACATACACTGACACCAAGTCACAAAGACATACACTGACACCCAGTAACAAAGACATACACTGATACCCAGTAACACAGACACACACTTACACCAAGTAACAAAGACATACACTGACACCAAGTAACAAAGACATACACTTACACCAAGTAACACAGACATACACTGACACCAAGTAACAAAGACATACAATTACACCAAGTAACAAAGACACACACTTACACCAAGTAACAAAGACATACACTGACACCAAGTAACTAAGACATACACTGATACCCAGTAACACAAACACACACTTACACCAAGTAACACAGACATACACTGACACCAAGTAACAAAGACAGACACTGATACCCAGTAACACAGACACACACTTACAACAAGTAACAAAGACATACACTGACACCAAGTCACAAAGACACACACTGACACCCAGTAAAACAGACACATTCTTACACCAAGTAACAAAGACATACACTTACACCAAGTAACACAGACACACACTGAATCCAAGTAACAAAGACACACACTTACACAAAGTAACACAGACATACACTGACCCCCAGTCACACAGACATGCACTGATACCCAGTAACACAGACACACACTTACACCAAGTAACAAAGACATACACTGACACCCAGTAACACTGTTAAACACGGCACCAAGTAACAAAGGCTCACACTTACACCAAGTAACACAGACATACATTGACACCCAGTAACACAGACAGACAATTACACCAAATAACAAAGACATAAACTGATACCCAGTAACACAGACACACACGGACACCAAGTAACAAAGACACACACTGACACCAAGTCACAAAGACACACACTGACACCCAGTAACAAAGACATACACTGACACCAAGTCACAAAGACATACACTGATAACCAGTAACACAGACACACACACACCAAGTAACAAAGACATACACTGATACCCAGTAACACAGACACACACTTACACCAAGTAACAAAGACATACACTGATACCCAGTAACACAGACACACACTTACACCATGTAACACAGACATACACTGACACCAAGTAACAAAGACATACACTTACACCCAGTAACACAGACACACACTTACACCAAGTAACAAAGACATACACTGACACCAAGTTACAAAGACATACACCGACACCAAGTAACAAAGACATGCACTGACACCAAATAACAAAGACATACACTGATAACCAGTAACACAGACACACACTTACACCAAGTAACAAAGACATACACTGATACCCAGTAACACAGACACACACTTACACCATGGAACAAAGACATACACTGACACCAGGTAACAAAGACATACACTGACACCCAGTAACACAGACACAGACGGACACCAAGTAACAAAGACACACACTTACACCAAGTAACACAGACACACACTGACACCCAGTAACACAGACACACACTGACAACAAGTAACAAAGACATACACTTACACCAAGTAACAAAGACATACACTGACACCAAGTAACAAAGGCATACACTGATAACCAGTAACACAGACACACACTTACACCAAGTAAGAAAGACATACACTGATACCCAGAAACACAGACACACACTTACACCAAGTAACAAAGACACACACTTACAACAAGTAACACAGACATACACTGACACCAGGTAACAAAGACAGACAATTACACCAAGTAACAAAGACATACACCAAGTATTTTGACATACACTGACACCAAGTAACAAAGACATACACTGAAACCTAGTAACACAGACATACACTTACATAAAGTAACAAAGACATACACTGACACCAAGTCACAAAGACACACACTGACACCCAGTAACAAAGACATACACTGACACCAAGTCACAAAGACATACACTGATACCCAGTAACACGGCCACACACTTACACCAAGTAACACAGACATACACTGACACCAAGTAACAAAGACATACACTGATACCCAGTTACACAGACACACACTTACACCAAGTAACAAAGACAGGCACTGATACCCAGTAACACAGACACACACTTACACCAATTAACAAAGTCATACAGTGACACCCAGTAACAAAGACATACACTGACACCCAGTAACACAGACGCACACGGACACCAAGTAACAAAGACACAAACTTACACCAAGTAACACAGACACACACTGACACCCAGTAACACACACTGACCCCCAGTAACACAGACACACACTGTGCCCCAGTAACACAGACATACATTGATACCCAGTTACACAGACACACACTTACACCAAGTAACAAAGACATACACTGAAACCAAGTAACGAAGACATACTCTGACACCCCGTAACAAAGACATACACAGACACCCAGTAACCCAGACACACACGGACACCAAGTAACAAAGACACACACTGACACCAAGTCACAAAGACACACACTGACACCCAGTAACAAAGACATACACTGACACCAAGTCACAAAGACATACACTGATACCCAGTAACACAGACACACACTTACACCAAGTAACACAGACATACACTGACACCAAGTAACAAAGACATACACTGATACCCAGTAACACAGACACACACTTACACCAAGTAACAAAGACATACACTGACACCAAGTCACAAAGACATACACTGATACCCAGTAACACAGACACGCACTTACACCATGTAACAAAGACATGCACTGACACCAGGTAACAAAGACATACACTGACACCCAGTAACACAGACACACACGGACACCAAGTAACAAAGACACACACTTACACCAAGTAACACAGACACACACTGACACCCAGTAACACAGACACACACTTACACCAAGTAACAAAGACATACACTGACACCAAGTTACATAGACATACACCGACACCAAGTAACAAAGACATGCACTGTCACCAAATAACAAAGACAGACAATTTCACCAAGTATCAAAGACATAAACTTACATCAAGTATTTTGACATATACTTACACCAAGTAACAAAGACATACACCGATACCCAGTAACACAGGCACACACTGGGGGGTGGGGGGTGGGGGGCACATTGGCGCAGTGGTTTGCACCGCAGCCTCACAGCTCCAGGGACCCGGGTTCGATTCTGTGTACTGCCTGTGCGGAGTTTGCAAGTTCTCCCTGTGTCTGCGTGAGTTTCCTACGGGTGCTCCGGTTTCCTCCCACATGCCAAAGACTTGCAGGTTGATAGGTTAATTGGCCATCATAAATTGCCCCTAGTATAGGTAGGTGGTAGGGAAATATATAGGGACAGGTGGGGATGTGATAGGAATACGGGATTAGTGTAGGATTAGTATAAATGGGTGGTTGATGGTCGGCACAGACTCGGTGGGCCGAAGGGCCTGTTTAAGTGCTGCATCTCTAAACTAAACTAAATACTGACACCTAGTGTCACAGACACACACTGACACCCAGTAACAAAAACAAACACACACTGACACCCAGTAACACAGAGAACCACTGATACCCAGTAGGACAGACACACACTGACACCCAGTAACAAAGACATACACTGACACCAAGTCACAAAGACAAACACTGACACCAAGTAACAAAGACATACACTTACACCAAGTAACAAAGACAGACAATGACACCAAGTAACAAACACATACACTGACACCAAGTAACAAAGACATACACTGATACCCAGTAACACAGACACACACTTACACCAAGTAACAAAGACAGACACTGATACCCAGTAACACAGACACACACTTACACCAAGTCACAAACACATACACTGACACCAAGTAACAAAGACATACACTTAAACCAAGTAACAAAGACATACACTGACACCCAGTAACACAGACACACACTGACACCCATTTAGAAACACACACTGACCCCCAGTAACACAGACACACACTGACCCCCAGTAACACAGACATACACTGACACCAAGTCACAAAGACATACACTGATACACAGACACACACTTACACCAAGTAACACAGTCATACACTGACACCAAGTAACAAAGACATAGACTGATACCCAGTATCACAGACACACACATACACCAAGTAACAAAGGCATACACTGACACCAAGTCACAAAGACACACACTGACACCCAGTAACAAAGACATACACTGACACCAAGTTGCAAAGACATACACTGATACCAAGTAGCAAAGACATACACTGATACCCAGTAACACAGACACACACTTACACAAAGTAACAAAGACAGACACTTACACCAAATAACAAAGACATACACTGACACCAAGTAACAAAGACATACACTTACACAAAGTAACAAAGACAGACAATGACACCAAGTAACAAACACATACACTGACACCAAGTAACAAAGACATACACTGATACTCAGTAACACAGACACACACTTACACCAAGTAACAAAGACAGACACTGATACCCAGTAACACAGACACAGAATTACACCAAGTAACAAAGACACGCACTTTCATCAAGTAACACAGACATACTCTTACACCAAGTATTTTGACTTTCACTTACACCAAGTAACAAAGACATACACTGACACCCAGTAACAAAGACATACACTGACACCAAGTCACAAACACATACACTGACACCAAGTAACAAGGTCATACACTTACACCAAGTAACAAAGACATACACTGATACCCGGCAACACAGACACACACTGACACCCATTTAGAAACACACACTGACCCCCAGTAACACAGACACACACTGACCCCCAGTAACACAGACATACACTGACACCAAGTCACAAAGACACACACAGACACCCAGTAACAAAGACATACACTGACACCTAGTCACAAAGACATACACTGATACACAGACACACATTTACACCAAGTAACACAGACATACACTGACACCAAGTAACAAAGACATACACAGATACCCAGTATCACAGACACACACTTACAACAAGTAACAAAGACATACACTGACACCAAGTCACAAAGACACACACTGACACCCAGTAACAAAGACAAACACTGACACCAAGTCACAAAGACATACACTGATACCCAGGAACACAGACACACACTGACACCCAGTAACAAAGACATACACTGACACTAAGTCACAAAGACATACACTGATACCCAGTAAAACAGCCACACACTGACACCCAGTAACAAAGACATACACTGATACCAAGTCACAAAGACATACGCTGATACCCAGTAACACAGACAAACACTGACACCAAGAAACAAAGACATACACTGACACCAAGTAACAAAGACATACACTTACACCAAGTAACAAAGACACACACTTACACCATAGAACACAGACATACACTTACACCAAGTAACAAAGACAGACAATTTCACCAAGTATCAAAGACATAAACTTACATCAAGTATTTTGACATATACTTCCACCAAGTAACAAAGACATACACCGATACCCAGTAACACAGGCACACACTGGGGGGTGGGGGGTGGGGGGCACATTGGCGCAGTGGTTTGCACCGCAGCCTCACAGCTCCAGGGACCCGGGTTCGATTCTGTGTACTGCCTGTGCGGAGTTTGCAAGTTCTCCCTGTGTCTGCGTGAGTTTCCTCCGGGTGCTCCGGTTTCCTCCCACATGCCAAAGACTTGCAGGTTGATAGGTTAATTGGCCATCATAAATTGCCCCTAGTATAGGTAGGTGGTAGGGAAATATATAGGGACAGGTGGGGATGTGATAGGAATACGGGATTAGTGTAGGATTAGTATAAATGGGTGGTTGATGGTCGGCACAGACTCGGTGGGCCGAAGGGCCTGTTTAAGTGCTGCATCTCTAAACTAAACTAAATACTGACACCTAGTGTCACAGACACACACTGACACCCAGTAACAAAAACAAACACACACTGACACCCAGTAACACAGAGAACCACTGATACCCAGTAGGACAGACACACACTGACACCCAGTAACAAAGACATACACTGACACCAAGTCACAAAGACAAACACTGACACCAATTAACAAAGACATACACTTACACCAAGTAACAAAGACAGACAATGACACCAAGTAACAAACACATACACTGACACCAAGTAACAAAGACATACACTGATACCCAGTAACACAGACACACACTTACACCAAGTAACAAAGACAGACACTGATACCCAGTAACACAGACACACACTTACACCAAGTCACAAACACATACACTGACACCAAGTAACAAAGACATACACTTACACCAAGTAACAAAGACATACACTGACACCCAGTAACACAGACACACACTGACACCCATTTAGAAACACACACTGACCCCCAGTAACACAGACACACACTGACCCCCAGTAACACAGACATACACTGACACCAAGTCACAAAGACATACACTGATACACAGACACACACTTACACCAAGTAACACAGACATACACTGACACCAAGTAACAAAGACATAGACTGATACCCAGTATCACAGACACACACATACACCAAGTAACAAAGACATACACTGACACCAAGTCACAAAGACACACACTGACACCCAGTAACAAAGACATACACTGACACCAAGTTGCAAAGACATACACTGATACCAAGTAGCAAAGACATACACTGATACCCAGTAACACAGACACACACTTACACAAAGTAACAAAGACAGACACTTACACCAAATAACAAAGACATACACTGACACCAAGTAACAAAGACATACACTTACACAAAGTAACAAAGACAGACAATGACACCAAGTAACAAACACATACACTGACACCAAGTAACAAAGACATACACTGATACTCAGTAACACAGACACACACTTACACCAAGTAACAAAGACAGACACTGATACCCAGTAACACAGACACAGAATTACACCAAGTAACAAAGACACGCACTTTCATCAAGTAACACAGACATACTCTTACACCAAGTATTTTGACTTTCACTTACACCAAGTAACAAAGACATACACTGACACCAAGTCACAAACACATACACTGACACCAAGTAACAAGGTCATACACTTACACCAAGTAACAAAGACATACACTGATACCCGGCAACACAGACACACACTGACACCCATTTAGAAACACACACTGACCCCCAGTAACACAGACACACACTGACCCCCAGTAACACAGACATACACTGACACCAAGTCACAAAGACACACACAGACACCCAGTAACAAAGACATACACTGACACCTAGTCACAAAGACATACACTGATACACAGACACACATTTACACCAAGTAACACAGACATACACTGACACCAAGTAACAAAGACATACACAGATACCCAGTATCACAGACACACACTTACAACAAGTAACAAAGACATACACTGACACCAAGTCACAAAGACACACACTGACACCCAGTAACAAAGACATACACTGACACCAAGTCACAAAGACATACACTGATACCCAGGAACACAGACACAAACTGACACCCAGTAACAAAGACATACACTGATACCAAGTCACAAAGACATACACTGATACCCAGTAAAACAGCCACACACTGACACCCAGTAACAAAGACATACACTGATACCAAGTCACAAAGACATACGCTGATACCCAGTAACACAGACAAACACTGACACCCAGTAACAAAGACATACACTGACACCAAGTCACAAAGACATACACTGATACCCAGTAACACAGACACACACTGACACCAAGAAACAAAGACATACACTGACACCAAGTAACAAAGACATACACTTACACCAAGTAACAAAGACACACACTTACACCAAAGAACACAGACATACACTGACACCAAGTAACAAGGACATACACTTACACCAAGTAACAAAGACAGACAATTACACCAAGTATCAAAGACATAAACTTACATCAAGTATTTTGACATATACTTACACCAAGTAACAAAGACATACACCGATACCCAGTAACACAGGCACTCACTGGGGGGTGGGGGGTGGGGGGCACATTGGCGCAGTGGTTTGCACCGCAGCCTCACAGCTCCAGGGACCCGGGTTCGATTCTGTGTACTGCCTGTGCGGAGTTTGCAAGTTCTCCCTGTGTCTGCGTGAGTTTCCTCCGGGTGCTCCGGTTTCCTCCCACATGCCAAAGACTTGCAGGTTGATAGGTTAATTGGCCATCATAAATTGCCCCTAGTATAGGTAGGTGGTAGGGAAATATATAGGGACAGGTGGGCATGTGATAGGAATACGGGATTAGTGTCGGATTAGTATAAATGGGTGGTTGATGGTCGGCACAGACTCGGTGGGCCGAAGGTCCTGTTCAAGTGCTGCATCTCTAAACTAAACTAAATACTGACACCTAGTGTCACAGACACACACTGACACCCAGTAACAAAAACAAACACACACTGACACCCAGTAACACAGAGAACCACTGATACACAGTAGGACAGACACACACTGACACCCAGTAACAAAGACATACACTGACACCAAGTCACAAAGACAAACACTGACACCAAGTAACAAAGACATACACTGATACCCAGTAACACAGACACACACTTACACAAAGTAACAAAGACAGACATTTACACCAAATAACAAAGACATACACTGACACCAAGTAACAAAGACATGCACTTACACCAAGTAACAAAGACAGACAATGAAACCAAGTAACAAACACATACACTGACACCAAGTAACAAAGACATACACTGATACCCAGTAACACAGACACACACGTACACCAAGTAACAAAGACAGACACTGATACCCAGTAACACAGACACAGACTTACACCAAGCAACGAAGACATGCACTTACATCAAGTAACACAGACATACTCTTACACCAAGTATTTTGACTTACACTTACACCAAGTAACAAAGACATACACTGACACCCAGTAACAAAGACATACACTGACACCAAGTCACAAACACATACACTGACACCAAGTAACAAAGAAATGCACTTACACCAAGTAACAAAGACATGCACTGATACCCAGTAACACAGACACACACTGAACCGATTTAGAAACACACACTGACCCCCAGTAATACAGACACACACTGACCCCCAGTAACACAGACATACACCGACACCAAGTCACAAAGACATACACTGATACACAGACACAGACTTACACCAAGTTACACAGACATACACTCACACTAAGTAACAAAGACATACACTGCTACCCAGTATCACAGACACACACTTACACCAAGTAACAAAGACATACACTGACACCAAGTCACAAAGACACACACTGACACCCAGTAACAAAGACATACACTGACACCAAGTCTCAAAGACATACACCAATACCCAGGAACACAGACACACACTGAAACCCAGTAACAAAGACATACACTGATACCAAGTCACAAAGACATACACTGATACCCAGTAACACACACACAGATTGACACCCAATAACAAAGACATACACTGATACCAAGTCACAAAGACATACACTGATACCCAGTGACACAGACACACACTGACACCAAGAAACAAAGACATACACTGACACCAAGTAACAAAGACATACACTTACACCAAGTAACAAAGACACACACTTACACCAAAGAACACAGACATACACTGACACCAAGTAACAAAGACATACAATTACACCAAGTAACAAAAACAGACAATTACACAAAGTATCAAAGACATACACTTACACCAAGTATTTTGAGATACACTGACACCAAGTAACAAAGACATACACTGATACCCAGTAACACTGAAACACACTTACACCCAGTACCAAAGACATACACTGATACACAGTAACACAGGCACACACTGGGCGGGGTGTGGGGGGGGCGGGGGTGTGGGGCACATTGGAGCAGTGGTTTGCTTCGCAGCCTCACAGCTCCAGGGACCCGGGTTCGATTCTGTGTACTGCCTGTGCGGCGTTTGCAAGTTCTCCCTGTGTCTTTGTAAGTTCTCCCTGTGTCTGCGTGAGTTTCCTCCGGGTGCTCCGGTTTCCTCCCACATGCCAAAGACTTGCAGGTTGATAAGTTAATTGGCCATCATAAATTGCCCCGAGTATAGGTAGGTGGTAGGGAAATATACAGGGACAGGTTGGGATGTGATAGGAATACGGGATAAATGTAGATTAGTATAAATGTGTGGTTGATCGTCGGCACAGAATCGGTGGGCCGAAGGGCCTGTTTAAGTGCTGCATCTCTAAACTAAACTAAATAATGACACCTAGTGTCACAGACACGCACTGACACACCCAGTAACAAAATCAAACACACACTGACACCCAGTAACACAGAGAACCACTGATACACAGTGACAAAGACATACACTGACACCAAGTAACACAGACACACACTGACACCCAGTAACAAAGACATACACTGACACCAAGTCACAAAGACATACACTGACACTAAGTAACAAAGACATACACTGATACCCAGTAACACAGACACACACTTACACAAAGTAACAAAGACAGACACTTACACCAAGTAACAAAGACATACACTTACACCAAGTAACAAAGACAGACAATGACACCAAGTAACAAACACATACACTGACACCAAGTAACAAAGACATACACTGATACCCAGTAACACAGACACACACTTACACCAAGTAACAAAGACAGACACTGATACCCAGTGACACAGACACACACCTGCACCAAGTAACAAAGACATGCACTTACATCAAGTAATACAGACATACTCTAACACCAAGTATTTTGACTTACACTTACATCAAGTAACAAAGACATACACTGACACCAAGTCACAAACACAAACACTGACACCAAGTAACAAAGACATACACTTACACAAAGTAACAAAGACATACACTGATACCCAGTAACACAGACACACACTGACACACATTTTGAAACACACACTGACACCCAGTAACACAGACACACACAGACCCCCAGTAACACAGACATACACTGACACCAAGTCACAAAGACACACACCTACACCCAGTAACACAGACATACACTGACACCAAGTCACAAAGACATACACTGATACACAGACACACACTTACACCAAGTAACACAGACATACACTGACACCAAGTAACAAAGACATACACTGATACCCAGTATCACAGACACACACATACACCAAGTAACAAAGACATACACTGACACCAAGTCACAAAGACACACACTGACACCCAGTAACAAAGACATACACTGACACCAAGTCACAAAGACATACACTGATACCCAGGAACACAGACACACACTGACACCCAGTAACAAAGCCATACACTGATACCAAGTCACAAAGACACACACTGACACCCAGTAACAAAGACATACACTGATACCAAGTCACAAAGACATACACTGACACCCAGTAACACAGACAAACACTGACACCCAGGAACAAAGACATACACTGACACCAAGTAACAAAGACATACACTGATACCCAGTAATACAGACACACACTGAAACCAAGTAACAAAGGCATACACTGACACCAAGTCACATAGACACACGCTGACCCCAGTAACAAAGACAGACACTGACACCAAGTCACAAAGACACACACTGACACCCTGTAACAAAGACATACACTGACACCAAGTCACAAAGACATACACTGATACACAGACACACACTTACACCAAGTAACACAGACATACACTGACACCAAGTAACAAAGACATACACTGATAGCCAGTATCACAGACACACACTTACACCAAGTAACAAAGACATGCACTGACACCAAGTCACAAAGACACACACTGACACCCAGTAACAAAGACATACACTGACACCAAGTCACAAAGACATACACTGATACCCAGGAACAGAGACACACACTGACACCCAGTAACAAAGACATACACTGCTACCAAGTCACAAAGACATACACTGATACCCAGTAACACAGACACACTCTGACACCCAGTAACAAAGATATACACTGATACCAAGTCACAAAGACATACACTGATACCCAGTAACACAGACACACACAGACACCCAGGAACAAAGACATGCACTGACACTAAGTAACAAAGACATATACTTACACCAAGTAGCAAAGACAGACAATTACACCAAGTAACAAACACATACACTGTCACCAAGTAACAAAGACATACACTGATACCCAGTAACACAGGCACACACATACACCAAGTAACAAAGACATGCACTTACACCAAGTAACACAGACATACACTTACACAATGTATTTTGACTTACACTTACACCAAGTCACAAACACATACACTGACACCAAGTAACAAAGTCATACACTTACACCAAGTAACAAAGACATACACTGATTCCCAGTAACACAGACACACACTGACACCCAGTTAGAAACACACACTGACCCCCAGTAACACAGACACACATTGACCCACAGTAACACAGACATACACTGACACCAAGTCACAAAGACACACAATGACAACCAGTAACAAAGACATACACTGACACCAAGTCACAAAGACATACACTGATACACAGACACACACTTACACCAAGTAACACAGACATACACTTACACCAAGTAACACAGACATACTCTTACACCAAGTATTTTGTCTTACACTTACACCAAGTAACAAAGACATACACTGATACCGTTTAACACAGACACACACTTACACCAAGTAACAAAGACAGACACTGAAACCCAGTAACACAGACACACACTTACACCAAGTAACAAAGACATACACATACACCAAGTAACACAGACATACACATAAAACATGTATTTTGAGTTACACTTACAACAAGTAACAAAGACATACACTGACACCAAGTCACAAAGACATACACTGATACACAGACACACACTTACACCAAGTAACACAGACATACACTGATACCGTTTAACACAGACACACACTTACACCAAGTAACAAAGACAGACACTGATACCCAGTAACACAGACACACACTGACACCCAGTAACAAAGACATACACTGATACCAAGTCACAAAGACATGCACTGATACCCAGTAACACAGACACACACTGACACTCAGTAACAAAGACATACACTGATACCAAGTCACAAAGACATACACTGATACCCAGTAACACAGACACACACTGAAACCAAGTAACAAAGACATACACTGACACCAAGTCACAAAGACACACGCTGACCCCAGTAACAAAGACAGACACTGACACCAAGTCACAAAGACACACACTGACACCCTGTAACAAAGACATACACTGACACCAAGTCACAAAGACATACACTGATACACAGACACACACTTACACCAAGTAACACAGACATACACTGACACCAAGTAACAAAGACATACACTGATAGCCAGTATCACAGACACACACTTACACCAAGTAACAAAGACATACACTGACACCAAGTCACAAAGACACACACTGACACCCAGTAACAAAGACATACACTGACACCAAGTCACAAAGACATACACTGATACCCATGAACACACACACACACTGACACCCAGTAACAAAGACATACACTGCTACCAAGTCACAAAGACATACACTGATACTCAGTAACACAGACACACACTGACACCCAGTAACAAAGATATACACTGATACCAAGTCACAAAGACATACACTGATACCCAGTAACACAGACACACACAGACTCCCAGTAACAAAGACATACACTGACACCAAGTAACAAAGACATATACTTACACCAAGTAACAAAGACAGACAATTACACCAAGTAACAAACACATACACTGTCACCAAGTAACAAAGACATACACTGATACCCAGTAACACTGACACACACATACACCAAGTAACAAAGACGGACACTGATACCCAAAAAAGCAAACACACACGTACACCAAGTAACAAAGACATGCACTTACACCAAGTAACACAGACATACTCTTACACAATGTATTTTGACTTACACTTACACCAAGTCACAAACACATGCACTGACACCAAGTAACAAAGTCATACACTTACACCAAGTAACAAAGACATACACTGATACCCAGTAACACAGACACACACTGACACCCAGTTAGAAACACACACTGACCCCCAGTAACACAGACACACACTGACACCAAGTCACAAAGACACACAATGACAACCAGTAACAAAGACAGACACTGACACCAAGTCACAAAGACATACACTGATACACAGACACACACTTACACCAAGTAACACAGACATACACTGATACCGTTTAACACAGACACACACTTAGACCAAGTAACAAAGACAGACACTGATACCCAGTAACACAGACACACACTTACACCAAGTAACAAAGACATACACATACACCAAGTAACACAGACATACACATACACCATGTATTTTGAGTTACACTTACAACAAGTAACAAAGACATACACTGACACCCAGTAACAAAGACATACAGTGACACCAAGTCACAAACACATACAATTACACCAAGTAACAAAGACATACACTTACACTAGGTAACAAAGACATACACAGATACCCAGTAACACAGTCCCACACTGACACCCAGTTAGAAACGCACACTGACCCCCAGTAACACAGACACACACTGACACCCAGTTAGAAACACACACTGACCCCCAGTAACACAGACACACATTGACCCACAGTAACACAGACATACACTGACACCAAGTCACAAAGACACACAATGACAACCAGTAACAAAGACATACACTGACACCAAGTCACAAAGACATACACTGATACACAGACACACACTTACACCAAGTAACACAGACATACACTGATACCGTTTAACACAGACACACACTTACACCAAGTAACAAAGACAGACACTGATACCCAGTAACACAGACACACACTTACACCAAGTA
This sequence comes from Heterodontus francisci, assembly GCF_036365525.1. Classification (NCBI taxonomy): domain Eukaryota; kingdom Metazoa; phylum Chordata; class Chondrichthyes; order Heterodontiformes; family Heterodontidae; genus Heterodontus; species Heterodontus francisci. The sequence goes on from NC_090398.1 coordinate 56,428,831, forward strand.
ACAAAGACATACACATACACCAGGTAACACAGACATACACATACACCATGTATTTTGAGTTACACTTACAACAAGTAACAAAGACATACACTGACACCCAGTAACAAAGACATACAGTGACACCAAGTCACAAACACATACAATGACACCAAGTAACAAAGACATACACTTACACCAGGTAACAAAGACATACACAGATACCCAGTAACACAGTCCCACACTGACACCCAGTTAGAAACACACACTGACCCCCAGTAACACAGACACAAACTGACACCCAGTTAGAAACACACACTGACCCCCAGTAACACAGACACACATTGACCCACAGTAACACAGACATACACTGACACCAAGTCACAAAGACACACAATGACAACCAGTAACACAGACAAACACTGACACCCAGGAACAAAGACATACACTGACACCAAGTAACAAAGACATACACTGATACCCAGTAATACAGACAGACACTGACACCAAGTCACAAAGACACACACTGACACCCTGTAACAAAGACATACACTGACACCAAGTCACAAAGACATACACATACACCAAGTAACACAGACATACACATACACCATGTATTTTGAGTTACACTTACAACAAGTAACAAAGACATACACTGACACCCAGTAACAAAGACATACAGTGACACCAAGTCACAAACACATACAATTACACCAAGTAACAAAGACATACACTTACACTAGGTAACAAAGACATACACAGATACCAAGTAACACAGTCCCACACTGACACCCAGTTAGAAACGCACACTGACCCCCAGTAACACAGACACACACTGACACCCAGTTAGAAACACACACTGACCCCCAGTAACACAGACACACATTGACCCACAGTAACACAGACATACACTGACACCAAGTCACAAAGACACACAATGACAACCAGTAACAAAGACATACACTGACACCAAGTCACAAAGACATACACTGATACACAGACACACACTTACACCAAGCAACACAGACATACACTGATACCGTTTAACACAGACACACACTTACACCAAGTAACAAAGACAGACACTGATACCCAGTAACACAGACACACACTTACACCAAGTAACAAAGACATACACATACACCAGGTAACACAGACATACACATACACCATGTATTTTGAGTTACACTTACAACAAGTAACAAAGACATACACTGACACCCAGTAACAAAGACATACAGTGACACCAAGTCACAAACACATACAATGACACCAAGTAACAAAGACATACACTTACACCAGGTAACAAAGACATACACAGATACCCAGTAACACAGTCCCACACTGACACCCAGTTAGAAACACACACTGACCCCCAGTAACACAGACACACACTGACACCCAGTTAGAAACACACACTGACCCCCAGTAACACAGACACACATTGACCCACAGTAACACAGACATACACTGACACCAAGTCACAAAGACACACAATGACAACCAGTAACACAGACAAACACTGACACCCAGGAACAAAGACATACACTGACACCAAGTAACAAAGACATACACTGATACCCAGTAATACAGACACACACTGAAACCAAGTAACAAAGGCATACACTGACACCAAGTCACATAGACACACGCTGACCCCAGTAACAAAGACAGACACTGACACCAAGTCACAAAGACACACACTGACACCCTGTAACAAAGACATACACTGACACCAAGTCACAAAGACATACACTGATACACAGACACACACTTACACCAAGTAACACAGACATACACTGACACCAAGTAACAAAGACATACACTGATAGCCAGTATCACAGACACACACTTACACCAAGTAACAAAGACATGCACTGACACCAAGTCACAAAGACACACACTGACACCCAGTAACAAAGACATACACTGACACCAAGTCACAAAGACATACACTGATACCCAGGAACACAGACACACACTGACACCCAGTAACAAAGACATACACTGCTACCAAGTCACAAAGACATACACTGATACCCAGTAACACAGACACACTCTGACACCCAGTAACAAAGATATACACTGATACCAAGTCACAAAGACATACACTGATACCCAGTAACACAGACACACACAGACACCCAGGAACAAAGACATGCACTGACACTAAGTAACAAAGACATATACTTACACCAAGTAGCAAAGACAGACAATTACACCAAGTAACAAACACATACACTGTCACCAAGTAACAAAGACATACACTGATACCCAGTAACACAGGCACACACATACACCAAGTAACAAAGACATGCACTTACACCAAGTAACACAGACATACACTTACACAATGTATTTTGACTTACACTTACACCAAGTCACAAACACATACACTGACACCAAGTAACAAAGTCATACACTTACACCAAGTAACAAAGACATACACTGATTCCCAGTAACACAGACACACACTGACACCCAGTTAGAAACACACACTGACCCCCAGTAACACAGACACACATTGACCCACAGTAACACAGACATACACTGACACCAAGTCACAAAGACACACAATGACAACCAGTAACAAAGACATACACTGACACCAAGTCACAAAGACATACACTGATACACAGACACACACTTACACCAAGTAACACAGACATACACTTACACCAAGTAACACATACATACTCTTACACCAAGTATTTTGTCTTACACTTACACCAAGTAACAAAGACATACACTGATACCGTTTAACACAGACACACACTTACACCAAGTAACAAAGACAGACACTGAAACCCAGTAACACAGACACACACTTACACCAAGTAACAAAGACATACACATACACCAAGTAACACAGACATACACATAAAACATGTATTTTGAGTTACACTTACAACAAGTAACAAAGACATACACTGACACCCAGTAGCAAAGACATACAGTGACACCAAGTCACAAACACATACAATGACACCAAGTAACAAAGACATACACTTACACCAAGTAACAAAGACATACACTGATACCCAGTAACACAGTTCCACACTGACACCCAGTTAGAAACACACACTGACCCCCAGTAACACAGACACACACTGACCCCCAGTAACACAGACATACAGTGACACCAAGTCACGAAGACACACACTGACACCCAGTAACAAAGACATACACTGACACCAAGTCACAAAGACATACAATGATACACAGACATACACTGACACCAAGTAACAAAGACATACACTGATACTCAGTATCACTGACACACACTTACAGGAAGTAACAAAGACATACACTGACACCAAGTCACAAAGACACACACTGACACCCAGTAACAAAGACATACACTGATACCAAGTCACAAAGACATACACTGATACCCAGTAACACAGACACACACTGACACCCAGTAACAAAGACATACACTGATACCAAGTCACAAAGACATACACTTATACCCAGTAACACAGACACACACTTACGGCAAGTAACAAAGACATACACTGACACCAAGTCACAAAGACACACGCTGACCCCAGTAACACAGACATACACTGACACCAAGTCACAAAGACATACACTGATACCCAGGAACACAGACACACACTGACACCCAGTAACAAAGCCATACACTGATACCAAGTCACAAAGACATACACTGATACCCAGTAACACAGACACAAACTGACACCCAGTAACAAAGACATACACTGATACCAAGTCACAAAGACATACACTGATACCCAGTAACACAGACACACACTGACACCCAGTAACAAAGACATACACTGACACCAAGTCACAAAGACATACACTGATACCCAGTAACACAGACACACACTGAAACCAAGTAACAAATACATACACTGACACCAAGTCACAAAGACACACGCTGACCCCAGTAACAAAGACAGACACTGACACCAAATCACAAAGACACACACTGACACCCTGTAACAAAGACATACACTGACACCAAGTCACAAAGACATACACTGATACACAGACACACACTTACACCAAGTAACACAGACATACACTGACACCAAGTAACAAAGAGATACACTGATAGATAGTATCACAGACACACACTTACACCAAGTAACAAAGACATACACTGACACCAAGTCACAAAGACACACACTGACACCCAGTAACAAAGACATACACTGACACCAAGTCACAAAGGCATACACTGATACCCATGAACACACACACACACTGACACCCAGTAACAAAGACATACACTGCTACCAAGTCACAAAGACATACACTGATACCCAGTAACACAGACACACACTGACACCCAGTAACAAAGATATACACTGATACCAAGTCACAAAGACATACACTGATACCCAGTAACACAGACACACACAGACACCCAGTAACAAAGACATACACTGACACCAAGTAACAAAGACATATACTTACACCAAGTAACAAAGACAGACAATTACACCAAGTAACAAACACATACACTGTCACCAAGTAACAAAGACATACACTGATACCCAGTAACACAGACACACACATACACCAAGTAACAAAGACGGACACTGATACCCAAAAAAGCAAACACACACGTACACCAAGTAACAAAGACATGCACTTACACCAAGTAACACAGACATACTCTTACACAATGTATTTTGACTTACACTTACACCAAGTCACAAACACATACACTGACACCAAGTAATAAAGTCATACACTTACACCAAGTAACAAAGACATACACTGATACCCAGTAACACAGACACACACTGACACCCAGTTAGAAACACACACTGACCCCCAGTAACACAGACACACATTGACCAACAGTAACACAGACATACACTGACACCAAGTCACAAACACACACAATGACAACCAGTAACAAAGACATACACTGACACCAAGTCACAAAGACATACACTGATACACAGACACACACTTACACCAAGTAACACAGACATACACTGATACCGTTTAACACAGACACACACTTACACCAAGTAACAAAGACAGACACTGATACCCAGTAACACAGACACACACTGACACCCAGTAACAAAGACATACACTGATACCAAGTCACAAAGACATGCACTGATACCCAGTAACACAGACACACACTGACACCCAGTAACAAAGACATACACTGATACCAAGTCACAAAGACATACACTGATACCCAGTAACACAGACACACACTGAAACCAAGTAACAAAGACATACACTGACACCAAGTCACAAAGACACACGCTGACCCCAGTAACAAAGACAGACACTGACACCAAGTCACAAAGACACACACTGACACCCTGTAACAAAGACATACACTGACACGAAGTCACAAAGACATACACTGATACACAGACACACACTTACACCAAGTAACACAGACATACACTGACACCAAGTAACAAAGACATACACTGATAGCCAGTATCACAGACACACACTTACACCAAGTAACAAAGACATACACTGACACCAAGTCACAAAGACACACACTGACACCCAGTAACAAAGACATACACTGACACCAAGTCACAAAGACATACACTGATACCCATGAACACACACACACACTGACACCCAGTAACAAAGACATACACTGCTACCAAGTCACAAAGACATACACTGATACCCAGTAACACAGACACACACTGACACCCAGTAACAAAGATATACACTGATACCAAGTCACAAAGACATACACTGATACCCAGTAACACATACACACACAGAGACTCCCAGTAACAAAGACATACACTGACACCAAGTAACAAAGACATATACTTACACCAAGTAACAAAGACAGACAATTACACCAAGTAACAAACACATACACTGTCACCAAGTAACAAAGACATACACTGATACCCAGTAACACTGACACACACATACACCAAGTAACAAAGACGGACACTGATACCCAAAAAAGCAAACACACACGTACACCAAGTAACAAAGACATGCACTTACACCAAGTAACACAGACATACTCTTACACAATGTATTTTGACTTACACTTACACCAAGTCACAAACACATGCACTGACACCAAGTAACAAAGTCATACACTTACACCAAGTAACAAAGACATACACTGATACCCAGTAACACAGACACACACTGACACCCAGTTAGAAACACACACTGACCCCCAGTAACACAGACACACACTGACACCAAGTCACAAAGACACACAATGACAACCAGTAACAAAGACAGACACTGACACCAAGTCACAAAGACATACACTGATACACAGACACACACTTACACCAAGTAACACAGACATACACTGATACCGTTTAACACAGACAGACACTTAGACCAAGTAACAAAGACAGACACTGATACCCAGTAACACAGACACACACTTACACCAAGTAACAAAGACATACACATACACCAAGTAACACAGACATACACATACACCATGTATTTTGAGTTACACTTACAACAAGTAACAAAGACATACACTGACACCCAGTAACAAAGACATACAGTGACACCAAGTCACAAACACATACAATTACACCAAGTAACAAAGACATACACTTACACTAGGTAACAAAGACATACACAGATACCCAGTAACACAGTCCCACACTGACACCCAGTTAGAAACGCACACTGACCCCCAGTAACACAGACACACACTGACACCCAGTTAGAAACACACACTGACCCCCAGTAACACAGACACACATTGACCCACAGTAACACAGACATACACTGACACCAAGTCACAAAGACACACAATGACAACCAGTAACAAAGACATACACTGACACCAAGTCACAAAGACATACACTGATACACAGACACACACTTACACCAAGTAACACAGACATACACTGATACCGTTTAACACAGACACACACTTACACCAAGTAACAAAGACAGACACTGATACCCAGTAACACAGACACACACTTACACCAAGTAACAAAGACATACACATACACCAGGTAACACAGACATACACATACACCATGTATTTTGAGTTACACTTACAACAAGTAACAAAGACATACACTGACACCCAGTAACAAAGACATACAGTGACACCAAGTCACAAACACATACAATGACACCAAGTAACAAAGACATACACTTACACCAGGTAACAAAGACATACACAGATACCCAGTAACACAGTCCCACACTGACACCCAGTTAGAAACACACACTGACCCCCAGTAACACAGACACACACTGACACCCAGTTAGAAACACACACTGACCCCCAGTAACACAGACACACATTGACCCACAGTAACACAGACATACACTGACACCAAGTCACAAAGACACACAATGACAACCAGTAACAAAGACATACACTGACACCAAGTCACAAAGACATACACTGATACACAGACACACACTTACACCAAGTAACAAAGACATACACTGATACCGTTTAACACAGACACACACTTACACCAAGTAACAAAGACAGACACTGATACCCAGTAACACAGACACACACTTACACCAAGTAACAAAGACATACACATACACCAAGTAACACAGACATACACATACACCATGTATTTTGAGTTACACTTACAACAAGTAACAAAGACATACACTGACACCCAGTAACAAAGACATACAGTGACACCAAGTCACAAACACATACAATGACACCAAGTAACAAAGACATACAAATACACCAGGTAACAAAGACATACACAGATACCCAGTAACACAGTCCCACACTCACACCCAGTTAGAAACACACACTGACCCCCAGTAAAACAGACACACACTGACCCCCAGTAACATAGACATACACTGACACCAAGTCACAAAGACACACACTGACACCCAGTAACAAAGACATACACTGACACCAAGTCACAAAGACATACACTGATACACAGACACACACTTACACCAAGTAACACAGACATACACTGACACCAAGTCACAAAGACACACACTGACACCAAGTAACCAAGACATACTCTGCTACCAAGTCACAAAGACATACACTGATACCCAGTAACACAGACACACACTGACACCCAGTAACAAAGACATACACTGATACCAAGTCACAAAGACATACACTGATACCCAGTAACACAGACACACACAGACACCCAGTAACAAAGACATACACTGACACCAAGTAACAAAGACATATACTTACACCAAGTAACAAAGACAGACAATTACACCAAGTAACAAACACATACACTGTCACCAAGTAACAAAGACATACACTGATACCCAGTAACACTGACACACACATACACCAAGTAACAAAGACGGACACTGATACCCAAAAAAGCAAACACACACGTACACCAAGTAACAAAGACATACTCTTACACAATGTATTTTGACTTACACTTACAGCAAGTCACAAACACATACACTGACACCAAGTAACAAAGTCATACACTTACACCAAGTAACAAAGACATACACTGATACCCAGTAACACAGACACACACTGACACCCAGTTAGAAACACACACTGACCCCCAGTAACACAGACACACATTGACCCACAGTAACACAGACATGCACTGACACCAAGTCACGAAGACACACAATGACAACCAGTAACAAAGACATACACTGACACCAAGTCACAAAGACATACACTGATACACAGACACACACTTACACCAAGTAACAAAGACATACACTGATACCGTTTAACACAGACACACACTTACACCAAGTAACAAAGACAGACACTGATACCCAGTAACACAGACACACACTTACACCAAGTAACAAAGACATACACATACACCAAGTAACACAGACATACACATACACCATGTATTTTGAGTTACACTTACAACAAGTAACAAAGACATACACTGACACCCAGTAACAAAGACATACAGTGACACCAAGTCACAAACACATACAATGACACCAAGTAACAAAGACATACACTTACACCAGGTAACAAAGACATACACAGATACCCAGTAACACAGTCCCACACTGACACCCAGTTAGAAACACACACTGACGCCCAGTAACACAGACACACACTGACCCCCAGTAACACAGACATACACTGACACCAAGTCACAAAGACACACACTGACACCAAGTCACAAAGACACACACTGACACCCAGTAACAAAGACATACACTGACACCAAGTCACAAAGACATACACTGATACACAGACACACACTTACACCAAGTAACACAGACATACACTGACACCAAGTAACAAAGGCATACACTGATACCCAGTATCACAGACACACACTTACAGGAAGTAACAAAGACATACACTGACACCAAGTCACAAAGACACACACTGACACCCAGTAACAAAGACATACACTGACACCAAGTCACAAAGACATACACTGATACCCAGGAACACAGACACACACTGACACCCAGTAACAAAGACTTACACTGATACCAAGTCACAAAGACATACACTGATACCCAGTAACACAGACACACACTGACACCCAGTAACAAAGACATACACTGATACCAAGTCACAAAGACATACACTGATACCCAGTAACACAGACACACACTTAAGGCAAGTAACAAAGACATACACTGACACCAAGTTAGAAAGACACACGCTGACCCCAGTAACACAGACATACACTGACACCAAGTCACAAAGACACACACTGACACCCTGTAACAAAGACATACACTGACACCAAGTCACAAAGACATACACTGATACACAGACACACACTTACACCAAATAACACAGACATACACTGACATCAAGTAACAAAGACACACACTGATACCCAGTATAACAGACCCACACTTACACCAAGTAACAAAGAGATACACTGACACCAAGTCACAAAGACACACACTGACACCCAGTAACAAAGACATACACTGACACCCAGTCACAAAGACATACACAGATACCCAGGAACACAGACACACACTGACACCCAGTAACAAAGACATACACTGCTACCAAGTCACAAAGACATACACTGATACCCAGTAACACAGACACACACTGACACCCAGTAACAAAGACATACACTGACACCAAGTCACTAAGACATGAACTGATACCCAGTAACACAGACACACACTGAAACCAAGTAACAAAGACATACACTGACACCAAGTAACAAAGACATACACTTACACCAAGTAACAAAGAAACACACTTACACCAAGGAACACAGACAAAAACTGACACCAAGTAACAAAGACATACACTTACAACAAGTAACAAAGACAGACAATTACACCAAGTAACAAAGACATACACTTACACCAATTATTTTGACATACACTGACACCAAGTAACAAAGACATTCACTGATACCCAGTAACACAGGCACACACTGTGGGGCGGTGGGGGTGGGGGGGGTTGCATCTTGGCGCAGTGGTTAGCACAGCAGCCTCACAGCTCCAGGGACCCGGGTTCGAATCTGGGTACTGCCTGTGCGGAGTTTGCAACTTCTCCCTGTGTCTGCGTGTGTTTCCTCCGGGTGCTCCGGTTTCCTCCCACATGCCAAAGACTTGCAGGTTGATAGGTTAATTGGCCATCATGAATTGCCCCTAGTATAGGTAGGTGGTAGGGAAATATATAGGGAAGGTGGGGATGTGATAGGAATACGGGATTAGTGTAGGATTAGTATAAATGGGTGGTTGATGGTCGGCACAGACTCGGTGGGCCGAAGGGCCTGTTTCAGTGCTGTATCTCTAAACTAAACTAAATACTGACACCTAGTGTCACAGACACACACTGACACCCAGTAACACAGAGAACCACTGATCCTCAGTAACAAAGACATACACTGACACCAAGTAACACAGACACACACTGACATCCAGTAACAAAGAGATACACTGACACCAAGTCACAAAGACATACACTGACACCAAGTAACAAAGACATACACTGATACCCAGTAACACAGACACACACTTACACCAAGTAACAAAGACAGACACTTACAACAAGTAACAAAGACATACACTGACACCAAGTAACAAAGACATACACTTACACCAAGTAACAAAGTCAGACAATTACACCAAGTAACAAACACATACACTGACACCAAGTAACAAAGACATACACTGATACCCAGTAACACAGACACACACTTACACCGAGTAACAATGACAGACACTGATACCCAGTAACACAGACACACACTTACACCAAGTAACAAAGACATACACTTACACCAAGTAACAAAGACAGACACTTACACCAAGTAACAAAGACATACACTGACACCAAGTATTTAGACATACACTGATACCCAGTAACACAGACACACACTTACACCATTTAACACAGACATACACTGACACCAAGTAACAAAGACATACACTGATACCCAGTAACACAGAAACACATCTACACCAAGTAACAAAGACAGACACTGATACCCAGTAACACAGACACACACTTACACCAAGTAACAAAGACATACACTGACATCCAGTAACAAAGACATACACTGACACCCAGTAACACAGACACACACGGACACCTAGTAACACAGACACACACTTACACCAAGTAACACAGTCACACACTGACACCCAGTAACACAGAAAAACACACTGACACCAAGTGACACAGACATACACTGACACCAAGCAACAAAGACATACACTGACACCAAGTAACACAGACACACACTTACGCCAAGTAACAAAGACACAGACTTACAACAAGTATCAAAGACATAAACTGACACCAAGTAACAAAGACACACACTGACACCAAGTAACACAGACATAGACTGACACCAAGTAACAGAGACATACACCTACACCAATTAACACAGACATACACTGACACCAAGTAACAAAGACATACACTGATACCCAGTAACACAGACACACGCTTACACCAAGTAACAAAGACAGACACTGATACCCAGTAACACAGACACACACTTACACCAAGTAACAAGTAACAAAGACAGATACTGACACCAAGTCACAAAGACACACACTGACACGCAGTATCAAAGACATACACTGAAACCATGTCACAAAGACATACACTGATACCCAGTAACACGGACACACACTTACACCAAGTAACACAGACATACACTGACACCAAGTAACAAAGACATACACTGATACCCAGTAACACAGACAAACACTTACAGCAAGTAACAGAGACAGACACTAATACCCAGTAACACACACACACACTTACACCAAGTAACAAAGACATACACTGACACCCAGTAACACAGACACACACGGACACCAAGTAACAAAGACACACACTTACACCAAGTAACACAGACACACACTGACACCCAGTAACTCAAACAAACACACTGACACCAAGTGACACAGACATACACTGACACCAAGTAACAGAGACATACACTGATACCCAGTAACAAAGAAAATACACTGACACCCATTAACACAGACACACACGGACACCAAGTAATAAAGACACACACTTACAACAAGAAACACAGACACACACTGACACCCAGTGACACAGACACACAATTACACCAAGTAACACAGACATACACTGACACCCAGTAACAAAGACATACACTGACACCCAGTAACACAGACACACACGGACACCAAGTAACACAGACACACACTTACACCCAGTAACACAGTCACACACTGACACCCAGTAACACAAAAAAACACACTGACACCAAGTGACACAGACATACACTGACACCAAGCAACAAAGACATACACTGACACCAAGTAACACAGACACACACTTACGCCAAGTAACAAAAACACAGACTTACACCAAGTAACAAAGACATCGACTGACACCAAGTAACAAAGACACACACTGTCACCAAGTAACATAGACATAGACTGACACCAAGTAACAAAGACATACACTTACACCAAGTAACACAGACATACACTGACACCAAGTAACAAAGACATACACTGATACCCAGTAGCACAGACACACGCTTACACCACGTAACAAAGACAGACACTGATACCCAGTAACACAGACACACACTTACACCAAGTAACAAGTAACAAAGACATATACTGACACCAAGTCACAAAGACACACACTGACACGCAGTATCAAAGACATACACTGAAACCATGTCACAAAGACATACACTGACACCCAGTAACACAGACACACACTTACACCAAGTAACACAGACATACACTGACACCAAGTAACACAGACACACACTGATACCCAGTAACACAGACAAACACTTACACCAAGTAACAGAGACAGACACTGATACCCAGTAACACAGACACACACTTACACCAAGTAACAAAGACATACACTGACACCCAGTAACACAGACACACACTGACACCCAGTAACTCAAACAAACACACTGACACCAAGTGACACAGACATACACTGACACCAAGTAACAAAGACATACACTGACACCAAGTAACGCAGACACACACTTACACCAAGTAACACAAACACACACTGACACCAAGTAACAAAGACATTCACTGACACCAAGTAACAAAGACACACACTTACACCAAGTAACACAGACATAGACTGACATCAAGTAACAAAGACATACACTTACACCAAGTAACACAGACATACACTGACACCAAGTCACAAAGACACACACTGACACCCAGTAACAAAGACATAAACTGACACCAAGTCACAAAGACATACACTGATACCCAGTAACACAGACACACACTTACACCAAGTAACACGGACATACACTGACACCAAGTAACAAAGACATACACTGATACCCAGTAACACAGACACACACTTACACCAAGTAAAAAAGACAGACACTGATGCCCAGTAACACAGACACACACTGACACCCAGTAACAAAGACATACATTGACACCCAGTAAAACAGACACACACGGACACCAAGTAACAAAGACACACTCTTACACCAAGTAACACAGACACACACTGACACCCAGTAACACAAACAAACACACTGACACCAAGTGACACAGACATACACTGACACCAAGTAACAAAGACATATACTGACACCAAGAAACACAGACGCACACTAAAACCAAGTAACACAAACACACACTTACACCAAGTAACAAAGACCTACACTGACACCAAGTAACAAAGACACACACTTACACCAAGTAACACAGACATAGACTGACACCAAGTAACAAAGAAATACACTTACACCAAGTAACGCAGACATACACAGACACCAATTCACAAAGACACACTCTGACACCCAGTAACAAAGACATACACTGACACCAAGTCACAAAGACATACACTGATACCCAGTAACACAGACACACACTTACACCAAGTAACACAGACATACACTGACACCAAATGACACAGACATACAATGAGACCAAGTAACAAAGACATACACTGACACCAAGTAACAAAGACTTACACTGACACCCAGTAACAAAGACATACACTGATACCCAGTAACACAGAAACACACGGACACCAAGTAACAAAGACACACACTTACACCAAGTAACACAGACACACACTGACACCCAGTAACACAAACAAACACACTGACACCAAGTAACACAGACATACACTGACACCAAGTAACAAAGACTTACACTGATACCCAGTAACACAGGCACACACTGGGGGTGGGGGGCATATTGGTGCAGTGTTCCGCACCGCAGCCTCACAGCTCCAGGGACCAGGGTTCGATTCTGGGTACTGCCTGTGCGGAGTTTGCAAGTTCTCCCTGTGTCTGCGTGGGTTTCCTCCGGGTGCTCCGGTTTCCTCCCGCATGCCAAATACTTCCAGGTTGATAGTTTAATTGGCCATCATAAATAGCCCCTAGCATTGGTAGGTTGTAGGGAAATATATAGGGACAGGTGGGGATGTGATAGGAATACGGGATTAGTGTAGGATTAGCATAGATGTGCTGTTGATGGTCGGCAGAGTCTCGGCGGGCCGAAGGGCCTGTTTAAGTGCTGTATCTCTAAACTAAACTAAATACTGACACCTAGTGTCACAGACACACACTGACACCCAGTAACACAAACAAACACACACTGACACCCAGTAACACAGAGAACCACTGATACACAGGAACCAAGACATACACTGACACCAAGTAACAAAGACATACACTGACACCAAGTCACAAAGACATACACTGATACCCAGTAACACAGACACACTCTTACACCAAGTAACACAGACATACACTGACACCAAATGACACAGACATACAATGAGACCAAGTAACAAAGACATACACTGACACCAAGTAACAAAGACTTACACTGACACCCAGTAACAAAGACATACACTGATACCCAGTAACACAGACACACACGGACACCAAGTAACAAAGACACACACTTACACCAAGTAACATAGACACACACTGACACCCAGTAACACAAACAAACACACTGACACCAAGTAACACAGACATACACTGACACCAAGTAACAAAGACTTACACTGATACCCAGTAACACAGGCACACACTGGGGGTGGGGGTCATATTGGTGCAGTGTTCCGCACCGCAGCCTCACAGCTCCAGGGCCCAGGGTTCGATTCTGGGTACTGCCTGTGCGGAGTTTGCAAGTTCTCCCTGTGTCTGCGTGGGTTTCCTCCGGGTGCTCCGGTTTCCTCCCGCATGCCAAATACTTCCAGGTTGATAGTTTAATTGGCCATCATAAATAGCCCCTAGCATTGGTCGGTTGTAGGGAAATATATAGGGACAGGTGGGGATGTGATAGGAATACGGGATTAGTGTAGGAATAGCATAGATGGGCTGTTGATGGTCGGCAGAGTCTCGGTGGGCCGAAGGGCCTGTTTAAGTGCTGTATCTCTAAACTAAACTAAATACTGACACCTAGTGTCACAGACACACACTGACACCCAGTAACACAAACAAACACACACTGACACCCAGTAACACAGAGAACCACTGATACACAGGAACCAAGACATACACTGACACCAAGTAACAAAGACACACACTGACACCCAGTAACAAAGACATACACTGACACCAAGTCACAAAGACATACACTGATACCAAGTCACAAAGACATACACTGATACCCAGTAACACAGACACACACTTACACCAAGTAACAAAAACACACACTTACACCAAGTAACACAGACATACACTGACACCAAGTAACAAAGACATCCACTTACACCAAGTATTTTAACATCCACTGACACCAAGTAACAAAGACATACACTGACACAAAGTCGCAAAGAAACACACTGACACCCAGTAACAAAGACGTACACTGACACCAAGTTACAAAGACATACACTGATACACAGTGACACAGACACACACTTACACCAAGTTACACAGACATACACTGACACCCAGTAACAAAGACATACACTGACACCCAGTAACACAGACACACACGGACACCAAGTAACAAAGACACACACTTACACCAAGTAACACAGACACACACTGACACCCAGTAACACAAACAAACACACTGACACCAATTGACACAGACATACACTGACACCAAGTAACAAAGACATACACTGACACCAAGTAACAAAGACACACACTTACACCAAGTAACACAAACACACACTTACACCAAGTAACAAAGACATACACGGACACCAAGTAACAAAGACACACACTTACACCAAGTAACACAGACATAGACTGACACCAAGTAACAAAGACATACACTGACACCAAGTCACAAAGACATACACTGATACCCAGTAACACAGACACACACATACACCAAGTAACACAGACATACACTGACACCAAGTAACAAAGACATACACTGATACCCAGTAACACAGACACACACTTACACCAAGTAAAAAAGACAGACACTGATACCCAGTAACACAGACACACACTTACACCAAGTGACAAAGACATGCACCGACACCCAGTGACATAGAGATACACTGACACCCAGTAACACAGACACACACGGGCCCAAGTAACAAAGACACACAGTTACACCAAGTAACACAGACACACACTGACACCCAGTAACACAAACAAACACACTGACACCAAGTGGCACAGACATACACTGACAACAAGTAACAAAGACATACACTGACACCAAGTAACACAGACACACACTTACACCAAGTATCACAAACACACACTTACACCAAGTATCAAAGACATACACTGACACCAAGTAACAAAGACACACACTTACACCATGTAACACAGATTTAGACTAACACCAAGTAACAAAGACATACACTTACACCAAGGAACACAGACATACACTGACACCAAGTAACAAAGACATACACTGATACCCAATAACAAAGACATACACTGACACCCAGTAACACAGACACACACGGACACCATGTAACAAAGACACACACTTACACCAAGTAACACAGACACACACTGACACCCAGTAACACAGACACACACTTACACCAAGTAACACAGACATACACTGATACCCAGTAACAAAGGCACACACTTACACAAAGTGACACAGACATGCACTGACACCAAGTAACAAAGACATACACTGACACCAAGTAACAAAGACATTCACTTACACCAAGTAACAAAGATACAAACTTACACCAAGTAACCCAGACATACACTGAAACCAAGTAACAAAGACAGACAATTTCACTAAGTAACAAAGACATACAATTACACCAAGTATTTTGACATACACTGACACCAAGTAACAAAGACACACACTGATACCCAGTAACACAGACACACACTTACACCAAGTAACACAGTCATACACTGACACCAAGTAACAAAGACATACACTGATACCCAGTAACACAGACACACACTTACACCAAGTAACAAAGACAGACACTGTTACCCAGTAACACAGACACACACTTCCACCAAGTAACAAAGACATACACTGACACCCAGTAACAAAGACATACACTGACACCCAGTAACACAGACACACACTTACACCAAGTAACACAGACACAGACTGACACCCAGTAACACAAACAAGCACACTGACACCAAGTGACACAGACATACACTGACACCAAGTAACAAAGACATACACTGACACGAAGTAACACAGACACACACTTACACCAAGTAACACAAACACACACTTACACCTAGTAACAAAGACATACACTGACACCAAGTAACAAAGACACACACTTTCACCAAGTAACGCAGACATAGACTGACACGAAGTAACAAAGACACACACTTACACCAAGTAACACAGACACACACTGACACCCAGTAACACAGACACACACTTACACCAAGTAACAAAGACATACACTGACACCAAGTAACAAAGACATACACAGATACCCAGTAACACAGGCACACACTTACACCAAGTAACACAGACATACACTGACACCAAGTAACAAAGACATACAATGACACCAAGTAACAAAGACATACACTTACACCAAGTAACAAAGACACACACTTACACCAAGTAACCCAGACATACACTGAAACCAAGTAACAAAGACAGGCAATTACACCAAGTAACAAAGACATACACTTACACCAAGTATTTTGACATACACTGACACCAAGTAACAAAGACATACACTGATACCCAGTAACACAGACACACACTTACACCAAGTTACAAAGACATACACTGACACCAAGTCACAAAGACACACACTGACACCCAGTAACAAAGACATACACTGAAACCAAGTCACAAAGACATACACTGATACCCAGAAACACAGACACACACTTACACCAAGTAACACAGACATACACTGACACCAAGTAACAAAGACATACACTGATACCCAGTAACACAGACACACACTTACAACAAGTAACAAAGACATACACTGACACGCAGTAACAAAGACATACACTGACACCCAGTAACACAGACACACGCGGACACCAAGTAACAAAGACATACACTGATACCCAGCCGCACAGACACACTTACACCTAGTATCACAGACATACACAGACACCAAGTAACAAAGACATACACTGACACCAAGTAACAAAGACATACACTGACACCCAGTCACACAAACAAACACACTGACACCAAGTGACACAGACATACACTGACACCAATTAACAAAGACCTACACTGACTCCAAGTAACACAGACACACACTTACACCAAGTAGCACAAACACACACTTACACCAAGTAACAAAGACAGGAAATTACACCAAGTAGCAAAGACATACACTTACACCAAGTATTTTGAAATACACTGACACCAAGTAACAAAGACATACACTGATACCCAGTAACACAGACACACACTTACACCAAGTTACAAAGACATACACTAACACCAAGTCACAAAGACACACACTGACACCCAGTAACAAAGAAATACACTGAAACCAAGTCACAAAGACATACACTGATACCCAGAAACACAGACACACACTTACACCAAGTAACACAGACATACACTGACACCAAGTTAGAAAGACATACACTGATACCCAGTAACACAGACACACACTTACACCAAGTAACAAAGACAGACACTGATACCCAGTAACACAGACACACACTTACACCAAGTAACAAAGACATACACTGACACGCAGTAACAAAGACATACACTGACACCCAGTAACACAGACACACGCGGACACCAAGTAACAAAGACATACACTGATACCCAGCCGCACAGACACACACTTACACCTAGTATCACAGACATACACAGACACCAAGTAACAAAGACATACACTGACACCAAGTAACAAAGACAGACACTGACACCCAGTCACACAAACAAACACACTGACACCAAGTGACACAGACATACACTGACACCAAGTAACAAAGACCTACACTGACTCCAAGTAACACAGACACACACTTACACCAAGTAACACAAACACACACTTACACCAAGTAACAAAGACATTCACTGGCACCAAGTAACAAAGACACACACTTACACCAAGTAACACAGACATAGACTGACACCAAGTAACAACGACATACACTTAAACCAAGTAACACAGACATGCACTGACACCAAGTAACAAAGACATACACTGATACCCAGTAACACAGGCTCAGACTGAGGGGTGGGGTGGGGGGGGGGACATTGGCGTAGTGGTTAGCACCGCAGCCTCACAGCTCCAGGGACCCAGGTTCGATTCTGGGTACTGCCTGTGCGGAGTTTGCAAGTTCTCCCTGTGTCTGCGTGGGTTTAATCCGGGTGCTCCGGTTTCCTCCCACATGCCAAAGACTTGCAGGTTGATACTTTAATTGGCCATCATAAATTGCCCCTAGCATTGGTAGGTGGTAGGGAAATATATAGGGACAGGTGGGGATGTGATAGGAATACGGGATTAGTGTAGGATTAGCATAAATGGGTGGTTGATGGTCGGCACAGTCTCGGTGTGCCGAAGGGCCTGTTTAAGTGCTGTATCTCTAAACTAAACTAAATACTGACACCTAGTGTCACAGACACACACTGACACCAAGTAACAAAGACATACACTGACACCCAGTAACACAGACATACACTTACACCAAGTAACACAGACATACACTGACACCAAGTAACAAAGACATGCACTGATGCCCAGTAACACAGGCACACACGTACAGCAAGTAAGACAGACATACACTGACACCAAGTAACAAAGACATGCACTTACACCAGGTAACAAAGACACAAACTTACACCAAGTTACCCAGACATACACTGAAACCAAGTAACAAAGACAGACAATTACAGCAAGTAACAAAGACATACACTTACACCAAGTATTTTGACATACACTGACACCAAGTAACAAAGACATACACTGATACCCAGTAACACAGACACACACTTACACCAAGTAACAAAGACATACACTGACACCAAGTCACAAGAACACACACTGACACCCAGTAACAAACACATACACTGAAGCCAACAAACAAAGACATACACTGATACCCAGTAACACAGACACACACTTACACCAAGTAACAAAGACAGACACTGATACCCAGTAACACAGACACACACTTACACCAAGTAACAAAGACATACACTGACACCCAGTAACAAAGACATACACTGACTCCCAGTAAAACAGCACACACGGACACCAAGTAACAAAGACACACACTTACACCAAGTAACACAGACACACACTGACACAAAGCAACAAAGACATACAATGACACCAAGTAACACAGAGACACACATACACCAAGTAACACAAACACATAATTACACCAAGTAACAAGGACATACACTGACACCAAGTAACAAAGACACACACTTACACCAATTAACACAGACGCACACTTACACCAAGTAACAAAGACACACACTTACACCAAGTGACACAGACATACACTGACACCAAGTAACAAGGACATACACTGACACCAAGTAAC
The DNA here is from genome assembly GCF_036365525.1 of Heterodontus francisci. Taxonomy (NCBI): domain Eukaryota; kingdom Metazoa; phylum Chordata; class Chondrichthyes; order Heterodontiformes; family Heterodontidae; genus Heterodontus; species Heterodontus francisci. The sequence goes on from NC_090398.1 coordinate 56,450,154, forward strand.
ACAGACACACTTACACCAAGTAACACAGACATAGACTGACACCAAGTAACAAAGACATACACTTACATAAAGTAACACAGACATACACTGACACCAAGCAACAAAGACATACGCTGATACCCAGTAACACAGGCACACACTGCGGGGGGGGGGGGCGGGGGGGGGGGGGGCACATTGGCGCTGTGGTTATCACCGCATCCTCACAGCTCCAGGGACCCGCGTTCGATTCTGGGTACTGCCTGTGCGGAGTTTGCAGGTTCTCCCTGTGTCTGCGTGAGTTTCCTCCAGGTGCTCCGGTTTCCTCCAACATGCCAACGACTTGCAGGTTGATAGTTTAATTGGGCATCATAAATTGCCCTTAGTATTGGTGGGTGGTAGGGAAATATATAGGGACAGTTGGGGATGTGATTGGAATACGGGATTAGTGTAGGATTAGTATAAATGGGTGATGATGGTCCGCACAGACTCGGTGGGCCAAAGGGCCTGTTTAAGTGCTGTATCTCCAAACTAAAGTAAATACTGACACCTAGTGTCATCGACACACACTGACACCCAGTATCACAAACAAACACACAGTGACACCCAGTAACACAGAGAACCACTGATACAAAGTAACAAAGACACACACTGACACCCAGTAACACAGACACACACTGACACCCAGTAACAAAGACATACACTGACACCATGTCACAAAGACATACACTGATACCAAGTCACAAAGAAACACACTGACACCCAGTAACAAAGACAGACACTGATACCCAGTAACACAGACACACACTTACACCAAGGAACAAAGACAGACACTGATACCGAGTAACACAGACACACACTTACACCAGTTAACAAAGACATACACTGAGACCCAGTAACACAGACACACATTTACACCAAGTAACAAAGAGATACACTGACACCCAGTAACACACACTGATGCACAGTAACAAAGACACACACTGACACCAATTAACAAAGACACACGCTTACACCAAGTAACACAGACATACACTGACACCAAGTAACAAAGACATACAATGTTACCCAGTAACACAGACACACACATACACCAAGTAACAAAGACATACACTGATACCAAGTAACACAGACACACACTTACACCTAGTAACACAGACATACACTGACACCCAGTAACACAGACACACACTGTTACCTAGTAACACAGACACACACTTACACCATGTAACAAAGACATACACTGATACCAAGTAACACAGACACACACTTACACCTTGTAACACAGACACACACTTACACCAAGTAACAAAGCCATACACTGACACCAAGTAACACAGACATACAATTACTCCAAGTAACAAAGACATACACTAACACCAAGTAACACAGACATACACTGACACCAAGTAAAAAAGACATACAATTACTCCAAGTAACAAAGACATACACTAACACCAAGTAACACAGACATGCACTGTCACCATGTAGGAAAGACATGCAATGATACCCAGTAACACAGACACACACTTACACCAAGTAACAAAGATATACACTGATACCCCGTAACACAGACATACACTGAAACCAAGGAACAAAGACATACAATTACACCAAGTAACAAAGACACACACTTACACCAAGTAACACAGACACACACTTACACCAAGTAACAAAGACATACACTGATACCCAGCAACACAGACACACACCGGGCTGCACATTGGCACAGTGGTTAGCAGCCTCACAGCTCCAGGGACCCGGGCTCGATTCTGGGTACTGCCTGTGCGGAGTTTGCAAGTTCTCCCTGTGTCTGCGTGAGTTTCCTCCGGGTGCTCCGGTTTCCTCCCACATGTCAAAGACTTGCAGGTTGATAGGTTAATTGGCCATTATAAATTGAATCTAGTATAGGTAGGTGGTCGGGAAATAGATAGGGACAGGTGGGGATGTGATAGGAATACGGGATTAGTGTAGGATTAGTATAAATGGGTGGTTGATCGTCGGCACAGACCCGGTTGGCCGAAGGGCCTGTTTCAGTGCTGTTTCACTAAACTAAATACTGACACCCAGTCACACAAGCAAACACACACTGACGCCCACTAACATAGAGAAACACTGATACACAGTCACAAAGACATGCACTGACACACAGACACACACTGTCACCAAGTAACAAAGACATACACTGACACCCAGTAACAACGACATCCACTGACACCAAGTAACAAAGGCATACACTTACACCAAGTAACAAAGACACACACTTACACCAAGTAACACAGACATACACTGACACCAAGTAACAAAGACAGATAATTACACCAAGTAACAAAGACATACACTTACACCAAGTATTTTGACATAAACTGACACCAAGTAACAAAGACATACACTGTTACCCAGTAACACAGAGACACAATTACACCAAGTAACAACGACATACAGTGATACCCTGTAACACAGACACACACCGGGCGGCACATTGGCACAGTGGTTTGCAGCCTCACAGCTCCAGGGACCCGGGCTCGATTCTGGGTACTGCGTGTACGGAGTTTGCAAGTTCTCCCTGTGTCTGCGTGCTTTTCCTCCGGGTGCTCCGGTTTCCTCCCACATGCCAAAGACTTGCAGGTTGATAGGTTAATTGGCCATTATAAATTGCCCCGAGTATAGGTAGGTGGTAGGGAAATATATAGGGACCGGTGAGGATGTTATTGGAATATGGGATTCGTGCAGGATTAGTATAAATGGGTGGTTGATGGTCGGCACAGACTCGGTAGGCCGAAGGGCCTGTTTCAGTGCTGTATCTCTAAACTAAAGTAAATACTGACACCTAGTGTCACATACACACACACTGATACCAAGTCACAAAGACATACACTGATACCCAGTAACACAGACACACACTGACACCCGGTAACACAAACAAACAAACTGACACCAAGTAACACAGACACACACTGACACCAAGTAACATAGACACACACTGACACCCAGTAACACACACTGATACCAAGTCACAAAGACATACACTGATTCCCAGTAACACAGACACACACTGACACCAAGTAACAAAGACATACACTGACACCAAGTAGCACAGACACGCACTGGGTGGCATAGTGGCGCAGTGGTTAGCACTGCAGCCTCACAGCTCGAGGGACACGGGTTCGATTCTGTGTACTGCCTGTGCGGAGTTTGCAAGTTCTCCCTGTGTCTGCGTGGGTTTCCTCCGGGTGCTCAGGTTTCCTCCCACATGCCAAAGACTTGCAGGTTGATAGGTTAATTGGCCATCATAAACTGCCCCTAGTATAGGTAGGGGGTAGGGAAATATATAGGGGCCGGTGGGGATGTTATTGGAAGATGGGATTCGTGTCGGATTAGTATAAATGGGTGGTTGATGGTCGGCACAGACTCGGTAGGCCGAACGGCCTGTTTCATGTGCTGTATCTCTAAACGAAACTAAATACTGACACCTAGTGTCACAGATACACACTGACACCCAGTCACACACACTGATACACAGGAACAAAGACACACACTTACACCAAGTAACAAAGATATACACTGATACCAAGTAACACAGACACACACTTACACCAAGTAACACAGACATACACTGACACCAAGTGACAAAGATATACACTGTTACCCAGTAACACAGACACATACTTACACCAAGTAACAAAGATATACACTGATACCAAGTAAGACAGACACACACTTACATCAAGTAACACAGACACACACTTACACCAAGTCACAAAGACAGACACTGACACCCAGTAACAAAGACAAACACTGACACCAAGTAACGAAGACAGAGTCTGACACACTGTAACAAAGACAGACAATGACACCACGTCACAAAGACATACACTGACACCAAGTAACAAAGACATACACTTACACCAAGTAACACAGACATACACTGACACCAAGTAACAAAGACATACACTGTTACCCAGTAAGACAGACACACACTTACACCAAGTAACAAAGATATACACTGATACCCCGTAACACAGACATACACTGACACCAAGTAACAAAGACATACACTGACACCAAGTAACAAAGACATACACTGTCACCAAGTCACAAAGACAGACACTGACACCCAGTAACAAAGACAAACACTGACACCAATTAACAAAGATATGCACTGATACCAAGTAACACAGACACACACTTACACCAAGTAACACAGACATACACTGACACCAAGTAACAAAGATATACACTGTTACCCAGTAACACAGACACACACTTACACCAAGTAACAAAGACATACACTGATACCAAGTAACACAGACACACACTTACACCAAGTAACACAGACACACACTAACACCAAGTAACAAAGACATACACTGACACCAAGTAACATAGACATACACTTACACCAAGTAACACAGACATACACTGACACCAAGTAACAAAGACATACAATTACACCAAGTAACAAAGACACACACTTACACCAAGTAACACAGACATATATTGTCACCATGTAGCAAAGACATGCACTGATAACCAGTAACACAGACACACACTTACACCAAGTAACAAAGATATACACTGATACCCCGTAACACAGACATACACTGACACCAAGTAACAAAGACATACACTGACACCAAGTAACAAAGACATACACTGTCACCAAGTCACAAAGACAGACACTGACACCCAGTAACAAAGACAAACACTGACACCAAGTAACGAAGACTGACACTGACACCCTGTAACAAAGACAGACAATGACACCACTTCACAAAGACATACACTGACACCAAGTAACAAAGACATACACTTACACCAAGTAACACAGACATACACTGACACCAAGTAACAAAGACATACACTGTTACCCAGTAACACAGACACACACTTACACCAAGTAACAAAGACATACACTGATACCCAGTAACACAGACACACACCGGGCGGCACATTGGCACAGTGGTTAGCAGCCTCACAGCTCCAGGGACCCGGGCTCGATTCTGGGTACTGCCTGTGCGGAGTTTGCAAGTTCTCCCTGTGTCTGCGTGAGTTTCCTCCGGGTGCTCCGGTTTCCTCCCACATGCCAAAGACTTGCAGATTGATAGGTTAATTGGCCATTATAAATTGACCCTAGTATAGGAAGGTGGTAGGGAAATATATAGGGACAGGTGGGGATGTGATAGGAATACTGGATTAGTGTAGGATTAGTATAAATGGGTGGTTGATCGTCGGCACAGACTCCGTGGGCCGAAGGGCCTGTTTAAGTGCTGTATCTCCAAACTAAAGTAAATACTGACACCTAGTGTCATAGACACACACTGACACCCAGTATCACAAACAAACACACACTGACACCCAGTAACACAGAGAACCACTGATACACAGTAACAAAGACATACACTGACACCAAGTAACACAGACACACACTGACACCCAGTAACAAAGACATACACTGACACCATGTCACAAAGACATACACTGATACCAAGTCACAAAGACACACACTGACACCCAGTAACAAAGACAGACACTGATACACAGTAACACAGACACACACTTACACCAAGTAACAAAGACAGACACTGATAACGAGGAACACAGACACATACTTACACCAGTTAACAAAGACATACACTGACACCAATTAACAAAGACACACACTTACACCAAGTAACACAGACATACACTGACACCAAGTAACAAAGACATACACTGATACCAAGTAACACAGATACACACTTACACCAAGTAACACAGACATACACTGACACCAAGTAACAAAGACATACACTGTTACCCAGTAACACAGACACACACTTACACCATGTAACAAAGACATACACTGATACCAAGTAACACAGACACACACTTACACCAAGTAACACAGACACACACTTACACCAAGTTACAAAGACATACACTGACACCAAGTAACACAGACATACACTTACACCAAGTAACACAGACATACACTGACACCAAGTAACAAAGACATACAATTACACCAAGTAACAAAGACACACACTGACACCAAGTAACACAGACATGCACTGTCACCATGTAGGAAAGACATGCAATGATACCCAGTAACACAGACACACACTTACACAAAGTAACAAAGATATACACTGATACCCCGTAACACAGACATACACTGACACCAAGTAACAAAGACATACACTGACACCAAGTCACAAAGACAGACATTGACACCCAGTAACAAAGACAAACACTGACACCAAGTAACGAAGACAGACACTGACACCCAGTAACAAAGACATACACTGACACCACGTCACAAAGACATACACTGACACCAAGTAACAAAGACATACACTGACACCAAGTAACAAAGACATACAATTACACCAAGTAACACAGACATACACTGACGCCAAGTAACAAAGACATACACTGCTACCCAGTAACACAGACACACACTTACACCAAGTAACAAAGACATACACTGATACCCAGTAACACAGACACACACCGGGCTGCACATTGGCACAGTGGTTAGCAGCCTCACAGCTCCAGGGACCCGGGCTCGATTCTGGGTACTGCCTGTGCGGAGTTTCCAAGTTCTCCCTTTGTCTGCGTGAGTTTCCTCCGGGTGCTCCGGTTTCCTCCCACATGTCAAAGACTTGCCGGTTGATAGGTTAATTGGCCATTATAAATTGACCCTAGTATAGGTAGGTGGTAGGGAAATAGATAGGGACAGGTGGGGATGTGATAGGAATACTGGATTAGTGTAGGATTAGTATAAATGGGTGGTTGATCGTCGGCACAGACCCGGTTGGCCGAAGGGCCTGTTTCAGTGCTGCATCACTAAACTAAATACTGACACCCAGTAACACAAGCAAACACACACTGACGCACACTAACATAGAGAAACACTGATACACAGTAACAAAGACATGCACTGACACACAGACACACACTGTCACCAAGTAACAAAGACATACACTGACACCCATTAACAACGACATAAACTGACACCAAGTAACAAAGGCATACACTTACACCAAGTAACAAAGACACACACTTACACCAAGTAACACAGACATACACTGACACCAAGTAACAAAGACAGACAATTACACCAAGTAACAAAGACATACACTTACACCAATTATTTTGACATAAACTGACACCAAGCAACAAAGACATACACTGTTACCCTGTAACACAGACACACAATTCCACCAAGTAACAAAGACATACAGTGATACCCAGTAACACAGACACACACCGGGCGGCACATTGGCAAAGTGGTTAGCAGCCTCACAGCTCCAGGGACCCGGGCTCGAATCTGGGTACTGCGTGTGCGGAGTTTGCAAGTTCTCCCTGTGTCTGCGTGGTTTTCCTCCGGGTGCTCCGGTTTCCTCCCACATGCCAAAGACTTGCAGGTTGATAGGTTAATTGGCAATTATAAATTGCCTCGAGTATAGGTAGGTGGTAGGGAAATATATAGGGACCGGTGAGGATGTTATTGGAATATGGGATTCGTGTAGGATTAGTATAAATGGGTGGTTGATGGTCGGCACAGACTCGGTAGGCCGATGGGCCTGTTTCAGTGCTGTATCTCTAAACTAAAGTAAATACTGACACCTAGTGTCACAGACACACACTGATACCAAGTAACAAAGACATACACTGACACCAAGTAACAAAGACATACAATGACACCAAGTAACAAAGGCATACACTTACACCAAGTAACAAAGACACACACTGATACCCAGTAACACAGACACACACTTACACCAAGTAACAAAGACATACAATGACAGCAAGTCACAAAGACATACACTGATACCCAGTAACACAGACACACACGGACACCAAGTAACAAAGACACACACTTACACCAAGTAACACAGACACACACTGACACCCAGTAACACAGACACACACTTACACCAAGTAACTAAGACATACACTGACACCAAGTAACAAAGACATACACTGACACCCAGTAACACAGACAGACACTTACACCAAGTAACAAAGACATGCAATTACACCAAGTAACAAAGACACACACTTACACCAAGTAACACAGACATACACTGTCACCATGTAGCAAAGACATGCACTGATACCCAGTAACACAGACACACACTTACACCAGGTAACAAAGACATACACTGACACCAAGTAACAAAGACATACACTTACACCAAGTAACAAAGACAGACACTGACACCAAGAAACAAAGACATACATTGATACACAGTAACACAGAAACACACTTACACACAGTAACAAAGACATACACTGATACCCAGTAACACAGACACACACTTACACCAAGTAACACAGACATACACTGACACCAAGTAACAAAGACATACACTGTCACCAAGTCACAAAGACAGACACTGACACCCAGTAACAAAGACAAACACTGACACCAAGTAACGAAGACAGACACTGACACCCAGTAACAAAGACAGACAATGACACCACGTCACAAAGACATACACTGACACCAAGTAACAAAGACATACACTGACACCAAGTAACAAGGACAGACAATTACACCAAGTCACAAAGACATACACTTACACCAAGTATTTTAACATACACTGACACCAAGTAACAAAGAAATACACTGATACCCAGTAACACAGACACACACTTACACCAAGTAACAAAGACATACAATGACACCAAGTCACAAAGACACACACTGACACCCAGTAACAAAGACAGACACTGATACCAAGTAACAAAGACATACACTGATACCCAGTAACACAGACACACACTTACACCAAGTAACACAGACACACACGGACACCAAGTAACAAAGACACACACTTACACCAAGTATCACAGACACACACTGACACCCAGTAACACAGACACACACTTACACCAAGTAACAAAGACATACACTGACACCAAGTAACAAAGACATACACTTACAACAAGTAACAAAGACAGACACTGACACCAAGTAATAAAGACATACACTGATACCCAGTAACACAGACACACACTTACACGAAGGAACAAAGACATACACTGATACCCAGTAACACAGACATACACTGACACCAAGTAACACAGACATACACTGACACCAAGTAACAAAGACATACACTGATACCCAGTAACACAGACACACACTTACACCAAGTAACGAAGACAGACACTGTTACCCAGTAACACAGACACACACTTACACCAAGTAACAAAGACATACACTGACACTAAGTAACAAAGACATAAACTGACACCCAGTAACACAGGCACACACTGTGGGCGGGGTGGGGGGGGGGGGTAGGCGGGGGGGCACATTGGCGCAGCGGTTCGCACCGCAGCCTCACAGCTCCAGAAACCCGGGTTCGATTCATGGGTACTGACTGTGCAGAGTTTGGAAGTTCTCCCTGTGTCTGTGTGAGTTTCCTCCGGGTGCTCCGGTTTCCTCCCACATGCCAAAGACTTGCAGGTTGATAGGTGAATTGGCCATCATAAATTGCCCCTAGTATTGGTAGGTGGTTGGGAAATATATAGGGACAGGTGGGGATGTGATAGAAATACGGGATTAGTGTAGGATTAGTATAAATGGGTGGTTGATGGTCGGCACAGACTCGGTGGGCCGAAGGGCCTGTTTAAGTGCTGTATCTCTAAACTATTTTAAATACTGACACCAAGTGTCACAGAAACACACTGACAGCCAGTAGCACAAACAAACACACACTGACACCCAGTAACACAGAGAACCACTGATACACAGTAACAAAGACATACACTGACACCAAGTAGCACAGACACACACTGACACCAAGCAACAAAGACATGCATTGATACCCAGTAACACAGACACACACTTACACCAAGTAACAAAGACATACACTGACACCAAGTCACAAAGACACACACTGACACCCAGTAACAAAGACATACACTGACACCAAGTCACAAATACATACACTGATACCCAGTAACACAGACACACACTGACACAAGGTAACACAGACATACACTGACACCAAGTAACAAAGACATAAACTGATACCCAGTAACACAGACACACACTTACACCATGTAACAAAGACATACACTGACACCAGGTAACACAGACATACACTGACACCCAGTAACACAGTCACACACGGACACCAAGTAACAAAGACACACACTTACAACAAGTAACACAGACACACACTGACACCCAGTAACACAGACACACACTTACACCAAGTAACAAAGACAGACACTGACACCAAGTAACAAAGACATACACTGATAACCAGTAACACAGACAAACACTTACACCAAGTAACAAAGACTTACACTGATTCCCAGTAACACAGACAAACACTTACACCATGTAACAAAGACATACACTGACACCAGGTAACACAGACATACACTGACACCCAGTAACACAGACACACACGGACACCAAGTAACAAAGACACACACTTACAACAAGTAACACAGACACACACTGACACCCAGTAACACAGACACACACTTACACCAAGTAACAAAGACAGACACTGACACCAAGTAACAAAGACATACACTGATAACCAGTAACACAGACAAACACTTACACCAAGTAACAAAGACTTACACTGATTCCCAGTAACACAGACAAACACTTACACCATGTAACAAAGACATACACTGACACCAGGTAACACAGACACACACTTACACCAAGTAACAAAGACAGACACTGACACCAAGTAACAAAGACATACACTGATAACCAGTAACACAGACAAACACTTACACCAAGTAACAAAGACAGATACGAATACCCAGTAACACAGACACACACTTACACCATGTAACAAAGACATACACTGACACCAGGTAACACAGACATACACTGACACCCAGTAACACAGACACACACGGACACCAAGTAACAAAGACACACACTTACAACAAGTAACACAGACACACACTGACATCCAGTAACACAGACACACACTTACACCAAGTAACAAAGACATACACTGACACCCAGTAACAAAGACATACACTTACACCAAGTAACAAAGGCAGACACTGACACCAAGTAACAAAGACATACACTGATAACCAGTAACACAGACATACACTTACACCAAGTAACAAAGACATACACTGATACGCAGTAACACAGACACACACTTACACCATGTAACACAGACATCGACTGACACCAAGTAACAAAGACATAAACTGACACCAAGTAACAAAGACATACACTGACACCCAGTAACACAGACACACAATTACACCAAGTAACAAAGACATGCACTGATACCCAGTAACACAGACACACACTTACACCATGTAACAAAGACATACACTGACACCAGGTAACAAAGACATACACTGACACTCAGTAACACAGACACACACGGACACCAAGTAACAGAGACACACACTTGCACAAAGCAACACAGACACACACTGACACCCAGTAACACAGACACACTTACACCAAGTAACAAAGACATACACCGACACCAAGTAACAAAGACATACACTTACACCAATAACAAAGACATACACTGACACCAAGTAACAAAGACATACACTGATAACCAGTAACACAGAGACACAATTACACCAAGTAACAAAGACATACACTGATACCCAGTAACACAGACACACACTTACACCAAGTAACAAAGACACACACTTACACCAAGTAACACAGACATACACTGACACCAGGTAACAAAGACAGACAATTACACCAAGTAACAAATACATACACTTACACCAAGTATTTTGACATACACTGATACCAAATAGCAAAGACATACACTGATACCCAGTAACACAGACATACACTTACACCAAGTAACAAAGACATACACTGACACCAAGTCACAAAGACATGCACTGATACCCAGTAACACAGTCACACACTTACACCAAGTAACACAGACATACACTGACACCAAGCAACAAAGACATACACTGATACCCAGTAACACAGACACACTCTTACACCAAGTAACAAAGACAGACACTGATACCCAGTAACACAGACACACACTTACACCAATTAACAAAGTCATACACTGACACCATTTAACAAAGACATACACAGACACCCAGTAACACAGACACACACGGACACCAAGTAACAAAGACACACACTTACACCAAGTAACACAGACACACACTGACACCCAGTAACACAGACACACACTTACACCAAGTAACAGAGACATACACTGACACCAAGTAACAAAGACATACACAGATACCCAGTAACACAGGCACACACTTACACCAAGTAACACAGACATACACTGACACCAAGTAACAAAGACAACACTGACACCAAGTAACAAAGACATACACTTACATCAAGTAACAAAGACACACACTTACACCAAGTAACACAGACATACTCTGACACCAAGTAACAAAGACAGACAATTACACCAAGTAACAAAGACATACACTTACACCAAGTATTTTGACATACACTGACACCAAGTGACAAAGACAAACACTGATACCCAGTAACACAGACACACACTTACACCACGTAACAAAAACATACACTGACACCAAGTCACAAAGACACACACTGACACCCAGTAACAAAGACATACACTGATACAAAGTCACAAAGACATACACTGACACCCAGTAACAAAGACATACACTGACACCAAGTAACAAAGACACACACTTACACCAAGTAACACAGCCATACACTGACACCAAGTAACAAAGACCGACAATTACACCAAGCAACAAAGACATGCACTTACACCAAGTATTTAGACATACACTGACACCAAGTAACAAAGACACACACTTACACCAAGTAACACAGACAAACACTGACACCAAGTAACAAAGACAGACAATTACACCAAGCAACAAAGACATACACTTACACCAAGTAACAAAGACATACACTGACACCAAGTAACATAGACATACACTGATACCCAGTCACACAGACACACACTTACACCAAGTAACAAAGACATACACTGATACCCAGTAACACAGACACACACTTACACCAAGTAACACAGACGTCCACTGACACCAAGTAACAAAGACATACACTGATACCCAGTAACACAGGCACACACTGTGGGGAGGCGGGCACATTCGCGCAGTGGTTAGCACCGCAGCCTCACAGCTCCAGGGACCCGGGTTCGATTCTGGGTACTGCCTGTGCGGAGTTTGCAAGTTCTCCCTCTGCCAGCGTGAGTTTCCTCCGTGTGCTCCGGTTTCCTCCCACATGCCAAAGACTTTCAGGTTGATAGGTTAATTGGTCATCATAGATTGCCCCTAGTATAGGTAGGTGGTAGGGAAATATATAGGGACAGGTGGGGATGTGATCGGAATACGGAATTAGTGTCGGATTACATAAGTGGGTGGTTGATGGTCGGCACAGACTCGGTGGGCCGAAGGGCCTATATAAGTGCTGCATCTCTAAACTAAACTAAATACTGACACCCAGTAACACAGACAGACACTGATACCCAGTAACACAGACACACACTTACACCAATTAACAAAGTCATACACTGACACCATTTAACAAAGACATACACAGACACCAAGTAACAAAGACACACACTTACACCAAGTAACACAGACACACACTGACACCCATTAACACAGACACACACTTACACCAAGTAACAGAGACATACACTGACACCAAGTAACAAAGACTTACACAGATACCCAGTAACACAGGCACACACTTACACCAAGTGACACAGACATACACTGACACCAAGTAACAAAGACAACACTGACACCAAGTAACAAAGACATACACTTACATCAAGTAACAAAGACACACACTTACACCAAGTAACACAGACATACTCTGACACCAAGTAACAAAGACAGACAATTACACCAAGTAACAAAGACATACACTTACACCAAGTATTTTGACATACACTGACACCAAGTGACAAAGACAAACACTGATACCCAGTAACACAGACACACACTTACACCACGTAACAAAGACATACACTGACACCAAGTCACAAAGACACACACTGACACCCAGTAACAAAGACATACACTGACACAAAGTCACAAAGACATACACTGACACCAAGTAACAAAGACACACACTTACACCAAGTAACACAGCCATACACTGACACCAAGTAACAAAGACAGACAATTACACCAAGCAACAAAGACATACACTTACACCAAGTAACAAAGACATACACTGACACCAAGTAACAAAGACATACACTGATACCCAGTAACACAGACACACACTTACACCAAGTAACAAAGACATACACTGATACCCAGTAACACAGACACACACTTACACCAAGTAACACAGACGTCCACTGACACCAAGTAACAAAGACATACACTGATACCCAGTAACACAGGCACACACTGTGGGGAGGCGGGCACATTGGCGCAGTGGTTAGCTCCGCAGCCTCACAGCTCCAGGGACCCGGGTTCGATTCTGGGTACTGCCTGTGCGGAGTTTGCAAGTTCTCCCTCTGCCAGCGTGAGTTTCCTCCGTGTGCTCCGGTTTCCTCCCACATGCCAAAGACTTTCAGGTTGATAGGTTAATTGGTCATCATAGATTGCCCCTAGTATAGGTAGGTGGTAGGGAAATATATAGGGACAGGTGGGGATGTGATCGGAATACGGAATTAGTGTCGGATTACATAAGTGGGTGGTTGATGGTCGGCACAGACTCGGTGGGCCGAAGGGCCTATTTAAGTGCTGCATCTCTAAACTAAACTAAATACTGACACCCAGTAACACAGACATACACTGACACCAAGTAACAAAGACAACACTGACACCAAGTAACAAAGACATACACTTACATCAAGTAACAAAGACACACACTTACACCAAGTAACACAGACATACTCTGACACCAAGTAACAAAGACAGACAATTACACCAAGTAACAAAGACATACACTTACACCAAGTATTTTGACATACACTGACACCAAGTGACAAAGACAAACACTGATACCCAGTAACACAGACACACACTTACACCACGTAACAAAGACATACACTGACACCAAGTCACAAAGACACACACTGACACCCAGTAACAAAGACATACACTGACACAAAGTCACAAAGACATACACTGACACCAAGTAACAAAGACACACACTTACACCAAGTAACACAGCCATACACTGACACCAAGTAACAAAGACAGACAATTACACCAAGCAACAAAGACATACACTTACACCAAGTAACAAAGACATACACTGACACCAAGTAACAAAGACATACACTGATACCCAGTAACACAGACACACACTTACACCAAGTAACAAAGACATACACTGATACCCAGTAACACAGACACACACTTACACCAAGTAACACAGACGTCCACTGACACCAAGTAACAAAGACATACACTGATACCCAGTAACACAGGCACACACTGTGGGGAGGCGGGCACATTGGCGCAGTGGTTAGCTCCGCAGCCTCACAGCTCCAGGGACCCGGGTTCGATTCTGGGTACTGCCTGTGCGGAGTTTGCAAGTTCTCCCTCTGCCAGCGTGAGTTTCCTCCGTGTGCTCCGGTTTCCTCCCACATGCCAAAGACTTTCAGGTTGATAGGTTAATTGGTCATCATAGATTGCCCCTAGTATAGGTAGGTGGTAGGGAAATATATAGGGACAGGTGGGGATGTGATCGGAATACGGAATTAGTGTCGGATTACATAAGTGGGTGGTTGATGGTCGGCACAGACTCGGTGGGCCGAAGGGCCTATTTAAGTGCTGCATCTCTAAACTAAACTAAATACTGACACCCAGTAACACAGACATACACTGACAACAAGTAACAAAGACAGACACTGATACCCAGTAACACAGACATACACTTACACTAAGTAACAAAGACATACACTGACACCAAGTCACAAAGACACACACTGACACCCGGTAACAAAGACATACACTGACACCAAGTCACAAAAACATACACTGATACCCAGTAACACAGACACACACTTCCACCAAGTAACAAACACAAACACTGACACCAAGTCACAAAGACACACACTGACACCCAGTAACAAAGACATACACTGACACCAAGTCACAAAAACATACACTGATACCCAGTAACACAGACACACACTGACACCAAGTAACAAAGACATGCACTGACACCAAGTAACACAGACACACACATACACCAAGTAAGACAGACAAACACTGACATCAAGTAACAAAGACAGACAATTACACTAAGTAACAAAGGCATACACTTAAACCAAGTAACACAGACACACACTTACACCAAGTAACACAGACAAACACTGACACCAAGTAACAAAGACAGACAATTACACCAAGTAACAAAGGCGTACACTTACACCAAGTAACACAGACACACACTGACAGCAAGTAACAAAGACATACACTGGCACCAAGTAACAAAGGCATACACTTACACCAAGTAACACAGACACACACTTACACCAAGTAACACAGACAAACACTGTCACCAAGTAACAAAGGCATATACTTACACCAAGTAACAAAGACACATACTTACACCAAGTAACACAGACATACACTGACACCAAGCAACAAAGACAGACAATTACACCAAGTAACAAAGACATACACTTACACCAAGTATTTTGACATACACTGACACCAAGTAACAAAGACATACACTGACACCAAGTCACAAAGACTCACACTGACTCCCAGTAACAAAGACATACACTGACACCAAGTCACAAATACATACACTGATACCCAGTAACAGAGACACACACTGACTCCAAGTAACACAGACATACACTGACACCAAGTAACAAAGAGATACACTGATACCCAGTAACACAGACACACACTTACACCAAGTAACAAAGACAGATATTGATATCCAGTCACACAAACACACACTTACACCATGTAACAAAGACATACACTGACACCAGGTAATACAGACATACACTGACGCCCAGTAACACAGACACACACGGACACCAAGTAACAAAGACACACACTTACACCAAGTAACACAAACACACACTGACACCCAGTAACACAGACACATACTTCCACCAAGTAACAAAGACATACACTGACACCAAGTAACAAAGACATTCACTTACACCAAGTAACAAAGACAGACACTGACACCAAGTCACAAAGACATACACTGATAACCAGTAACACAGACACAAACTTACACCAAGTAACAAAGACATACACTGATACCAAGTAACACAGACACACACTTACACCATGTAACACAGACATACACTGACACCAAGTAACAAAGTCCTACACTGACACCAAGTAACAAAGACATACACTTACACCAAGTAACAAAGACATACACTGACACCAAGTAACAAAGACATACACTTACACCAAGTAACAAAGACATACACTGATAACCAGTAACACAGACACACAATTACACCAAGTAACAAAGACATACACTGATACCCAGTAACACAGACACACACTTACACCAAGTAACAAAGAGACACACTTACACCAGGTAACACAGTCATACACTGACACCAGGTAACAAAGACAGACAATTACACCAAGTAACAAAGACGTACACTTGCACCAAGTATTTTGACATACACTGACACCAAGTAGCAAAGACATACACTGATACCCAGTGACACAGACATACACTTACACCAAGTCACAAAGACACACACTGACACCCAGTAACAAAGACATACACTGACATCAAGTCACAAAGACATACACTGATACCCAGTAACGCAGTCACACACTTACACCAAGTAACACAGACATAAAATGACACCAAGTAACAAAGACATACACTGATACCCAGTAACACAGACACAATCTTACACCAAGTAACAAAGACAGACACTGATAACCAGTAACACAGACACACACTTACACCAATTAACAAAGTCATACACTGACTCCCAATAACAAAGACGTACACAGACACACAGTAACAGAGACACACACGGACACCAAGTAACAAAGTCAAACACTTTCCCCAAGTAACACAGACACACACTGACACCCAGTAACACAGACACACACTTACACCAAGTAACACAGACATACACTGACACCAAGTAACAGAGACATACACTGATACCCAGTAACACAGGCACACACTTACACCAAGTAACACAGACATACACTGACACCAAGTAACAAAGACATACACTTACACCAAGTAACAAAGACACACACTTACACCAAGTAACACAGACATACACTGACACCAAGTAACAAAGACAGTTAATTACACCAAGTAACAAAGACATACACTTACACCAAGTATTTTGACATACACTGACACCAAGTAACAAAGACAAACACTGATACCCAGCAACACAGACAAACACTTACACCAAGTAACAAAGACATACACTGACACAAAGACACAAAGACACACTCTGACACCCAGTAACAAAGACATACACTGACACCAAGTAACAAAGACAGACACTGATACCCAGTAACACAGACATACACTTACACTAAGTAACAAAGACATACACTGACACCAAGTCACAAAGACACACACTGACAGCCGGTAACAAAGACATACACTGACACCAAGTCACAAAAACATACACTGATACCCAGTAACACAGACACACACTTCCACCAAGTAACGAAGACATACACTGACACCAAGTCACAAAGACACACACTGACACCCAGTAACAAAGACATACACTGACACCAAGTCACAAAAACATACACTGATACCCAGTAACACAGACACACACTGACACCAAGTAACAAAGACATGCACTGACACCAAGTAACACAGACACACACATACACCAAGTAAGACAGACAAACACTGACACCAAGTAACAAAGACAGACAATTACACTAAGTAACAAAGGCATACACTTAAACCAAGTAACACAGACACACACTTACACCAAGTAACACAGACAAACAGTGACACCAAGTAACAAAGACGGACAATTACACCAAGTAACAAAGGCATACACTTACACCAAGTAACACAGACACGCACTGACAGCAAGTAACAAAGACATACACTGACACCAAGTAACAAAGGCATACACTTACACCAAGTAACACAGACACACACTTACACCAAGTAACACAGACAAACACTGTCACCAAGTAACAAAGGCATATACTTACACCAAGTAACAAAGACACATACTTACACCAAGTAACACAGACATACACTGACACCAAGCAACAAAGACAGACAATTACACCAAGTAACAAAGACATACACTTACACAAAGTATTTTGACATACACTGACACCAAGTAACAGAGACATACACTGACACCAAGTCACAAAGACTCACACTGACACCCAGTAACAAAGACATACACTGACACCAAGACACAAATACATACACTGATACCCAGTAACAGAGACACACACTGACTCCAAGTAACACAGACATACACTGACACCAAGAAACAAAGAGATACACTGATACCCAGTAACACAGACACACACTTACACCAAGTAACAAAGACATATATTGATATCCAGTCACACAGGCACACACTTACACCATGTAACAAAGACATACACTGACACCAGGTAACACAGACATACACTGACGCCCAGTAACACAGACACACACGGACACCAAGTAACAAAGACACACACTTACACCAAGTAACACAAACACACACTGACACCCAGTAACACAGACACATACTTACACCAAGTAACAAAGACATACACTGACACCAAGTAACAAAGACATTCACTTACACCAAGTAACAAAGACAGACACTGACACCAAGTAACAAAGACATACACTGATAACCAGTAACATAGACACAAACTTACACCAAGTAACAAAGACATACACTGATACCCAGTAACACAGACACACACTTACACCATGTAACACAGACATACACTGACACCAAGTAACAAAGGCCTACACTGACACCAAGTAACAAAGACATACACTTACACCAAGTAACAAAGACATACACTGACACCAAGTAACAAAGACACACACTTACACCAAGTAACAAAGACATACACTGATAACCAGTAACACAGACACACAATTACACCAAGTAACAAAGACATACACTGATACCCAGTAACACAGACACACACTTACACCAAGTAACAAAGAGACACACTTACACCAGGTAACACAGTCATACACTGACAGCAGGTAACAAAGACAGACAATTACACCAAGTAACAAAGACATACACTTGCACCAAGTATTTTGACATACACTGACACCAAGTAGCAAAGACATACACTGATACCCAGTGACACAGACATACACTTACACCAAGTCACAAAGACACACACTGACACCCAGTAACAAAGACATACACTGACATCAAGTCACAAAGACATACACTGATACCCAGTAACGCAGTCACACACTTACACCAAGTAACACAGACATAAAATGACACCAAGTAACAAAGACATACACTGATACCCAGTAACACAGACACAATCTTACACCAAGTAACAAAGACACATACTTACACCAAGTAACACAGACATACACTGACACCAAGCAACAAAGTCAGACAATTACACCAAGTAACAAAGACATACACTTACACCAAGTATTTTGACATACACTGACACCAAGTAACAAAGACATACACTGACACCAAGTCACAAAGACTCACACTGACACCCAGTAACAAAGACATACACTGACACCAAGACACAAATACATACACTGATACCCAGTAACAGAGACACACACTGACTCCAAGTAACACAGACATACACTGACACCAAGTAACAAAGACAGACACTGATACCCACTAACACAGACACACACTTACACCAAGTAACAAAGACATATATTGATATCCAGTCACACAGACACACACTTACACCATGTAACAAAGACATACACTGACACCAGGTAACACAGACATACACTGACGCCCAGTAACACAGACACACACGGACACCAAGTAACAAAGACACACACTTACACCAAGTAACACAAACACACACTGACACCCAGTAACACAGACACATACTTACACCAAGTAACAAAGACATACACTGACACCAAGTAACAAAGACAGACAATTACACCAAGTAACAAAGACATACACTTACACCAAGTATTTTGACATACACTGACACCAAGTAACAAAGACAAACACTGATACCCAGTAACACAGACAAACACTTACACCAAGTAACAAAGACACTCACTGACACAAAGACACAAAGACACACACTGACACCCAGTAACAAAGACATACACTGACACCAAGTCACAAAGACATACACTGACTCCCAGTAACAAAGACATACACTGACACCAAGTAACAAAGACACACACTTACACCAAGTAACACAGACATACACTGACACCAAGTAACAAAGACATACACTGATACCCAGTAACACAGACACACACTTACACAAAGTAACAAAGTCATACACTGATACCCAGTAACACAGACACAAACTTACACCAAGTAACTCAGACATACACTGACACCAAGTAACAAAGACATACACTGATACCCAGTAACACAGGCACACACTGGTGGGAGGGGGCACATTGGCGCAGTGTTTAGCACCGCAGCCTCACAGCTCCAGGGACCCGGGTTCGAATCTGGGTACTGCCTGTGCGGAGTTTGCAAGTTCTCCCTGTGCCAGCGTGAGTTTTCTCCGGGTGCTCCGGTTTCCTCCCACATGCCAAAGACTTGCAGGTTGATAGGTTAATTGGCCATCATAGATTGCCCCTAGTATAGGTAGGTGGTAGGGAAATATATAGGGACAGGTGGGGATCTGATCGTAATACGGAATTTGTGTAGGATTACATAAATGGGTGGTTGATGGTCGGCACAGACTCGGTGGGCCGAAGGGCCTGTTTAATTGCTGTATCTCTAAACTAAACTAAATACTGACACCTAGTGTCACAGACACACACTGACAGCCAGTAACACAAACAAACACACACTGACACCCAGTAACACAGAGAACCACTGATACACAGTAACAAAGACAGACACTGACACCAAGTAACACAGACACACACTGACTCCCAGTAACAAAGACATACACTGACACCAAGTAACAATGACATACATTGATACCAAGTCACAAAGACATTCACTGATACCCAGTAACACAGACACACACTGACACCAAGTAACAAAGACATACACTGACACCAAGTAACAAAGGCATACACTTCCAGCAAGTAACAAAGACACACACTTACACCAAGTAACACAGACATACACTGACACCAAGTAACAAAGACATACACTGATACCCAGTAACACAGGCACACACTGGTGGGAGGGGGCACATTGGCGCAGTGTTTAGCACCGCAGCCTCACAGCTCCAGGGACCCGGGTTCGAATCTGGGTACTGCCTGTGCGGAGTTTGCAAGTTCTCCCTGTGCAAGCGTGAGTTTCCTCCGGGTGCTCCGGTCTCCTCCCACATGCCAAAGACTTGCAGGTTGATAGGTTAATTGGCCATCATAGATTGCCCCTAGAATTGGTAGGTGGTAGGGAAATATATAGGGACAGGTGCAGATCTGATCGGAATACGGAATTAGTGTAGGATTACATAAATGGGTGGTTGATGGTCGGCACAGACTCGGTGGGCCGAAGGGCCTGTTTAAGTGCTGTATCTCTAAACTAAACTAAATACTGACACCGAGTGTCACAGACACACACTGACAGCCAGTAACACAAACAAACACACACACACCCAGTAACACAGAGAACCACTGATACACAGTAACAAAGACAGACACTGACACCAAGTAACACAGACACACACTGACACCCAGTAACAAAGACATACACTGACACCAAGTAACAATGACATACATTGATACCAAGTCACAAATACATTCACTGATACCCAGTAACACAGACACACACTGACACCAAGTAACAAAGGCGTACACTTACAGCAAGTAACAAAGACACACACTTGCACCAAGTAACACAGACATACACTGACACCAAGTAACAAAGACAGACAATTTCACCAAGTAACAAAGACATACACTTACACCAAGTAATCTGACATACACTGACACCAAGTCACAAAAACATACACTGATACCCAGTAACACAGACACACACTGACACCAAGTAACAAAGACATGCACTGACACCAAGTAGCAAAGGCATACACTTACACCAAGTAACACAGACACACACATACACCAATTAACACAGACAAACACTGACACCAAGTAACAAAGACAGACAATTACATTAAGTAACAAAGGCATACACTTACACGAAGTAACACAGACACACACTTACACCAAGTAACACAGACAAACATTGACACCAAGTAACAAAGACAGACAATTACACCAAGTAACAAAGGCATACACTTACACCAAGTAACACAGACACACACTGACACCAAGTAACAAAGACATACACTGACACCAAGTAACAAAGGCATACACTTACACCAAGTAACACAACAAGCACTGACACCAAGTAACAAAGGCATACACTTACACCAAGTAACAAAGACACACACTTACACCAAGTAACACAGACAGACACTGACACCAAGCAACAAAGACAGACAATTACACCAAGTAACAAAGACATACACTTACACCAAGTATATTGACATGCACTGACACCAAGTAACAAAGACATACACTGATACCCAGTAACACAGACACACACTTACACCAAGTAACAAAGACATACACTGACACCAAGTCACAAAGACACACACTGACACCCGGTAACAAAGACATACAGTGACACCAAGTCACAAATACATACACTGATACACAGTAACACAGACACACACTGACTCCAAGTAACACAGACATACACTGACACCAAGTAACAAAGACAGACACTGATACCCAGTAACACAGACACACACTTACACCAAGTAACAAAGACAGATACTGATACCCAGTAACACAGACACACACTTACACCATGTAACAAAGGCATACACTGACACCAGGTAACACAGACATACACTGTCGCCCAGTAGCACATACACACACGGACACCAAGTAACAAAGACACACACTTACACTAAGTAACACAAACACACACTGACACCCAGTAACACAGACACATACTTACACCAAGTAACAAAGACATACACTGACACCAAGTATCAAAGACATACACTTACACCAAGTAACAAAGACAGACACTGACACCAAGTAACAAAGACATACACTGATAACCAGTAACACAGACACACACTTACACCAAGTAACAAAGACATACACTGATACCCTTTAACACAGACACACACTTACACCAAGTAACACAGACATACACTGACACCAAGTCACAAAGACCTACACTGACACCAAGTAACAAAGACATACACTTACACCAAGTAACAAAGACATACACTGACACCAAGTAACAAAGAAATGCACTGATACCCAGTAACACAGACACACACTGACACCCAGTAACACAGACACACACAACACCAAGTAACAAAGTCATACACTGACACCAAGTAACAAAGACATACACTTACACCAAGTAACAAAGACATCCACTGACACCAAGCAACAAAGACATACACTTACACCAAGTCACAAAGACACACACTGACACCCGGTAACAAAGACATACACTAACACCAAGTCACAAATACATACACTGATACCCAGTAACACAGACACACACTGACTCCAAGTAACACAGACATACACTGACACCAAGTAACAAAGACAGACACTGATACCCAGTAACACAGACACACACTTACACCAAGTAACAAAGGCAGATACTGATTCCCAGTAACACAGACACACACTTACACCATGTAACAAAGACATACACTGACACCAGGTAACACAGACATACACTGACGCCCAGTAGCACAGACACACACGGACACCAAATAACACAAACACACACTGACACCCAGTAACACAGACACACACTTACACCAAGTAACAAAGACATACACTGACACCAAGTATCAAAGACATACACTTACACCAAGTAACAAAGACAGACACTGACACCAAGTAACAAAGACATACACTGATAACCAGTAACACAGACACACACTTACACCAAGTAACAAAGACATACATTGATACCCAGTAACACAGACACACACTTACACCAAGTAACACAGACCTACACTGACACCAAGTAACAAAGACATACACTTACAACAAGTAACAAAGACATACACTGACACCAAGTAACAAAGACATGCACTGATACCCAGTAACACAGACACACACAACACCAAGTAACAAAGTCATACACTGACACCAAGTAAAAAAGACATACACTGATAACCAGTAACACAGACACACAATTACACCAAGTAACAAAGACATACACTGATACCCAGTAACACAGACACACACTGACTCCAAGTAACACAGACATACACTGACACCAAGTAACCAAGACAGACACTGATACCCAGTAACACAGACACACACTTACACCAAGTAACAAAGACAGATACTGATACCCAGTAACACAGACACACACTTACACCATGTAACAAAGACATACACTGACACCAGGTAACACAGACATACACTGACGCCCAGTAGCACAGACACACACGGACACCAAGTAACAAAGACACACACTTACACCAAGTAACACAAACACACACTGACACCCAGTAACACAGACACATACTTACACCAAGTAACAAAGACATACACTGACACCAAGTATCAAAGACATACACTTACACCAAGTAACAAAGACAGACACTGACACCAAGTAACAAAGACATACACTGATAACCAGTAACACAGACACACACTTACACCAAGTAACAAATACATACACTGATACCCAGTAACACAGACACACACTTACACCATGTAACACAGACATACACTGACACCAAGTAACAAAGACCTACACTGACACCAAGTAACAAAGACATACACTGTCACCAAGTAACAAAGACATGCACTGATACCCAGTAACACAGACACACAGTGACACCCAGTAACACAGACACACACAACACCAAGTAACAAAGTCATACACTGACACCAAGTAACAAAGACATACACTTACACCAAGTAACAAAGACATACACTGACACCAAGTAACAAAGACATTCACTGATAACCAGTAACACAGACACACAATTACACCAAGTAACAAAGACATACACTGATACCCAGTAACACAGACACACACTTACACCAAGTAACAAAGAGACACACTTACACCAAGTAACACATTCATACACTGACACCAGGTAACAAAGACAGACAATTACACCAAGTAACAAAGACATACACTTACACCAAGTATTTTGATATACACTGACACCAAGTAGCAAAGACATACACTGATACCCAGTGACACAGACATACACTTACACCAAGTAACAAAGACATACACCGACACCAAGTCACAAAGACACACACTGACACCCAGTAACAAAGACATACACTGACACCAAGTCACAAATACATACACTGATACCCAGTAACACAGACACACACTGACTCCAAGTAACACAGACATACACTGACACCAAGTAACAAAGACATACACTGATACCCAGTAACACAGACACACACTGACACCAAGTAACAAAGACAGATACTGATACCCAGTAACACAGACACACACTTACACCATGTAACAAAGACAAACACTGACACCAGGTAACACAGACATACACTGACGCCCAGTAACACAGACACACACGGACAGCAAGTAACAAAGACACACACTTACACCAAGTAACACAAACACACACTGACACCCAGTAACACAGACACATACTTACACCAAGTAACAAAGACATACACTGACACCAAGTAACAAAGACATACACTTACACCAAGAAACAAAGACTGACACTGACACCAAGTAACAAAGACATACACTGATAACCAGTAACACAGACACACACTTACACCAAGTAACAAAGACATACACTGATACCCAGTAACACAGACACACACTTACGCCATGTAACACAGACATACACTGACACCAAGTAACAAAGACCTACACTGACACCAAGTAACAAAGAGATGCACTTACACCAAGTAACAAAGACATACACTGACACCAAGTAACAAAGACATGCACTGATACCCAGTAACACAGACACACACTGACACCCAGTAACACAGACACACACTTACACCAAGTAACAAAGACATACACTGACACCAAGTAACAAAGACATACACTTACACCAAGTAACAAAGACATACACTGACACCAAGTAACAAAGACATACACTGATAACCAGTAACACAGACACACAATTACACCAAGTAACAAAGACATACACTGATACCCAGTAACACAGACACACACTTACACCCAGTAACAAAGAGACACACTTACACCAAGTAACACAGTCATACACTGACACCAGGTAACAAAGACAGACAATTACACCAAGCAACAAAGACATACACTTACACCAAGTATTTTGACATACACTGACACCAAGTAGCAAAGACATACACTGATACCCAGTGACACAGACATACACTTACACCAAGTAACAAAGACATACACTGACACCAAGTCACAAAGACACACACTGACACCCAGTAACAAAGACATACACTGAAATCAAGTCACAAAGACATACACTGATACCCAGTAACACAGACACAATCTTGCACCAAGTAACAAAGACAGACACTGATACCCAGTAACACAGAAACACACTTACACCAATTAACAAAGTCATACACTGACTCCCAATAACAAAGACATACACAGACATACAGTAACACAGACACACACGGACAGCAAGTAACAAAGACACACACTTACACCAAGTAACACAAACACACACTGGCACCCAGTAACACAGACACATACTTACACCAAGTAACAAAGACATACACTGACACCAAGTAACAAAGACATACACTTACACCAAGAAACAAAGACTGACACTGACACCAAGTAACAAAGACATACACTGATAACCAGTAACACAGACACACACTTACACCAAGTAACAAAGACATACACTGATACCCAGTAACACAGACACACACTTACGCCATGTAACACAGACATACACTGACACCAAGTAACAAAGACCTACACTGACACCAAGTAACAAAGAGATGCACTTACACCAAGTAACAAAGACATACACTGACACCAAGTAACAAAGACATGCACTGATACCCAGTAACACAGACACACACTGACACCCAGTAACACTGACACACACTTACACCAAGTAACAAAGACATACACTGACACCAAGTAACAAAGACATACACTGACACCAAGTAACAAAGACATACACTGATAACCAGTAACACAGACACACAATTACACCAAGTAACAAAGACATACACTGATACCCAGTAACACAGACACACACTTACACCCAGTAACAAAGAGACACACTTACACCAAGTAACACAGTCATACACTGACACCAGGTAACAAAGACAGACAATTACACCAAGCAACAAAGACATACACTTACACCAAGTATTTTGACATACACTGACACCAAGTAGCAAAGACATACACTGATACCCAGTGACACAGACATATACTTACACCAAGTAACAAAGACATACACTGACACCAAGTCACAAAGACACACACTGACACCCAGTAACAAAGACATACACTGAAATCAAGTCACAAAGACATACACTGATACCCAGTAACACAGACACAATCTTGCACCAAGTAACAAAGACAGACACTGATACCCAGTAACACAGAAACACACTTACACCAATTAACAAAGTCATACACTGACTCCCAATAACAAAGACATACACAGACATACAGTAACACAGACACACACGGACAGCAAGTAACAAAGACACCCACTTACACCAAGTAACACAGACACACACTGACACCCAGTAACACAGACACACACTTACACCAAGTAACACAGACAAACACTGACACCAAGTAACAAAGACATACACTGATACCCAGTAACACAGGCACACACTTACACCAAGTAACACAGACATACACTGACACCAAGTAACAAAGACATACACTGACACCAAGTAACAAAGACACACACTGACTCCAAGTAACACAGACATACACTGACACCAAGTAACAAAGACATACACTGATACCCAGTAACACAGACACACACTGACACCAAGTAACAAAGACAGATACTGATACCCAGTAACACAGACACACACTTACACCATGTAACAAAGACATACACTGACACCAGGTAACACAGACATACACTGACGCCCAGTAACACAGACACACACGGACACCAAGTAACAAAGACACACACTTACACCAAGTAACACAAACACACACTGACACCCAGTAACACAGACACATACTTACACCAAGAAACAAAGACATACACTGACACCAAGTAACAAAGACATACACTGATAACCAGTAACACAGACACACACTTACACCAAGTAACAAAGACATACACTGATACCCAGTACACAGACACACACTTACGCCATGGAACACAGACATACACTGACACCAAGTAACAAAGACCTACACTGACACCAAGTAACAAAGAGATGCAATACACCAAGTAACAAAGACATACACTGACACCAAGTAACAAAGACATGCACTGATACCCAGTAACACAGACACACACTGACACCCAGTAACACAGACACACACTTACACCAAGTAACAAAGACATACACTGCCAGCAAGTAACAAAGACATACACTTACACCAAGTAACAAAGACATACACTGACACCAAGTAACAAAGACATACACTGATAAGCAGTAACACAGACACACAATTACACCAAGTAACAAAGACATACACTGATACCCAGTAACACAGACACACACTGACACCAAGTAACAAAGACATACACTTACACCAAGTAACACAGACATAGACTGACACCAAGTAACAAAGACAGACAATTACACCAAGTAACAAAGACATACACTTACACCAATTATTTTGACATACACTGACACCAAGTAACAAAGACATACACTGATACCCAGTAACACAAACACACTCTTACACCAAGTAACAAAGACATACACTGACACCAAGTCACAAAGACACACACTGACACCCAGTAACAAAGTCATACACTGACACCAAGTCACAAATACATACACTGATACCAAGTCACAAAGAACCACACTGACACCCAGTAACAAAGACATACACTGACACCAAGTCACAAAGACATACACTGATACCCAGTAACACAGACACACACTTCCACCAAGTAAGTCAGACAGACACTGACACCAAGCAACAAAGACATGCACTGATACCCAAGAACACAGAGACACACTTACGCCAAGTAACAAAGACAGACACTGATACTCAGTAACACAGACACACACTTACACCAAGTATTTTGACATACACTGACACCAAGTAACAAAGACATACACTGATACCCAGTAGCACCGACATACACTTACACCAAGTAACAAAGGGGTACACTGACACCAAGTCACAAAGACACACACTGACACCCAGTAACAAAGACATACACTGACACCAAGTCACAAAGACAAACACTGATACCCAGTAACACAGTCACACACTTACACCAAGTAACACAGACATACACTGACACCAAGTAACAAAGACATACACTGATACCCAGTAACACAGACACACTCTTACACCAAGTAACAAAGAGAGACACTGATACCCAGTAACACACACACACTTTTACACCAATTAACACATTCATACACTCACACCCAGTAACACAGACACACACGGACAGAAAGTAACACAGACACACACTTACACCAAGTAACACAGATACACACTGACACCCAGTAACACAGACACACACTTACACCAAGTAACATAGACATACACTGACACCATGTAACAAAGACATACACTGAAACCCAGTAAACATAGGAACACACTTACACCAAGTAACACAGACATACACTGACACCAAGTAACAAAGACATACACTGACACCAAGTAACAAAGACATACACTTACACCAAGTAACAAAGACATACACTGACACCAAGTAACACAGACATACACTGACACCAAGTAACAAAGACAGTCAATTACACCAAGTAACAAAGACACACACTGACACCAAGTATGTTGACATACACTGACACCAAGTAACAAAGACATACACTGATACCCAATAACACAGACACACAATTACACCAAGTAACAAAGACATACACTGACACCAAGTCACAAAGAACCACACTGACACCCAGTAACAAAGACATACACTGACACCAAGTCACAAAGACATACACTGTTACCCAGTAACACAGACACACGCTTCCAGCAAGTAAGACAGACATACACTGACACCAAGCAACAAAGACATGCACTGATACCCAAGAACACAGAGACACACTTACACCAAATAACAAAGACATACACTGACACCAAGTAACAAAGACATACACTGATACCCAGTAACACAGACACACACGGACACCAAGTAACAAAGAATACACGGACACCAAGTAACAAAGACACACACTTACACCAAGTAACACAGACACACGCTGACACCCAGTAACACAGACACACACTTACACCAAATAACAAAGACATACACTGACACCAAGTAACAAAGACATACACTGATACCCAGGAGCACAAACACTCACTCACACCAAGTAACAAAGACATACACTGATACCCAGTAACACAGACACACACTTACACCAAGTAACACAGACATACACTGACACCTAGTAACAAAGACAGACACTGATACCCAGTAACACAGGCACACACTGGGGGTGGGAGAGCGGGGGCACATTGGCGCAGTGATTAGCACCGCAGCCTCACAGCTCCAGGGACCCGGGTTCCATTCCAGGTACTGCCTGTGCGGAGTTTGCGAGTTCTCCCTGTGTCTGCGTGGGTTTCCTCCGGGTGCTCCGGTTTCCTCCCACATGCCAAAGACTTGCAGGTTGATAGGTGAATTGGCCATCATAAATTGCCCCTAGTATTGGTAGGTGGTTGGGAAATATATAGGGACAGGTGGGGATGTGATAGAAATACGGGATTAGTGTAGGATTAGTATAAATGGGTGGTTGATGGTCGGCACAGACTCGGTGGGCCGAAGGGCCTGTTTAAGTGCTGTATCTCTAAACTAAACTAAATACCGACACCTAGTGTCACAGACACACACTGACACCCAGTAACAAAGACATACACTGATACCAAGTCACAAAGACATACACTTCCACCAAGTAACACAGACACACACTGACAACAAGTAACAAAGACATATACTGACACCAAGTAACACAGACACACACTGACACCCAGTAACAAAGACATACACTGACACCAAGTCACAAAGACATACACTGATACCAAGTCACAAAGACATACACTGACACCAAGTAACACAGACACACACTGACAACAAGTAACAAAGACATATACTGACACCAAGTAACACAGACACACACTGATACACAGTAACAAAGTCATACACTGACACCAAGTAACACAGACACACACTGACACCAAGTCACAAAGACATACACTGATACCAAGTCACAAAGACATACACTTCCACCAAGTAACACAGACACACACTGACAACAAGTAACAAAGACATATACTGACACCAAGTAACACAGACACACACTGACACCCAGTAACAAAGACATACACTGACACCAAGTCACAAAGACATACACTGATACCAAGTAACAAAGACATACACTGGTACCCAGTAACACAGAGACACACTGACAACAAGTAACAAAGACATACACTGACACCAAGTAACAAAGACATACACTTACACCAAGTAACAAAGACACACACTTACACCAAGTAACACAGACATACACTGACAGCAAGTAACAAAGACAGACAATTAAACCAAGTAACAAAGACATACACTTACACCAAGTATTTTGACATACACTGACACCAAGTAACAAAGACATACACTGATACCCAGTAACAAAGACACACACTTACACCAAGTAACAAAGACATACACTGACTCCAAGTCACAAAGACACACACTGACACCCAGTAACAAAGACATACACTGACACCAAGTCACAAAGACATACACTGATACCCAGTAACACAGACACACACTTACACCAAGTAACAAAGACAGACACTGACACCCAGTAGCACAGACACACACTGACACCAAGTAACAAAGACATACACTGACACCCAGTAACAAAGACATACACAGACACCCAGTAACACAGACAAACACGGACACCAAGTAACAAAGACACACACCTACACCAAGTAACACAGACACACACTGACACCCAGTAACACAAACAAACACACTGACACCAAGTAACACAGAAATACACTGACACCAAGTAACAAAGACATACACTGATACCCAGTAACACAGGCACACTCTTACACCAAGTAACACAGACATACACTGACACCCAGTAACAAAGACATACACTGACACCAAGTAACAAAGACATACGCTTACACCAAGTAACAAAGACACACACTTACACCAAGTAACACAGACACACACTGACACCAAGTAGCAAAGACAGACAATTACACCAAGTAACAAAGAAATACACTTACACCAAATATTTTGAGATACACTGACACCAAGTAACAAAGACATACACTGATACCCAGTAACACAGACACACACTTACACCAAGTATCAAAGACATACACTGACACCAAGTCACAAAGACACACACTGACACCCCGTAACAAAGTCATACACTTACACCAAGTAACACAGACATACACTGACACAAAGTAACAAAGACATACACTGATACCCAGTAACACAGACACACAATTACACCAAGTAACAAAGACAGACACTGATACCCAGTAACACAGACACACACTTACACCAAGTAACAAAGACATACACTGATACCCAGTAACACAGACACACACTTACAGCAAGTAACACAGACATACACTGACACCAAGTAACAAAGACAAAAACTGATACCCAGGGACCCGGGTTCGATTCTGCGTACTGCCTGTGCAGAGTTTGTAAGTTCTCCCTGTGTCTGCGTGGGTTTCCTCCGGGCGCTCCGGTTTCCTCCTACAAGCCAATTTTTTGCCGTTGATAGGTTAATTGGCCATCATAAATAGCCCCTAATAAAGGTAGGTGGTAGCGAAATATATAGGGACAGGTGGGGATGTGATAGGAATACGGGATTAGTGGAGGATTAGTATAAATGAGTGGTTGATGGTCGGCACAGACTCGGTGGGCCGAAGGGACTGTTTAAGTGCTGCATCGCTAAACTAAACTAAATACTGACACCTTGTGTCACTGACACCCAGTAACACAAAGACACACACACTGACACCCAGTAACACAGAGAAACACTAATACACAGTAACAAAGACATACACTGACACCAAGTAACACAGACACACACTGACACCCAGTAACAAAGACATACACTGATACCAAGTCACAAAGACATACACTGATACCCAGTAACACAGCCACACACTGACACCAAGTAACAAAGACACACACTTACACCAAGTAACACAGACATACACTGATACCCAGTAACACAGACACACAATTACACCAAGTAACAAAGACATACACTGACACCAAGTCACAAAGACACACACTGACACCCAGTAGCAAAGACATACACTGACACCAAGTCTCAAAGACATACACTGATACCCAGTAACACAGACACACACTTACACCAAGTAACACAGACATACACTTACACCAAGTAACAAAGACATACACTGGTACCCAGTAACACAGACACACACTTACAGCAAGTAACAAAGACAGACACTGATACCCAGTAACACAGACACACACTGGCACCAAGTAACAAAGACATACACTGACACCCAGTAACAAAGACATACACTGACACCCAGTAACACAGACACACACTGACACCCAGTAACAAAGACACACACTTACACCAAATAACACAGACATACACTGACACCAAGTAACAAAGACTTACACTGATACCCAGTAACACAAACACACAATGGGGGGGCGGGGGCGCGTGGGCGCACATCGGCGCTGTGGTTAGCACCGCAGCCTCACAGCTCCAGGGACCCGGGTTCGATTCTGGGTACTGCCTGTGCGGAGTTTGCAAGTTCTCCCTGTGTCTGCGTGGGTTTCCTCCGGGTGCTCCGGTTTCCTCCCACATGCCAAAGACTTGCAGGTTGATAGGTTAATTGGCCATCATAAATTGTCCCTAGTATAGGGAGGTGGTAGGGAAATATATAGGGACAGGAATGGATGTGATAGGGATACGGGAATAAAAGCAAAATACTGCGGATGCTGGATTTCTGAAACAAAAACAAGAAATGTCGGATTTACTCAGCAGGTCTGGCAGCATCTGTGGAAAGAGAAGCAGAGTTAACGTTTCCGGTCAGTGACCCTTCTTCGGAACTGACAAATATTAGAAAAGTCACAGATTATAAACAAGTGAGTTGGGGGTTGGACAAGAGATAACAAAGGAGAAGGTGCAGATTGGACAAGGCCACATAGCTGACCAAAAGGTCACGGAGCAATGGCAAACAATATGTTAATGGTGTGTTGAAAGACAAAGCATTAGTACAGATTAGGTATGAATATACTGAATATTGAACATCAGCAAGTGCAAACCTGAAGAAGAACAACCTGAAAAAAACAGTGGGTAAGCAAACTGAACAAACTAAGATGAAATGAAATAAATGCAAAAAAAATTGTAAAAAATGTAAAAAGGAATGCAAAAAAAAGGAAGAAAAAATAACTAAAAATGACTAAAAATGAAAGTAAAGTGGGGGGCTGTCATGCTCTGAAATTATTGAACTCAATGTTCAGTCCGGCAGGCTGTCGTGTGCCTAATCGGTAGATGAGATGCTGTTCCTCGAGCTTGCGTTGATGTTCACTGGAACACTGCAGCAATCCCAGGACAGAGATGTGAGCATGAGAGCAGGGGGGAGTGTTGAAATGGCAAGCAACCGGAAGCTCAGAGTCCTGCTTGCGGACTGAGTGGAGATGTTCCGCAAAGCGGTCACCCAGTCTGCGCTTGGTCTCCCCAATGTAGAGGAGACCACACTGTGAGCAGCGAATACAGTATACTACATTGAAAGTAGTACAAGTAAATCGCTGCTTCACCTGAAAGGAGTGTTTGGGGCCTGGGATAGTGAGGAGAGAGGAGGTAAATGGGCAGGTATTACACCTCCTGCGATTGCAAGGGAAGGTGCCCTGGGACGTGGACGAGGTGGTGGGGGTAATGGAGGAGTGGACCAGGGTGTCGCGGAGGGAATGATCCCTTCGGAATGCTGACAGGGGAAGGGAGGGGAAGATGCGACTGGTAGTGGCATCACGCTGGAGGTGGCGAAAATGGCGGAGGATGATCCTTTGGATATGGAGGCTGGTGGGATGAAAAGTGAGGACAAGGGGAACCCTGTCACGGTTCTAGGAGGGAGGGGAAGGGGTGAGCGTAGAGGTGCGGGGAATGGGTCGGACACGGTTGAGGGCCCTGTCAACCACAGTGGGGGGAAATCCTCGGTTGAGGAAAAAGGAGGTCATATCAGAAGCACCGTCATGGAAGGTAGCATCATCAGAGCAGATGCGTCGGAGACTGAGAAACTGGGAGAATGGAATGGAGTACTGACAGGAGGTAGGGTGTGAAGAAGTGTAATCGAGGTAGCTGTGGGAGTCAGTGGGCTTATAATGGATATTGGTAGACAACCTATCCCCAGAGATGGAGACAGAGAAGTCGAGGAAGGGAAGGGAAGTGTCAGAGATGGACCATGTAAAGGTGAGAGAAGGGTGGAAATTGGAAGCAAAGTTGTTGATAGGAATACGGGATTAGTGTAGGATTCGTATAAATGGGTGGTTGATGGTCGGTACAGACTCGGTGGGCCGAAGGGCCTGATTCAGTGCTGTATCTCTAAACTAAACTAAATACTGACACCTAGTGTCACAGACACAAACTGATACACAGTAACAAAGACATGCACTGACACCCAGTAACACAGACACACACTTACACCAAGTAACAAAGACATACACTGACACCCAGTAACAAAGACATACTCTGACACACAGTAACACAGACACACACGGACACCAAGTAACAAAGACAAACACTTGCACCAAGTAACACAGATACACCCTGACACCCAGTTACACAAACAAACACACTGACACCCAGTAAAACAGACACACACTGACACCAATTAACAAAGACATACACTGATACCCAGTAACAAAGACACACACATACACCCAGTAACACACACACTGACACCCAGTTAGAAACACACACTGACCCCCAGTAACACAGAAACACACTTACACCAAGTAACACAGAAATACACTGACACCAACTAACAAAGACATACACTGACACCAAGTAACAAAGACATACACTGATACCCAGTCACGCAGACACTCACTCACACCAAGCAACAAAGACATAGACTGATACCCAGTAACACAGACACACACTTTCACCAAGTAACACAGACATACACTGACACCAAGTAACAAAGACATACACTGACACCCAGTAACACAGGCAGACACTGGGGGTGGGGGCGCAGTGGTTAGCACCGTAGCCTCACAGCTCCAGGGACCCGGGTTCGATTCTGGGTACTGCCTGTGCGGAGTTTGCAAGTTCTCCCTCTGTCTGCGTGAGTTTCCTCCGGGAGCTCCGGTTTCCTCCCACATGCCAAAGACTGACAGGTTGATAGGTTAATTGGCATAATAAATTGCCCCTATTATCGGTAGGTGGAAGGGAAATATGTAGGGACAGGTGGGGATGTGATAGGAATACCGGATTAGTGCCGGATTAGTATAAATCGATGGTTGATGGTCGGCACAGACTCGGTGGGCCGAAGGGCCTGTTTAAGTGCTGTATCTCTCAACGAAACTAAATACTGACACCTAGTGTCACAGACACACACTGACAAACAAACACACACTGACACCCAGTAACACAGAGAACCACTGATACACAGTAACAAAGACATACACTGACATCAAGTAACGCAGACACACACTGACACCCAGTAACAAAGACATGCACTGACACCAAGTCACAAAGAGATACACTGATACCAAGTCACAAAGACATACACTGATGCCCAGTAACACAGACACACACAGACACCAAGTAACAAAGACATGCACTGACACCAAGTAACAAAGACATACACTTACACCAAGTAACAAAGACACACACTTAAACCAAGTAACACAGATATACACTGACACCAAGTAACAAAGACAGACAATTACACCAAGTAACAAAGACATACACTTACACCAAGTATTTTGACATACACTGACACCAAGTAACAAAGACATACACTGATACCCAGTAACAAAGACACACACTTACACCAAGTAACAAAGATATACACTGATACCCAGTAACACAGACACACACTTACACCAAGTAATAAAGACATACACTGACACCAAGTAACAAAGACATACACTGACACCAAGTCACAAAGACAGACACTGACAACCAGTAACAAAGACAAACACTGACACCAAGTAACGAAGACAGACACTGACACCCAGTAACAAAGACAGACAATGACACCACGTCACAAAGACATACACTGACACCAAGTAACAAAGAAATACACTTGCACCAAGTAACACAGACATACACTGACACCAAGTAACAAAGACATACAATTACACGAAGTAACAAAGACACACACTTGCACCAAGTAACTCAGACATACACTGACACCAAGTAACAAAGACATACACTGTTACCCAGTAACACAGACACACACTTGCACCAAGTAACAAAGACATGCACTGATACCAAGTAACACAGACACACACTTCCACCAAGTAACACAGACATACACTGACACCAAGCAACAAAGACATACACTGATACCCAGTAGCACAGACACACACTGGGCGGCACATTGGCACAGTGGTTAGCAGCCTCACAGCTCCAGGGACCCGGACTCGATTCTGGGTACTGCCTGTGCGGAGTTTGCAAGTTCTCCCTGTGTCTGCGTGAGTTTCCTCCGGGTGCTCCGGTTTCCTCCCACATGCCAAAGACTTGCAGGTTGATAGGTTAATTGGCCATCATAAATTGCCCCTAGTATAGGTAGGTGGTAGAGAAATATATAGGGACAGGTGGGGATGTGATAGGAATCCGGAATGGTGTAGGATTAGTATAAATGAGTGGTTGATGGTCGGCACAGACTCGGTTGGGCGAAGGGCCTGTTTCCGTGCTGCATCACTAAACTAAATCCTGACACCCAGTAAAACAAACAAACACAAACTGACACCCAGTAACATAGAGAAACACTGATACACAGTAACAAAGACATTCAGTGAGACACAGACACACACTGTCACCAAGTAACAAAGACATACACTGACACCCAGTAACAAAGACATACACTGACAACGAGTCGCAAAGACATAAAATGACAACCAGTAACACAGACACACACTTACAAGAAGTAACAACGACATATACTGACACCAAGTAACAAAGACATACACTTACACCAAGTAACAAAGACATGCACTGATACCCAGTAAAACAGACACACACTGACACCAAGTCACAAAGACATACACTGACACCAAGTAACAAAGGCATACACTTACACCAAGTAACAAAGACACACACTTACACCAAGTAACACAGACATACACTGACACCAAGTAACAAAGACAGACAATTACACCAAGTAACAAAGACATACACTTACACCAAGTATTTTGACATACACTGATACCCAGTAACACCGACACACACTTACACCAAGTAACAAAGACATAAACTGACACCAAGTCACAAAGACACACACTGACACCCAGTAACAAAGGCATACACTGACACCAAGTCACAAAGACCTACACTGATACCCAGTAACACAGACACACACTTACACCAAGTAACACAGACATACACTGACACAAAGTAACAAAGACATACACTGATACCCAGTAACACAGACACATACTTGCACCAAGTAACAAAGACAGACACTGATACCCAGTAACACACACACAAACTTACACCAAGTAACAAAGAGATACACTGACACCAAGTAACAAAGACATACACAGACACCCAGTAACACATGCACACACGGACACCAAGTAACAAAGACACACACTGACACCCAGTAACACAGACACAAACTTACACCAAGTAACAAAGACATGCACTGACACCAAGTAACAAAGACAAACACTTACACCAAGTAACAAAGACATACACTGACACCAAGTAACAAAGAAATACACTGATACCCAGTAACACAGACACACACTTACACCAAGTAACAAAGACATACACTGATACCCAGTAGCACAGACACACACTTACACCAAGTAACAAAGACATACACTGATACCAAGAGACACAGACACACACTTACACCAAGTAACACAAACACTCACTTACACCAAGTAACAAAGACATACACTGACACCAAGTAACAAAGACATACAATTACACCAGGTAACAAAGACACACACTTACACCAAGTAACACAGACATACACTTACACCAAGTAACAAAGACATACACTGACACCAAGTAACAAAGACACACACTTACACCAAGTAACACAGACACACATTTACACCAAGTAACAAAGACATA
The DNA here is from genome assembly GCF_036365525.1 of Heterodontus francisci. NCBI lineage: Eukaryota > Metazoa > Chordata > Chondrichthyes > Heterodontiformes > Heterodontidae > Heterodontus > Heterodontus francisci. The sequence goes on from NC_090398.1 coordinate 56,490,685, forward strand.
CACTGACACCAAGTAACAAAGACATACACTTACACCAAGTAACACAGACATACACTGTCAAAAAGTAACAAAGACATACAATTACACCAAATAACAAAGACACACACTTACACCAAGTAACATAGACATACACTGTCACCATGTAGCAAAGACATGCACTGATACCCAGTAACAGAGACACACACTTACACCAAGTAACAAAGACATACACTGACTTCAAGTCACAGAGACAGACACTGACACCCAGTAACAAAGACAAACACTGACACCAAGTAACTAAGACAGACACTGACACCCAGTAACAAAGACAGACAATGACACCACGTCACAAAGACATACACTGACACCAGGTAACAAAGACATACACTGATACCAAGTAACACAGACATACACAGACACCAAGTAATAATGACATACACTTACACCAAGTAACAAAGACATACACTGACACCAAGTAACAAAGGCATACACTGATACCCAGTAACACAGACACACACTTACACCAAGTAACAAAGACATACACTGATACCCAGTAACACAGACACACAATTACACCAAGTAACACAGACATACACTGATAACAAGAGACACAGACACACACTTATACCAAGTAACACAAACACTCACTTACACCAAGTAACAAAGACATACACTGACACCAAGTAACAAAGACATACACTGACACCAAGTAACAAAGACATACACTGTTACCCAGCAACACAGACACACACTTACACCAAGTAACAAAGACATACACTGATACCAAGTAACACAGACACACACTTACACCAAGTAAAACAGACACACACTTACACCAAGTAACAAAGACATACACTGACACCAAGTAACAAAGATATACACTTACACCAAGTAACACAGACATACACTGACACCAAGTAACAAAGACATACAATTACACCAAATAACAAAGACACACACTTGCACCAAATAACATAGCCATACACTTTCACCATGTAGCAAAGACATGCACGGATACCCAGTAACAGAGACACACACTTACACCAAGTAACAAAGACATACACTGACATCAAGTCACAGAGACAGACACTGACACCCAGTAACAAAGACAAACACTGACACCAGGTAACAAAGACAGACACCTCCACCAAGTGACACAGACATACACTAACACCAAGTAACAAAGACATACACTGATACCCAGTAACACAGACACACACTTACACCAAGTTACAAAGACATACACTGACACCCAGTAACAAAGACATACACTGTCACCCAGTAACACAGACACACACGGACACCAAGTAAAAAAGACACACACTTACACCAAGTAACACAGACACACACTGACACCCAGTAACACAGACACACACATACACCAAGTAACAAAGACATACACTGACACCAAGTAACAAAGACAGACACTTATACCAAGTAACAAAGACATACACTGACACACAGACACACACTGTCACTAAGTCACAAAGACATACATTGATAACCAGTAACACAGACACACACTTACACCAAGTAACAACGACATACACTGACACAAAGTAACAAAGACATACACTTACACCAAGTAACAAAGACATACACTGACACCAAGTAACAAACACATACACTGATACCCAGTAAAACAGTCACACACTGACACCAAGTAACAAAGACAGACACTGACACCAAGTAACAAAGACATACACTGATACCCAGTAAAACAGACACACACTGACACCAAGTAACAAAGACAGACACTGACACCAAGTAACAAAGGCATACACTTACAACAAGTAACAAAGACATACACTTACACCAAGTATTTTGACATACACTGACACCAAGTAACAAAGACATACACTGTTACCCAGCAACACAGACACACACTTACACCAAGTAACAAAGACATACACTGATACCAAGTAACACAGACACACACTTACACCAAGTAAAACAGACACACACTTACACCAAGTAACAAAGACATACACTGACACCAAGTAACAAAGATATACACTTACACCAAGTAACACAGACATACACTGACACCAAGTAACAAAGACATACAATTACACCAAATAACAAAGACACACACTTGCACCAAATAACATAGCCATACACTTTCACCATGTAGCAAAGACATGCACGGATACCCAGTAACAGAGACACACACTTACACCAAGTAACAAAGACATACACTGACATCAAGTCACAGAGACAGACACTGACACCCAGTAACAAAGACAAACACTGACACCAGGTAACAAAGACAGACACCTCCACCAAGTGACACAGACATACACTAACACCAAGTAACAAAGACATACACTGATACCCAGTAACACAGACACACACTTACACCAAGTTACAAAGACATACACTGACACCCAGTAACAAAGACATACACTGTCACCCAGTAACACAGACACACACGGACACCAAGTAAAAAAGACACACACTTACACCAAGTAACACAGACACACACTGACACCCAGTAACACAGACACACACATACACCAAGTAACAAAGACATACACTGACACCAAGTAACAAAGACAGACACTTATACCAAGTAACAAAGACATACACTGACACACAGACACACACTGTCACTAAGTCACAAAGACATACATTGATAACCAGTAACACAGACACACACTTACACCAAGTAACAACGACATACACTGACACAAAGTAACAAAGACATACACTTACACCAAGTAACAAAGACATACACTGACACCAAGTAACAAACACATACACTGATACCCAGTAAAACAGTCACACACTGACACCAAGTAACAAAGACAGACACTGACACCAAGTAACAAAGACATACACTGATACCCAGTAAAACAGACACACACTGACACCAAGTAACAAAGACAGACACTGACACCAAGTAACAAAGGCATACACTTACAACAAGTAACAAAGACATACACTTACACCAAGTATTTTGACATACACTGACACCAAGTAACAAAGACATTCACTGATACCCAGTAACACAGAGACACACTTACACCAAGTAACAAAGGCATACACCGACACCAAGTCACAAAGACACACACTGACACCCAGTAACACAGACACAGACTTACACCAAGTAACACAGACATACACTGACACCAAGTAACAAAGACATACACTGATACCCAGTAACAAAGACACACACTTACACCAAGTAACAAAGACAGACACTGATACCCAGTAACACAGACACACACTTACACCAAGTAACTAAGACATACACAGACATCCAGTAGCAAAGACATACACTGACACCCAGTAACACAGACACACACGGACACCAAGTAAAAAAGACACACACTTACACCAAGTAACACAGACACACACTGACACCCAGTAACAAAGACACACACTTACACCAAGTAACAAAGACAGACACTGATACCCAGTAACACAGACACACACTTACACCAAGTAACAAAGACATACACTGACACCAAGTAACAAAGACAGACACTTACACCAAGTAACAAAGACATACACTGACACCAAGTAACAAAGACATACACTGATACCCAGTAACACAGACACACTCTTACACCAAGTAACAAAGACATACACTGATACCAAGTGACACAGACACACACTTACACCAAGTAACACAAACACTCACTTACACCAAGTAACAAAGATATACACTGACACCAAGTAACAAAGACATACAATTACACCAAGTCACAAAGACAAACACTTACACCAAGTAACACAGACATACACTGACACCAAGTAACAAAGACATACACTGTTACCCAGTAACACAGAAACACACTTACACCAAGTAACAAAGACATACAATGATACAAAGTAACACAGACACACACTTACACCAAGTAACACAGACACACACTTACACCAAGTAACAAAGACATACATTGACACCAAGTAACAAAGACAGACACTTATACCAATTAACAAAGACATACACTGACACCAAGTAACAAAGACATACACTGATACCCAGTAACACAGACACACACTTACACCAAGTAACAAAGACATACACTGATACCCAGTAACACGGACACACACTTACACCAAGTAACAAAGACATACACTGATACCAAGTGACACAGACACACACTTACACCAAGTAACACAAACACTCACTTACACCAAGTAACACAGACATACACTGACACCAAGTAACAAAGACTTACAATGACACCAAGTCACAAAGACAAACACTTACACCAAGTGCCACAGACATACACTGACACCAAGTAACAAAGACATACAATTACACCAAGTCACAAAGACTAACACTTACACCAAGTAACACAGACATACACTGACACCAAGTAACAAAGACATACACTGTTACCCAGTAACACAGACACACACTTACACCAAGTAACATAGACATAGACTGTCACCATGTAGCAAAGACATGCACTGATACCCAGTAACAGAGACACACGCTTACAACAAGTAACAAAGAAATACACTGACATCAAGTCACAGAGACAGACACTGACACCCAGTAACAAAGACAAACACTGACACCAAGTAACGAAGACAGACACTGACACCCAGTAACAAAGACAGACAATGGCACCACGTCACAAAGACATACACTGACACCAGGTAACAAAACATACACTTACACCAAGTGACACAGACATACACTGACAACAAGTAACAAAGACATACACTGATACCCAGTAACACAGACACACACTTACACCAAGTAACATAGACATAGACTGTCACCATGTAGCAAAGACATGCACTGATACCCAGTTACAGAGACACACACTTACACCAAGTAACAAAGAAATACACTGACATCAAGTCACAGAGACAGACACTGACACCCAGTAACAAAGACAATCACTGACACCAAGTAACGAAGACAGACACTGACACCCAGTAACAAAGACAGACAATGACACAACGTCACAAAGACATACACTGACACCAGGTAACAAAGACATACACTTACACCAAGTGACACAGACACACACTGACACCAAGTAACAAAGACATACACTGATACCCAGTAGCCCAGACACACACTGGGCGGCACATTGGCACAATGGTTTGCAGCCTCACAGCTCCAGGGACCCGGTCTCGATTCTGGGTACTGCCTGTGCGGAGTTTGCAAGTTCTCCCTGTGTCTGCGTGAGTTTCCTACGGGTGCTCCGGTTTCTTCCCACATGCGAAAGACTTGCAGGTTGATAGGTTAATTGGCCATTATAAATTGACCCTAGTATAGGTAGGTGGTAGGGAAATATTTCGGGACAGGTGGGGATGTGATAGGAATACGGGATTAATGTAGGATTGGTATAAATGGGTAGTTGATGGTCGGCACAGACTCGGTTGGCCGAAGGGCCTGTTTCAGTGCTGTATCACTAAACTAAATACTGACACCCAGTAACACAAACAAACACACACTGACACCCAGTAACATAGAGAGGCACTGATACACAGTAACAAAGACATACACTGCCACACAGACACACAATGTCACTAAGTCACAAAGACATACATTGATAACCAGTAACACAGACACACACTTACACCAAGTAACAACGACATACATTGACACCAAGTAACAAAGACAGACACTTACACCAAGTAACAAAGACATAGACTGACACCAAGTAACAAAGACATACACTGATACCCAGGAACACAGACACACACTTACACCAAGTAACAAAGACATACACTGATACCCAGTAACACAGACACACTCTTACACCAAGTAACAAAGACATACACTGATACCAAGTGACACAGACACACACTTACACCAAGTAACACAAACACTCACTTACACCAAGTAACAAAGATATACACTGACACCAAGTAACAGAGACATACAATTACACCAAGTCACAAAGACAAACACTTACACCAAGTAACACAGACATACACTGACACCAAGTAACAAAGACATACACTGTTACCCAGTAACACAGAAACACACTTACACCAAGTAACAAAGACATACAATGATACAAAGTAACACAGACACACACTTACACCAAGTTACACAGACACACACTTACACCAAGTAACAAAGACATACATTGACACCAAGTAACAAAGACATACACTTACACCAAGTAACACAGACATACACTGACACCAAGTAACAAAGAAATACAATTACACCAAGTAACAAAGACACACACTTACACCAAGTAACACAGACATACACTGTCACCATGTAGCAAAGACATGCACTGATACCCAGTAACACAGACACACACTTACACCAAGTAACAAAGATATACACTGATACCCAGTAACACAGAAACACACTTACACCAAGTAACAAAGACATACACTGACACCAAGAAACAAAGACATACACTGACACCAAGTCACAAAGACAGACACTGACACCCAGTAACAAAAACAAACACTGACACCAATTAACGAAGACAGACACTGACACCCAGTAACAAAGACAGACAATGACACCACGTCACAAAGACATACACTGACACCAAGTAACAAAGACATACACTTAAACCAACTAACACAGACATACACTGACAACAAGCAACAAAGACATGCAATTACACCAAGTAACAAAGACACACACTTACACCAAGTAACACAGATATACACTGACACCAAGTAACAAAGAAAAACACTGTTACCCAGTAACACAGACACACACTTACACAAAGTAACAAAGACATATACTGATACCAAGTAACACAGACACACACTTACACCAAGTAACAGAGACATACACTGACACCAAGTAACAAAGACATACACTGATACCCATTAGCACAGACATACACTGGGCGGCACATTGGCACAGTGGTTAGCTGCCTCACAGCTCCAGGGACCCGGGCTCGATTCTGGGTACTGCCTTTGCGGAGCTTCCAAGTTCTCCCTGTGTCTGCGTGAGTTTCCTCCGGGTGCTCCGGTTTCTTCCCACATGCCAAAGACTTGCAGGTTGATAGGTTAATTTGCCATTATAAATTAACCCTAGTATAGGTAGGTGGTAGGGAAATATATAGGGACAGTTGGGGATGTGATAGGAATACGGGATTAGTGTAGGATTAGTATAAATGGGTGGTTGATGGTCGGCACAGACTCGGTTGGCCGAAGGGCCTGTTTAAGTGCTGTATCTCTGAACTAAACTAAAAACTGACACCGAGTGTCACAGACACACACTGACACCCAGTAACACAAACAAACAGACACTGACACCCAGTAACACAGAGACCACTGATACTCAGGAACAAAGACATACACTGACACCAAGTAACACAGAAACACACTTACACCCAGTAACAAAGACATACACTGACAGCAAGTCACAAAGACATACACTGACACCAAGTAACAAAGACATACACTTACACCAAGTAACACAGTCATGCACTGACACCCAGTAACAAAGACATACACTTACACCAAGTAACAAAGACACACACTTACGCCAAGCAACACAGACATACACTGACACCAAGTAACAGACATACACTGACACCCAGTAACACAGACACACACTTACACCAAGTAACAAAGACATACACTGACACCAAGTAACAAAGACATACGCTGATACCTAGTAAAGCAGACACACTCTTACACCAAGTAACAAAGACACACACTTCCACCAAGTAACACACACATACACTAACAGCATGTAACAAAGACATGCACTGACACCAAGTAACAAAGACATAAACTTACACCCAAAAACAAAGACATACACTGACAACAAGTCACAAAGACATACAATTACACCAAGTAACAAAGACACACACTTACATCAAATAACACAGACACACTCTTACAACAAGTAACAAAGACATACACTGACACCAAGTAACAAAGACATACAATTACACCAAGTAACACAGACACACACTTACACCAAGTAACATAGACATACACTGACACCAAGTAACAAAGACATACACTGTTACCCAGTAACACAGACACTCACTTACACCAAGTAACAAAGACATACTCTGATGCCAAGTAACACAGACACACACTTACAGCAAGTAACACAGACACACACTTACACCAAGGAACAAAGACATACACTGACACCAAGTAACACAGACATACACTTACACCAAGTAACACAGACATACGCTGACACCAAGTAACAATGTCATCCAATTACACCAAGTAACAAAGACACACACTTACACCAAGTAACACAGACATACACTGTCACCATGTAGCAAAGACATTCACTGATACCCAGTAACACAGACACACACTTACACCAAGTAACAAAGATATACACTGATACCCCGTAATACAGACACACACTTACACCAAGTAACAAAGACATACACTGACACCAAGTAACAAAGACATACAATTACACCAAGTAACACAGACACACACTTACACCAAGTAACATAGACATACACTGACACCAAGTAACAAAGACATACACTGTTACCCAGTAACACAGCCACACACTTACACCAAGTAACCAAGACATACACTGATACCAAGTAACACAGACACACACTTACACCAAGTAACACAGACACACACTTACACCAAGTAACAAAGACATACACTGACACCAAGTAACACAGACATACACTTACACCAAGTAACACAGACATACGCTGACACCAAGTAACAAAGACATACAATTACACCAGGTAACAAAGACACACACTTACACCAAGTAACACAGACATACACTGTCACCATGTAGCAAAGACATGCACTGATACCCAGTAACACAGACACACACTTACACCAAGTAACAAAGATATACATTGATACCCCGTAATACAGACACACACTTACACCAAGTAACAAAGACATACACTGACACCAAGTAACAAAGACATACACTGACACCAAGTCACAAAGAAAGACACTGACACCTAGTAACAAAGACAAACACTGACACCAAGTAACGAAGACAGGCACTGACACCCAGTGACAAAGACAGACAATGACACCACGTCACAAAGGCATGCACTGACACCATGTAACAAAGACATACACTTGCACCAAGTAACACAGACATACTCTGACACCAAGGAACAAAGACATACAATTACACCAAGTAACAAAGAAACACACTTGCACCAAGAAACACAGACACACACTTACACCAAGTAACAAAGACATACACTGATACCCAGTAACACAGACACACACCGGGCGGCACATTGTCACAGTGGTTATCAGCCTCACAGCTCCAGGGACCCGGGCTCGATTCTGGGTACTGCCTGTGCGGAGTTTGCAAGTTCTCCCTGTGTCTGCGTGAGTTTCCTCCGGGTGCTCCGGTTTCCTCCCACATGCCAAAGACTTGCAGGTTGATAGGTTAATTGGCCATCATAAATTGCCCCTAGTATAGGTAGGTGGTAGGGAAATATATAGGGATAGTTGGGGATGTGATAGAAATACGGGATTAGTGTAGGATTAGTATAAATGGGTGGTTGATGGTCGGCACATACTCGGTGGGCCGAAGGGCCTGTTTCAGTGCTGTATCTATAAAGTAAGCTAAATACTGACAGCTAGTGTCACAGACACACACTGACAGCCAGTAACACAAACAAACACACATTGACACCCAGTAACACAGAGAACCACTGATACACAGTAACAAATACATGCACTGACACCAATTAACACAGAGACACACTGACACCCAGTAACAAAGACATACACTGACACCAATTAACAAAGACATAGATTGATACCAAGTCACAAAGACATGCACTGATACCCAGTAACACAGACACACACTGACACCAAGTAACACAGACACACACTTACAGCAAGTAACACAGACACACACTGACACCAAGTAACAAAGACAGTCAATTACACCAAGTAACAAAGACACACACTTACACCAAGTAACACAGACATGCACTGACACCAAGTAACAAAGACATATACAGATACCGAGTGACACAGACACACACTAACACCAAGTAACACAAACACTCACTTACACCAAGTAACAAAGACATACATTGACACCAAGTAACAAAGACACACACTTACACCAAGTAATAAAGACACACACTTACACCAAGTAACACAGACATACACTGACACCAAGTAACAAAGACATACACTGTTACCCAGTAACACAGACACACACTTACACCAAGTAACAAAGATATACACTGATACCCCGTAACACAGACAAACACTTACAACAAGTAACAAAGACATACACTGACTCCAAGTAACAAAGACATAAACTTACACCCAAAACAAAGACATACACTGACAACAAGTCACACAGACATACACTGACACCAAGTAACAAAGACATACAATTACACCAAGTAACAAAGACACACACTTACATCAAATAACACAGACACACACTTAGACCAAGTAACAAAGACATACACTGATACCGAGTGACATAGACACACACTTACACCAAGTAACACAAACACTCACATACAACAAGTAACAAAGACATACACTGACACCAAGTAACAAAGACATGCAATTACACCAAGTAACACAGACACACACTTACACCAAGTAACATAGACATACACTGACACCAAGTAACAAAGACATACACTGTTACCCAGTAACACACACACTTACACCAAGTAACAAAGACATACACTGATGCCAAGCAACACAGACACACACTTACACCAAGTAACACAGACACACACTTACACCATGTAACAAAGACATACACTGACACCAAGTAACACAGACATACACTTACACCAAGTAAAACAGACATACGCTGACACCAAGTAACAAAGTCATCCAATTACACCAAGAAACAAAGACACACACTTACACCAAGTAACACAGACATACACTGTAACCATGTAGCAAAGACATTCACTGATACCCTGTAACACAGACACACACTTACACCAAGTAACAAAGATATACACTGATACCCCGTAATACAGACACACACTTACACCAAGTAACAAAGACATACACTGACACCAAGTAACAAAGACATACAATTACACCAAGTAACACAGACACACACTTACACCAAGTAACATAGACTTACACTGACACCAAGTAACAAAGACATACACTGTTACCCAGTAACACAGCCACACACTTACACCAAGTAACAAAGACATACACTGATACCAAGTAACACAGACACACACTTACACCAAGTAACACAGACACACACTTACACCAAGTAACAAAGACATACACTGACACCAAGTAACACCGACATACACTTACACCAAGTAACACAGACATCCGCTGACACCATGTAGCAAAGACATGCACTGATACCCAGTAACACAGACACACACTTACACCAAGTAACAAAGATATACACTGATACCCCGTAATACAGACACACACTTACACCAAGTAACAAAGACATACACTGACACCAAGTAACAAAGACATACACTGACGCCAAGTCACAAAGAAAGACACTGACACCAAGTAACAAAGACAAACACTGACACCAAGTAACGAAGACAGGCACTGACACCCAGTAACAAAGACAGACAATGACACCACGTCACAAAGACATACACTGACACCATGTAACAAAGACATACACTTGCACCAAGTAACACAGACATACTCTGACACCAAGGAACAAAGACATACAATTACACCAAGTAACAAAGACACACACTTACACCAAGTAACACAGACACACACTTACACCAAGTAACAAAGACATACACTGATACCCAGCAACACAGACACACACCGGGCTGCACATTGGCACAGTGGTTATCAGCCTCACAGCTCCAGGGACCCGGGCTCGATTCTGGGTACTGCCTGTGCGGAGTTTGCAAGTTCTCCCTGTGTCTGCGTGAGTTTCCTCCGGGTGCTCCCGTTTCCTCCCACATGCCAAAGACTTGCAGGTTGATAGGTTAATTGGCCATCATAAATTGCCCCTAGTATAGGTAGGTGGTAGGGAAATATATAGGGATAGGTGGGGATGTGATAGAAATACGGGATTAGTGTAGGATTAGTATAAAAGGGTGGTTGATGGTCGGCACATACTCGGTGGGCCGAAGGGCCTGTTTAAGTGCTGTATCTATAAACTAAAATAAATACTGACAGCTAGTGTCACAGACACACACTGACAGCCAGTAACACAAACAAACACACACTGACACCCAGTAACACAGAGAACCACTGATACACAGTAACAAAGACATACACTGACACCAATTAACACAGACACACACTGACACCCAGTAACAAAGACATACACTGACACCAAGTAACAAAGACATACATTGATACCAAGTCACAAAGACATACACTGATACCCAGTAACACAGACACACACTGACACCAAGTAACAAAGACACACACTTACAGCAAGTAACACAGACACACACTGACACCAAGTAACAAAGACAGTCAATTACACCAAGTAACAAAGACACACACTTACACCAAGTAACACAGACATACACTGACACCAAGTAACAAAGACATAAACTGATACCGAGTGACACAGACACACACTTACACCAAGTAACACAAACACTCACTTACACCAAGTAACAAAGACATACATTGACACCAAGTAACAAAGACATACAATTACACCAAGTAAAAAAGACACACACTTACACCAAGTAACACAGACATACACTGACACCAAGTAACAAAGACATACACTGTTACCCAGTAACACAGACACACACTTACACCAAGTAACAAAGATATACACTGATACCCCGTAACACAGACACACACTTACACCAAGTAACAAAGAGATACACTGACACCAAGTCACAAAGACAGACACTGACACCCAGTAACAAAGACAAACACTGACACCAAGTAACGAAGACTGACACTGACTCCCAGTCACAAAGACAGACAATGACACCACGTCACAAAGACATACACTGACACCAAGTAACAAAGACATACACTTACACCAAGTAACACAGACATACACTGATACCAAGGAACAAAGACATAAACTGACACCAAGTAACAAAGACATACACTGATACCAAGTATCACAGACACACACTTACACCAAGTAACAAAGACATACACTGACACCAAGTAACAAAGACATAAACTGACACCCAGTAACACAGACACACACGGACACCAAGTAAAAAAGACAGACACTCATACCCAGTAACACAGACACACACTTACACCAAGTAACAAAGACATACACTGATACCCAGTAACACAGACACACACCGGGCGGCACATTGGCAGCCTCACAGCCCCAGGGACCCGAGCTCGATTCTGGGTACTGCCTGTGCGGAGTTTGCAAGTTCTCCCTGTTCTGCGTGAGTTTCCTCCGGGTGCTCCGGTTTCCTCCCACATGCCAAATACTTGCAGGTTGATAGGTTAATTGGCCATTATAAATTGACCCTAGTATAGGTAGGTGGTAGGGAAATATATAGGGACAGGTGGGGATGTGATAGGAATACGGGATTAGTGTAGGATTAGTATGAATGGGTGGTTGATGGTCGGCACAGACTCGGTTGGCCGAAGGGCCTGGTTCAGTGCTGTATCTCTAAACGAAATTAAATACTGACACCCAGTAACACAAACAAACACACACTGACACCCTGTAACATAGAGAAACACTGATATACAGTAACAAAGACATACACTGACACACAGACACACACTGTCACCAAGTAACAAAGACATACACTGACACCCAGTAACAAAGACATACACTGACACCGAGTCACAAAGACATACACTGATAACCAGTAACACAGACACACACTTACACCAAGTTACAACGACATACACTGACACCAAGTAACAAAGACATACTCTTACATCTAGTAACGAAGACATACACTGACACCAAGTAACAAAGACATACACTGATACCCAGTAACACAGACACACATTGACACCAAGTAACAAAGGAACACACTTACACCAAGTAACAAAGACACACACTTACACCAAGTAACACAGACATACACTGACACCAGGTAACAAAGACAGACAATTACACCAAGTAACAAAGACATACACCTCCACCAAGTATGTTGACATACACTGACACCAAGTAAGAAAGACATACACTGATACCCAGTAACACAGACACACACTTACACCCAGTAACAAAGACATACAATGACACCAATTCACAAAGACACACACTGACCCCCAGTAACAAAGACATACACTGACACCAAGTCACAAAGACATACACTGATACCCAGTAACACAAACACACACTTACACCAAGTAACACAGACATACACTGATACCCAGCAACACAGACACACACTTACACCAAGTAACACAGACATACACTGACACCAAGTAACAAAGACATACACTGATACCCAGTAACACAGACACACACTTACACCAAGTAACAAAGACATACACTTACACCAAGTCAGAAAGACACACACTGACAAACAGTAAAAAAGACATACACTGACACCAAGTATTTTGACATCCACTGACACCAAGAAACAAAGACATACACTGATACCCAGTAACACAGACACACACTTACACCAAGTAACAAAGACATGCACTGACACCAAGTCACAAAGACACACACTGACACCCAGTAACAAAGACATACACTGACACAAATTCACAAAGACATACACTGATACCCAGTAACACAGACACACACTTACACCAAGTAACACAGTCATAGACTGACACCAAGTAACAAAGACATACACTGATACCCAGTAACACAGACACACACTTACTCCAAGTAAAAAAGACATACACTGACACCAAGTAACAAAGACAGGAACTGACACCAAGTAACACAGACACACACGGACACCAAGTAAAAAAGACAGACACTCATACCCAGTAACAAAGACACACACTTACACCAAGTAACACAGACACACACTGACACCCAGTAACACAGACACACACTTACACCAGTAACAAAGTCATACACTGACACCAAGTAACAAAGATATACACTTACACCAAGTAACAAAGACATACACTGACACCAAGTAACAAAGACATACACTGATACCCAGTAACACAGACACACACTTACACCAAGTAACAAAGACATACACTGATACCCAGTAATTCAGACACACACTTACACCAAGTAACACAGACATGCACTGACACCAAGTAACAAAGACATACACTGATACCCAGTAACACAGACACACACTTACACCAAGTAACAAAGGCAGAAAATGATACCCAGTAACACAGACACACACTTACACCAAGTAACAATGACATACACTGACACCAAGTAACAAGGACATAAACTGACACCCAGTAACACAGACACACACGACACCAAGTAACAAAGACAAACACTTACACCAAGTAACACAGACACACAATGACACCCAGTAACACAGACACACACTTACACCAAGTAACAAAGACATACACTGACGCCAAGTAACAAAGACATACACTGACAAGAATTAACAAAGACAAACTCTGATACCCAGTAACAGACACACACTTACACCAAGTAACAAAGACTTACACTGATACCCAGTAACACAGACACACACTTACACCAAGTAACACAGACATACACTGACACCAATTAACAAAGACATACACTGATACCCAGTAACACAGGCACACAATGGGTGGGGGGGGTGAGGGGGGCGCGGTGGGGCATATTGGTGCAGTGTTTCGCACCGCATCCTCACAGCTCCAGGGACCCGGGTTCGATTCTGGGCACTGCCTGTGCGGAGTTTGCAAGTTCTCCCTGTGTCTGCGTGAGTTTCCTCCGGGTGCTCCGGTTTCCTCCCACATGCCAAAGACTTGCAGGTTGATAGGTTAATTGGCCATCATAAATTGCCCCTAGTATAGGTAGGTGGTAGGGAAATATATAGGGACAGGTGGGGATGTGATAGAAATACGGGATTAGTGTAGGATTAGTATAAATGGGTGGTTGATGGTCGGCACAGACTCGGTGGGCCGAAGGGCCTGTTTAAGTGCTGCATCTCTAAACTAAACTAAATACTGACACCTAGTGTCACAGACACACACTGACAGCCAGTAACACAAACAAACACACACTGACACCTTGTAACACAGAGAACCACTGATACACAGTAACAAAGACATACACTGACACCAAGTAACACAGACACACACTGACACCCAGTAACAAAGACATACACTGACACCAAGTAACAAAGACATACATTGATACCAAGTAACAAAGACATACACTGATACCCAGTAACACAGACACACACTGACACAAAGTAACAAAGACAGACAATTACACCAAGTAACAAAGACATACACTTACACCAAAAATTTCGACATACACTGACACCAAGTAACAAAGACATACACTGATACCCAGTAACACAGACACACACTTACACCCAGTAACACAGACACACACTTCCACCAAGTAACAAAGACATACACTGACACCAAATAACAAAGACATACACTTACACCATGTAGCAAAGACATACACTGACACCAAGTAACAAAGACATACATAGATACCCAGTAACACAGACACGCACTTACACCATGTAACAAAGACGTACACTGACACCAGGTAACAAAGACATACACTGACACCCAGTAACACAGACACATACGGACACCAAGTAACACAGACACACACTGACACACAGTAACACAGACAGACACTTACACCAAGTAACGAAGACATACACTGACACCAAGTGACAAAGACATACACTTACACCAAGTAACAAAGACATACACTAACACCAAGTAACAAAGACATACACTTAGAATTAGAACATTACAGCGCAGGACAGGCCCTTCGGCCCTCGATGTTGCGCCGACCTGTGAAACCATCTGACCTACACTATTCCATTTTCATTCATGTGTCTATTTAATGTCCACTTAAATGCCCTTAAATTTGGCCAATCTACTACAGCTGCAGGGAGGGCGTTCCACACCCTTACTACTCTCTGAGTAAAGAAACTACCTCTCACATCTTTCCTATATCTATCACCCCCCAACATGAAGCTATGTCCCCTCGTGTTTGCCATCACAATCGGAGGACAAAGACGCTCACTATCCACCCTATCTAACCCTCTGATTATCTTATATGTCTCTATTAAGTCACCTCTCCTCCTCCTTCTCTCCAACGAAAACAACCTCAAGTCCCTCAGCCTTTCCTCGTAAGGCCTTCCCTCCATACCAGGCAACATCCTAGTAAATCTCCTCTGCACCCTTTCCATAGCTTCCACATCCTTCCTATAATGCGGTGACCAGAACTGCACGCAGTACTCCAGGTGCGGCCGCACCACAGCTTTGTACAGCTGCAGCATGCCCTCGTGGCTCCGAAACTTGATCCCCCTACTAATAAAAGGTAACACACCATATGCCTTCTTAACAGCCCTATTAACCTGGTTAGCAACCTTCAGGGATTTATGCACCTGGACACCAAGATCTCTCTGTTCATCTGCACTACCAATAATCTTCCCATTAGCCCAGTACTCTGCATTCCTGTTACTTCTTCCAAAGTGAATCACCTCACACTTTTCCGCATTAAACTCCATTTGCCATCTCTCAGCCCAGCTCTGCAGCCTATCTATGTCTCTCTGTACCCTACAACATCCTTCGGCACTATCCACAACTCCACCGACCTTAGTGTCAACTGCAAATTTACTAACCCACCCTTCTACACTCTCTTCCAGGTCATTTATAAAAATGACAAACAGCAGTGGCCCCAAAACAGATCCTTGCGGTACACCACTAGTAACTAAACTCCAGGATGAACATTTGCCATCAACCACCACACTCTGTCTTCTTTCAGCTAGCCAATTTCTGATCCAAAGCTCTAAATCGCCTTCAACCCCATACTTCCGTATTTTCTGCAATAGCCTACCGTGGGGAACCTTATCAAACGCCTTACTGAAATCCATATACACCACATCCACTGCTTTACCCTCATCCACCTGTTTGGTCACCTTCTCGAAAAACTCAATAAGGTTTGTGAGGCACGATCTACCCGTCACAAAACCGTGCTGACTATCTCTAATGTACTTATTCTTTTCAAGATGATTATAAATCCTGTCTCTTATAACCTTTTCCAACATTTTACCCACAACCGAAGTAAGGCTCACAGGTCTATAATTACCAGGGCTGTCTCTACTCCCCTTCTTGAACAAGGGGACAACATTTGCAATCCTCCAGTCTTCCGGCACTATTCCTGTCGACAATGACGACATAAAGATCAAGGACAAAGGCTCTACAATCTCCTCCCTAGCTTCCCAGAGAATCCTAGGATAAATCCCATCTGGCCCAGGGGACTTATCTATTTTCACACTTTCCAAAATTGCTAACACCTCCTCCTTGTGAACCTCAATCCGATCTAGCCTCGTAGCCTGAATCTCAGTATTCTCAACAACATTTTCTTTCTCTACTGTAAATACTGACGCAAAATATTCATTTAACACTTCCCCTATCTCCTCTGATTCCACACACAACTTCCCACTACTATCCTTAATTGGCCCTAATCTAACTCTAGTCATTCTTTTATTCCTGATATACCTATAGAAAGCCTTAGGGTTTCCCTGATCCGAGCCACCAATGACTTCTCGTGTCCTCTCCTTGCTCTTCTTATCTCTCCCTTTAGATCCTTCCTGGCTAGCTTGTAGCTCTCAAGCGCCCTAACTGAGCCTTCACGTCTCATCCTAACATAAGCCTTCTTCTTCCTCTTGACAAGCGCTTCAACTTCTTTAGTAAACCACGGCTCCCTCGCACGACAACTTCCTCCCTGCCTCACAGGTACATACTTATCAAGGTCACGCAGTAGCTGCTCCTTGAATAAGCTCCACATTTCGATTGTTCCCATCCCCTGCAGTTTCCTTCCCCATCCTACGCATCCTAAATCTTGCCTAATCGCATCATAATTTCCTTTCCCCCAGTTATAATTCTTGCCCTGCGGTATATACCTGTCCCTGCCCATCGCTAAGGTCAAACTAACCGAATTGTGATCACTATCACCAAAGTGCTCACCTACATCTAAATCTAACACCCGGCCGGGTTCATTTCCCAGGACCAAATCCAATGTGGCATCGCCCCTGGTTGGCCTGTCTACATACTGTGTCAGAAAACCCTCCTGCACACACTGGACAAAAACTGACCCATCTAAAGTACTCGAACTATAGTATTTCCGGTCGATATTTGGAAAGTTAAAGTCCCCCATAACAACTACCCTGTTACTCTCGCCCCTGTCGAGAATCATCTTCGCTATCCTTTCCTCTACATCTCTGAAACTATTCGGAGGTCTATAAAAGACTCCCAACAGGGTAACCTCACCTCTCCTGTTTCTAACCTCAGCCCATACTACCTCAGTAGATGAATCCTCAAACGTCCTTTCTGTCGCTGTAATACTCTCCTTGATTAACAATGCCACATCCACCCCCCCCCCCCCCCACCCACTCTTTTACCATCTTCTCTGTTCTTACTGAAACATCTAAATCCCGGAATCTGCAACATCCATTCCTGCCCCTGCTCTACCCATGTCTCCGAAATGGCCACTACATCGAGATCCCAGGTACCAACCCATGCTGCAAGCTCACCCACCTTATTCCGGATGCTCCTGGCGTTGAAATAGACACACTTTAAACCAGGTTCTTGCTTGCCAGTGCCCTCTTGCGTCCTTGTAACCATATCCCTGACCTCACTACTCTCAACATCCTGTACACTGGCACTACAATTTAGGTTCCCATTCCCCTGCTGAATTAGTTTAAACCCCCACGAAGAGCACTAGCAAACCTCCCCCCCAGGATATTGGTACCCCTCTGGTTCAGGTGAAGACCATCCTGTTTGTAGATGTCCCACCTACCCCAGAAAGAGCCCCAATTATCCAGGAAACCAAAACCCTCCCTCCTGCACCATCCCTGCAGCCACGTGTTCAACTCATCTCTCTCCCTATTCCTCGCTTCGCTATCACGTGGCACGGGCAACAACCCAGAGATTACAACTCTGTTTGTTCTCGCTCTAAGCTTCCACCCTAGCTCCCTAAATTTCTGTCTTAAATCCCCATCTCTCTTCCTACCTATGTCGTTGGTGCCTATGTGGACCACGACTTGGGGCTGCTCCCCATCCCCATTAAGGATCCCAAAAACAAGATCCGAAACATCACGAACCCTGGCACCTGGGAGGCAACATACCAACCGTGAGTCTCTCTCGTTCCCACAGAACCTCCTATCTGTTCCCCTAACTATGGAGTCCCCAATGACTAATGTTCTGCTCCTCTTCCCCCTTCCCTTCTGAGCAACAGGGACAGACTCTGTGCCAGATATCTGTACCCCATTGCTTACCCCTGGTAAGTCGTCCCCCGCAACAGTATCCAAAACGGTATACCTGTTGTTGAGGGAAACGGCCACAGGGGATCCCTGCACTGCATGCTGGTTCCCTCTCCTTCCCTGACGGTAACCCATCTACCTACTTCTTTTACCTGAGGTGTGACTACCTTCCCATAACTCCTCTCAATAACCTCCTCCGCCTCCCGAATGATTCGAAGTTCATCCAGCTCCAGCTCCAGTTCCCTAACGCGGTTCTCGAGGAGCTGGAGTTGGGTGCACTTCCCACAGATGCAGTCAGCAGGGACAGTCTTGGCGACCCTTACCTCCCACATTCTGCAGGAGGAACATACAACTGCCTTAACCTCCATTCCCACTATTCCAAATTCCCAACAAATCTACTGATAAAACAAAAAAAAAAAAAACAAAACTTGTGAGGTTAGCAATCCAACAGACAGAATTTCCTTAATAAAAAGCTTACCTTATCAACACACCAGAGTCCTTTTTTTTTGGTTAGAGGAGGAGGGTGGGGTGGGGGGGCACAGTGGCGCAGTGGTTAGCACCGCAGCCTCACCGCTCCAGGGACCCGGGTTCGATTCTGGGTACTGCCTGTGCGGATTTGCAATTTCTCCCTGTGTCTGCGTGGGTTTCCTCCGGGTGCTCCGGTTTCCTCCCACATGCCAAAGACTTGCAGGTTGATAGGCTAATTGGTCATCATAAATTGCCCCTAGTATAGGTAGGTGGTCGGGGAATAGAAAGTGATAGGTGGTGATGTGATAGGAATACGGGATTAGTGTAGGATTAGTATAAATGGGTGGTAAATGGTCGGCACAGACTCGGTGGGCCGAAGGGCCTGTTTAAGTGCTGTTTCTCCAAATTAAACTAAATACTGACACCTAGTGTCACTGACACCCAGTAACACAAACAAACACACAGTGACACCCAGTAACACAGAGAAACACTGATACACAGTAACAAAGACATACACTGACACCAAGTAACACAGACACACACTGACACCCAGTAACAAAGACTTACACTGATACCAAGTCACAAAGACATACACTGGTACCCAGTAACACAGCCACACACTTACACCAAGTAACAAAGACATAAACGGACACCAAGTAACAAAGACACACACTTACACCAAGTAACACAGACATACACTGACACCAAGTAACACAGACACACACTGACACCCAGTAACAAAGACTTACACTGATACCAAGTCACAAAGACATACACTGGTACCCAGTAACACAGCCACACACTTACACCAAGTAACAAAGACATAAACGGACACCAAGTAACAAAGACACACACTTACACCAAGTAACACAGACATACACTGACACCAAGTAACACAGACACACTCTGACACCCAGTAACAAAGACATACACTGATACCAAGTCACAAAGACAAACACTGATACCCAGTAACACAAACAAACACACACTGACACCCAGTAACAGAGAGAAACACTGATATGCAGTAACAATGACATACACTGACAACAAGTAACACAGACACACACTGACACCCAGTAACAAAGACATACACTGATACCAAGTCACAAAGACATACACTGATACCCAGTAACACAAACAAACACTCACTGACACCCAGTAACACAGAGAAACACTGATACACAGTAACAATGACATACACTGACACCAAGTAACACAGACACACACTGACACCCAGTAAAAAAGCCAAACACTGACACCAAGTCACAAAGACAGACACTGATACCAAGTCACAAAGACATACACTGATACCCAGTAAAACAGACACACACTGACAGCAAGTAACAAAGACATACACTGACACCAAGTAACAAAGACATACACTGACACCAAGTAACAAAGACAGACAATTACACCAAGTGACAAAAACATACACTTACACCAAGTATTTTGACATAAACTGACACCAAGTAACAAAGACATACACTGATACCCAGTAACACAGACACACACGTACACCAAGTAACAAAGACATACACTGACACCAAGTCACAAAGACACACACTGACACCCAGTAACAAATTCATGCACTGATACCAAGTCACAAAGACATACACTGATACCCAGTAACACAGACACACACTTACACCAAGTAACACAGACATACACTGAAACCAAGTAAAAAAGACATGCACTGATACCCAGTAACACAGACACACACTTACACCAAGTAACAAAGACATACACTGATACCGAGTAACAAAGACATACACTGACACCCAGTAACACAGACACACACGGACACCAAGTAAAACAAACAAACACACTGACACCAAGTAACACAGACATACACTGACACCAAGTAACAAAGACATACACTGATACCCAGTTACACAGGCACACACTGGGGGGGGGGGGGGGCGGGGGCTCATTGGCCCAGTGGTTAGAACCGCAGCCTCACAGTTCCAGGGACACGGGAACGATTCTGGGTACTGCCTGTGCGGAGTTTGCAAGTTCTCCCTGTGTCTGCGTGGGTTTCCTCCGGGTGCTCCGGTTTCCTCCCACAAGCCAAAAGACTTGCAGGTTGATAGGTAAATTGGCCATTATAAATTGTCACTAGTATAGGTAGGTGGTAGGGAAATATAGGGACAGGTGGGGATGTTTGGTGGGAATATGGGATTAGTGTAGGATTAGTCTAAATGGGTGGTTGATTGGTTGATGTTCGGCACAGACTCGGTGGGCCGAAGGACCTGTTTCAGTGCTGTATCTCTAATCTTAATCTAATCTAAGACATACACTGACACCAAGTAACACTGACACCCAGTAACAAAGACATACACTGATACCAAGTCACAAAGACAAACACTGATACCCAGTAACACAGCCACACACTTACACCAAGAAACAAAGACACACACTGACACCAAGTCACAAAGACAGACACTGATACCCAGTAACACAGACACACACTTACACCAAGTAACACAGACATACACTGATACCCAGTAACACAGACACATACTTACACCAAGGAACAAAGACATACACTGACACCCAGTAACAAAGACACACACTGACACCCAGTAACAAAGACATACACTGATACCAAGTCACAAAGACATACACTGACACCAAGTCACAAAGACATACACTGACACGAAGTAACACAGACACACACTGACACCCAGTAACAAAGACATACACTGATATCAAGTCACAAAGACATAAACTGATACCCAGTAACACAGGCACACACTTACACCAAGTAACAAAGATACACACTGACACCAAGTAACACAGACACACACTGACACCCAGTAACAAAGACATACACTGATACAAAGTCACAGAGACATACACTGATCCCCAGTAACACAAACAAACACACACTGACACACAGTAACACAGAGAAACACAGATACACAGAAACAATGACATACACTGACACCAAGTAACACAGACACACTCTGACACCCAGTAACAAAGACATACACTGATACCAAGTCACAAAGACATACACTGATACCCAGTAACACAAACAAACACTCACTGACAACCAGTAACAGAGAGAAACACTGATATGCAGTAACAATGACATACACTGACACCAAGTAACACAGACACACTCTGACACCCAGTAACAAAGACATACACTGATAGCAAGTCACAAAGACATACACTGATACCCAGTAACACAAACAAACACACACTGACAACCAGTAACAGAGAGAAACACTGATATGCAGTAACAATGACATACACTGACACCAAGTAACACAGACACACACTGACACCCAGTAAAAAAGCCAAACACTGACACCAAGTCACAAAGACAGACACTGATACCAAGTCACAAAGACATACACTGATACCCAGTAACACAGACACACACTGACACCAAGTAACAAAGACATACACTGACACCAAGTAACAAAGACAGACAATTACACCAAGTAATAAAGACATACACTTACACCAAGTATTTTGACATAAACTGACACCAAGTAACAAAGACATACACTGATACCCAGTAACACAGACACACACGTACACCAAGTAACAAAGACATACACTGACACCAAGTCACAAAGACACACACTGACACCCAGTAACAAAGTCATACACTGATACCAAGTCACAAAGACATACACTGATACCGAGTAACACAGACACACACTTACACCAAGTAACACAGACATACACTGAAACCAAGTAAAAAAGACATGCACTGATACCCAGTAACACAGACACACACTGACACCAAGTAACAAAGACAGACACTGCTACCCAGTAACACAGACACACACTTACACCAAGTAACAAAGACATACACTGACACCAAGTAACAAAGACATACACTGACACCAAGTAAAAAAGACATGCACTGATACCCAGTAACACAGACACACACTTACACCAAGTAACAAAGACAGACACTGCTACCCAGTAACACAGACACACACTTACACCAAGTAACAAAGACATACACTGACACCCGGTAACAAAGACATACACTGACACCCAGTAACACAGACACACACGGACACCAAGTAACAAAGACACACACTTACACCAAGTAACACAGACACACACTGACACCCAGGAACACAAACAAACACACTGAGACCAAGTAACACAGACATACACTGACACCAAGTTACAAAGACATACACTGACACCAAGTCACAAAGACACACACTGACACCCAGTAACAAAGACACACACTTAGACCAAGTAACACAGACATACACCGACACCAAGTAACAAAGACATACACTGACACGAAGTAACACAGACACACACTGACACCCAGTAACAAAGACAGACACTGATACCAAGTCACAAAGACATAAACTGATACCCAGTAACACAGACACACACTAACACCAAGTAACAAAGACATACACTGACACCAAATAACACAGACACAATCTGACACCCAGTAACAAAGACATACACTGATACCAAGTCACAAAGACATACACTGATACCCAGTAACACAAACAAACACACACTGACACCCAGTAACAGAGAGAAACACTGATATGCAGTAACAATGACATACACTGACAATAAGTAACACAGACACACACTGACACCCAGTAACAAAGACATACACTGATACCAAGTCACAAAGACATACACTGATGCCTAGTAACACAAACAAACACTCACTGACACCCAGTAACACAGAGAAACACTGATACACCGTAACAATGACATACACTGACACCAAGTAACACAGACACACACTGACACCCAGTAAAAAAGCCATACACTGACACCAAGTCACAAAGACAGACACTGATACCAAGTCACAAAGACATACACTGATACCCAGTAACACAGACACACACTGACACCAAGTAACAAAGACATACACTGACACCAAGTAACAAAGACATACACTGACATCAAGTAACAAAGACAGACAATTACACCAAGTAACAAAGACATACACTTACACCAAGTATTTTGACATAAACTGACACCAAGTAACAAAGACATACACTGATACCCAGTAACACAGACACCCACGTACAACAAGTAACAAAGACATACACTGACACCAAGTCACAAAGACACACACTTACACCAAGTAACACAGACATACACTGACACCAAGTCACAAAGACACACACTGACACCCAGTAACAAAGACACACACTTACACCAAGTAACAGAGACACACACTTACACCAAGTAACAAAGACATACACTGACACCAAGTAACACAGACACACTCTGACACCCAGTAACAAAGACATACACTGATACCAAGTCACAAAGACAAACACTGATACCCAGTAACACAAACAAACACACACTGACACCCAGTAACAGAGAGAAACACTGATATGCAGTAACAATGACATACACTGACAACAAGTAACACAGACACACACTGACACCCAGTAACAAAGACATACACTGATACCAAGTCACAAAGACATACACTGATACCCAGTAACACAAACAAACACTCACTGACACCCAGTAACACAGAGAAACACTGATACACAGTAACAATGACATACACTGACACCAAGTAACACAGACACACACTGACACCCAGTAAAAAAGCCAAACACTGACACCAAGTCACAAAGACAGACACTGATACCAAGTCACAAAGACATACACTGATACCCAGTAAAACAGACACACACTGACAGCAAGTAACAAAGACATACACTGACACCAAGTAACAAAGACATACACTGACACCAAGTAACAAAGACAGACAATTACACCAAGTGACAAAAACATACACTTACACCAAGTATTTTGACATAAACTGACACCAAGTAACAAAGACATACACTGATACCCAGTAACACAGACACACACGTACACCAAGTAACAAAGACATACACTGACACCAAGTCACAAAGACACACACTGACACCCAGTAACAAATTCATGCACTGATACCAAGTCACAAAGACATACACTGATACCCAGTAACACAGACACACACTTACACCAAGTAACACAGACATACACTGAAACATAGTAAAAAAGACATGCACTGATACCCAGTAACACAGACACACACTTACACCAAGTAACAAAGACATACACCGATAGCGAGTAACAAAGACATACACTGACACCCAGTAACACAGACACACACGGACACCAAGTAACAAAGACACACACTTACACCAAGTAACACAGACACACACTGACACCCAGTAAAACAAACAAACACACTGACACCAAGTAACACAGACATACACTGACACCAAGTAACAAAGACATACACTGATACCCAGTTACACAGGCACACACTGGGGGGCGGGGGGTGGGGGCACATTGGCGCAGTGGTTAGCACAGCAGCCTCACAGCTCCAGGGACGCGGGTTCTATTCTGGGTACTGCCTGTGCGGAGTTTGCAAGTTCTCCCTGTGTCTGCGTGGGTTTCCTCCGGGTGCTCCGGTTTCCTCCCACATGCCAAAGACTTGCAGGTTGATAGGTTAATTGGCCATCATAAATTGCCCCTAGTTTAGGTAGGTGGTAGGGGAATATATAGGGATCGATGGGGATGTGATAGGAATGCGGGATTAGTGTCGGATTAGTATAAATGGGTGGTTAATGGTCGGCACAGACTCGGTGGGCCGAAGGGCCTGTTTAAGTGATGTATCTCTAAATTAAACTAAATACTGACACCTAGTGTCACTGACACCCAGTCACACGGAGAAACACTGATACACTGACACCAAGTAACAAAGACATACACAGATACCCAGTTACACAGGCACACACTGGGGGGGGGGGGGGGGCGGGGGCTCATTGGCCCAGTGGTTAGAACCGCAGCCTCACAGTTCCAGGGACACGGGAACGATTCTGGGTACTGCCTGTGCGGAGTTTGCAAGTTCTCCCTGTGTCTGCGTGGGTTTCCTCCGGGTGCTCCGGTTTCCTCCCACAAGCCAAAAGACTTGCAGGTTGATAGGTAAATTGGCCATTATAAATTGTCACTAGTATAGGTAGGTGGTAGGGAAATATAGGGACAGGTGGGGATGTTTGGTGGGAATATGGGATTAGTGTAGGATTAGTCTAAATGGGTGGTTGATTGGTTGATGTTCGGCACAGACTCGGTGGGCCGAAGGACCTGTTTCAGTGCTGTATCTCTAATCTTAATCTAATCTAAGACATACACTGACACCAAGTAACACTGACACCCAGTAACAAAGACATACACTGATACCAAGTCACAAAGACAAACACTGATACCCAGTAACACAGCCACACACTTACACCAAGAAACAAAGACACACACTGACACCAAGTCACAAAGACAGACACTGATACCCAGTAACACAGACACACACTTACACCAAGTAACACAGACATACACTGATACCCAGTAACACAGACACATACTTACACCAAGGAACAAAGACATACACTGACACCCAGTAACAAAGACACACACTGACACCCAGTAACAAAGACATACACTGATACCAAGTCACAAAGACATACACTGACACCAAGTCACAAAGACATACACTGACACGAAGTAACACAGACACACACTGACACCCAGTAACAAAGACATACACTGATACAAAGTCACAGAGACATACACTGATCCCCAGTAACACAAACAAACACACACTGACACACAGTAACACAGAGAAACACAGATACACAGAAACAATGACATACACTGACACCAAGTAACACAGACACACTCTGACACCCAGTAACAAAGACATACACTGATACCAAGTCACAAAGACATACACTGATACCCAGTAACACAAACAAACACTCACTGACAACCAGTAACAGAGAGAAACACTGATATGCAGTAACAATGACATACACTGACACCAAGTAACACAGACACACTCTGACACCCAGTAACAAAGACATACACTGATACCAAGTCACAAAGACATACACTGATACCCAGTAACACAAACAAACACACACTGACAACCAGTAACAGAGAGAAACACTGATATGCAGTAACAATGACATACACTGACACCAAGTAACACAGACACACACTGACACCCAGTAAAAAAGCCAAACACTGACACCAAGTCACAAAGACAGACACTGATACCAAGTCACAAAGACATACACTGATACCCAGTAACACAGACACACACTGACACCAAGTAACAAAGACATACACTGACACCAAGTAACAAAGACAGACAATTACACCAAGTAATAAAGACATACACTTACACCAAGTATTTTGACATAAACTGACACCAAGTAACAAAGACATACACTGATACCCAGTAACACAGACACACACGTACACCAAGTAACAAAGACATACACTGACACCAAGTCACAAAGACAGACACTGATACCAAGTCACAAAGACATACACTGATACCCAGTAAAACAGACACACACTGACAGCAAGTAACAAAGACATACACTGACACCAAGTAACAAAGACATACACTGACACCAAGTAACAAAGACAGACAATTACACCAAGTGACAAAAACATACACTTACACCAAGTATTTTGACATAAACTGACACCAAGTAACAAAGACATACACTGATACCCAGTAACACAGACACACACGTACACCAAGTAACAAAGACATACACTGACACCAAGTCACAAAGACACACACTGACACCCAGTAACAAATTCATGCACTGATACCAAGTCACAAAGACATACACTGATACCCAGTAACACAGACACACACTTACACCAAGTAACACAGACATACACTGAAACCAAGTAAAAAAGACATGCACTGATACCCAGTAACACAGACACACACTTACACCAAGTAACAAAGACATACACCGATAGCGAGTAACAAAGACATACACTGACACCCAGTAACACAGACACACACGGACACCAAGTAACAAAGACACACACTTACACCAAGTAACACAGACACACACTGACACCCAGTAAGACAAACAAACACACTGACACCAAGTAACACAGACAAACACTGACACCAAGTAACAAAGACATACACTGATACCCAGTTACACAGGCACACACTGGGGGGCGGGGGGGGGGGCACATTGGCGCAGTGGTTAGCACAGCAGCCTCACAGCTCCAGGGACGCGGGTTCTATTCTGGGTACTGCCTGTGCGGAGTTTGCAAGTTCTCCCTGTGTCTGCGTGGGTTTCCTCCGGGTGCTCCGGTTTCCTCCCACATGCCAAAGACTTGCAGGTTGATAGGTTAATTGGCCATCATAAATTGCCCCTAGTTTAGGTAGGTGGTAGGGGAATATATAGGGATCGATGGGGATGTGATAGGAATGCGGGATTAGTGTCGGATTAGTATAAATGGGTGGTTAATGGTCGGCACAGACTCGGTGGGCCGAAGGGCCTGTTTAAGTGATGTATCTCTAAATTAAACTAAATACTGACACCTAGTGTCACTGACACCCAGTCACACGGAGAAACACTGATACACTGACACCAAGTAACAAAGACATACACAGATACCCAGTTACACAGGCACACACTGGGGGGGGGGGGGGGGGGGCGGGGGCTCATTGGCCCAGTGGTTAGAACCGCAGCCTCACAGTTCCAGGGACACGGCAACGATTCTGGGTACTGCCTGTGCGGAGTTTGCAAGTTCTCCCTGTGTCTGCGTGGGTTTCCTCCGGGTGCTCCGGTTTCCTCCCACAAGCCAAAAGACTTGCAGGTTGATAGGTAAATTGGCCATTATAAATTGTCACTAGTATAGGTAGGTGGTAGGGAAATATAGGGACAGGTGGGGATGTTTGGTGGGAATATGGGATTAGTGTAGGATTAGTCTAAATGGGTGGTTGATTGGTTGATGTTCGGCACAGACTCGGTGGGCCGAAGGACCTGTTTCAGTGCTGTATCTCTAATCTTAATCTAATCTAAGACATACACTGACACCAAGTAACACTGACACCCAGTAACAAAGACATACACTGATACCAAGTCACAAAGACAAACACTGATACCCAGTAACACAGCCACACACTTACACCAAGAAACAAAGACACACACTGACACCAAGTCACAAAGACAGACACTGATACCCAGTAACACAGACACACACTTACACCAAGTAACACAGACATACACTGATACCCAGTAACACAGACACATACTTACACCAAGGAACAAAGACATACACTGACACCCAGTAACAAAGACACACACTGACACCCAGTAACAAAGACATACACTGATACCAAGTCACAAAGACATACACTGACACCAAGTCACAAAGACATACACTGACACGAAGTAACACAGACACACACTGACACCCAGTAACAAAGACATACACTGATATCAAGTCACAAAGACATAAACTGATACCCAGTAACACAGGCACACACTTACACCAAGTAACAAAGATACACACTGACACCAAGTAACACAGACACACACTGACACCCAGTAACAAAGACATACACTGATACAAAGTCACAGAGACATACACTGATCCCCAGTAACACAAACAAACACACACTGACACACAGTAACACAGAGAAACACAGATACACAGAAACAATGACATACACTGACACCAAGTAACACAGACACACTCTGACACCCAGTAACAAAGACATACACTGATACCAAGTCACAAAGACATACACTGATACCCAGTAACACAAACAAACACTCACTGACAACCAGTAACAGAGAGAAACACTGATATGCAGTAACAATGACATACACTGACACCAAGTAACACAGACACACTCTGACACCCAGTAACAAAGACATACACTGATACCAAGTCACAAAGACATACACTGATACCCAGTAACACAAACAAACACACACTGACAACCAGTAACAGAGAGAAACACTGATATGCAGTAACAATGACATACACTGACACCAAGTAACACAGACACACACTGACACCCAGTAAAAAAGCCAAACACTGACACCAAGTCACAAAGACAGACACTGATACCAAGTCACAAAGACATACACTGATACCCAGTAACACAGACACACACTGACACCAAGTAACAAAGACATACACTGACACCAAGTAACAAAGACATACACTGACACCAAGTAACAAAGACAGACAATTACACCAAGTAATAAAGACATACACTTACACCAAGTATTTTGACATAAACTGACACCAAGTAACAAAGACATACACTGATACCCAGTAACACAGACACACACGTACACCAAGTAACAAAGACATACACTGACACCAAGTCACAAAGACACACACTGACACCCAGTAACAAAGTCATACACTGATACCAAGTCACAAAGACATACACTGATACCGAGTAACACAGACACACACTTACACCAAGTAACACAGACATACACTGAAACCAAGTAAAAAAGACATGCACTGATACCCAGTAACACAGACACACACTTACACCAAGTAACAAAGACAGACACTGCTACCCAGTAACACAGACACACACTTACACCAAGTAACAAAGACATACACTGACACCAAGTAACAAAGACATACACTGACACCAAGTAAAAAAGACATGCACTGATACCCAGTAACACATACACACACTTACACCAAGTAACAAAGACAGACACTGCTACCCAGTAACACAGACACACACTTACACCAAGTAACAAAGACATACACTGACACCCGGTAACAAAGACATACACTGACACCCAGTAACACAGACACACACGGACACCAAGTAACAAAGACACACACTTACACCAAGTAACACAGACACACACTGACACCCAGGAACACAAACAAACACACTGACACCAAGTAACACAGACATACACTGACACCAAGTGACAAAGACATACACTGACACCAAGTCACAAAGACACACACTGACACCCAGTAACAAAGACACACACTTAGACCAAGTAACACAGACATACACTGACACCAAGTAACAAAGACATACACTGACACGAAGTAACACAGACACACACTGACACCCAGTAACAAAGACAGACACTGATACCAAGTCACAAAGACATAAACTGATACCCAGTAACACAGACACACACTAACACCAAGTAACAAAGATACACACTGACACCAAGTAACACAGACACACACTGACACCCAGTAACAAAGACATACACTGATACAAAGTCACAGAGACATACACTGATCCCCAGTAACACAAACAAACACACACTGACACACAGTAACACAGAGAAACACAGATACACAGAAACAATGACATACACTGACACCAAGTAACACAGACACACTCTGACACCCAGTAACAAAGACATACACTGATACCAAGTCACAAAGACATACACTGATACCCAGTAACACAAACAAACACACACTGACACCCAGTAACAGAGAGAAACACTGATATGCAGTAACAATGACATACACTGACAAAAAGTAACACAGACACACACTGACACCCAGTAACAAAGACATACACTGATACCAAGTCACAAAGACATACACTGATACCTAGTAACACAAACAAACACTCACTGACACCCAGTAACACAGAGAAACACTGATACACAGTAACAATGACATACACTGACACCAAGTAACACAGACACACACTGACACCCAGTAAAAAAGCCATACACTGACACCAAGTCACAAAGACAGACACTGATACCAAGTCACAAAGACATACACTGATACCCAGTAACACAGACACACACTGACACCAAGTAACAAAGACATACACTGACACCAAGTAACAAAGACATACACTTACACCAAGTATTTTGACATAAACTGACACCAAGTAACAAAGACATACACTGATACCCAGTAACACAGACACCCACGTACACCAAGTAACAAAGACATACACTGACACCAAGTCACAAAGTCACACACTGACACCCAGTAACAAAGTCATACACTGATAACAAGTCACAAAGACATACACTGATACCGAGTAACACAGACACACACTTACACCAAGTAACACAGACATACACTGAAACCAAGTAAAAAAGACATGCACTGATACCCAGTAACACAGACACACACTTGCACCAAGTAACAAAGACAGACACTGCTACCCAGTAACACAGACACACACTTACACCAAGTAACAAAGACATACACTGACACCCGGTAACAAAGACATACACTGACACCCAGTAACACACACACACACGGACACCAAGTAACAAAGACACACACTTACACCAAGTAACACAGACACACACTGACACCCAGTAACACAAACAAACACACTGACACCAAGTAACACAGACATACACTGACACCAAGTAACAAAGACATACACTGATACCCAGTTACACAGGCACACACTGGCGGGGGGGGGGGGGGGTGGGGGGCACATTGGCTCAGTGGTTAGCACCGCAGCCTCACAGCTCCAGGGACGCGGGTTCTATTCTGGGTACTGCCTGTGCGGAGTTTGCAAGTTCTCCCTGTGTCTGCGTGGGTTTCCTCCGGGTGCTCCGGTTTCCTCCCACATGCCAAAGACTTGCAGGTTGATAGGTTAATTGGCCATCATAAATTGCCCCTAGTTTAGGTAGGTGGTAGGGGAATATATAGGGATCGGTGGGGATGTGATAGGAATACGGGATTAGTGTAGGATTAGTATAAATGGGTGGTTAATGGTCGGCACAGACTCGGTGGGCCGAAGGGCCTGTTTAAGTGTTGTATCTCTAAATTAAACTAAATACTGACAGCTAGTGTCACTGACACCCAGTCACACAGAGAAACACTGATACACTGCCACCAAGTAACAAAGACATACACTGATAGCCAGTTACAGAGGCACACACTGGGGGGGCGGGGGCTCATTGGCCAAGTGGTTAGAACCGCAGCCTCACAGTTCCAGGGACACGGGAACGATTCTGGGTACTGCCTGTGCGGAGTTTGCATGTTCTCCCTGTGTCTGCGTGGGTTTCCTCCGGGTGCTCCGGTTTCCTCCCACAAGCCAAAGGACTTGCAGGTTGATAGGTAAATTGGCCATTATAAATTGTCACTAGTATAGGTAGGTGGTAGGGAAATATAGGGACAGGTGGGGATGTTTGGTGGGAATATGGGATTAGTGTAGGATTAGTCTAAATGGGTGGTTAATGTTCGGCACAGACTCGGTGGGCCGAAGGGCCTGTTTCAGTGCTGTATCTCTAATCTTAATCTAATCTAAGACATACACTGACACCAAGTAACACTGACACCCAGTAACAAAGACATACACTGATACCAAGTCACAAAGACAAACACTGATACCCAGTAACACAGCCACACACTTACACCAAGAAACAAAGACACACACTGACACCAAGTCACAAAGACAGACACTGATACCCAGTAACACAGACACACACTTACACCAAGTAACACAGACATACACTGATACCCAGTAACACAGACACATACTTACACCAAGGAACAAAGACATACACTGACACCCAGTAACAAAGACACACACTGACACCCAGTTACAAAGACATCTTCTTTGGGCCTCCTTATCTCGAGAGACAATGGAACAAAGACATACACTGATCACAAGTCACAAAGACATACACTGACACCAAGTCACAAAGACATACACTGACACGAAGTAACACAGACACACACTGACACCCAGTAACAAAGACATACAATGACACCAAGTCACAAAGACATAAACTGATACCCAGTAACACAGACACACACTTACACCAAGTAACAAAGACATACACTGACACCAGGTCACAAAGACACACACAGACACCCAGTAACAAAGACATACACTGATACCAAGTCACAAAGACATGCACTGACACCCAGTAACACAGACACACACTTACACCAAGTAACAAAGACATACACTGACACCAGGTCACAAAGACACACACAGACACCCAGTAACAAAGACATACACTGATACCAAGTCACAAAGACAAACACTGATACCCAGTAACACAGCCACACACTTACACCAAGAAACAAAGACACACACTGACACCTAGTCACAAAGACAGACACTGATACCCAGTAACACAGACACACACTTACACCAAGTAACACAGACATACACTGATACCCAGTAACACAGACACATACTTACACCAAGGAACAAAGACATGCACTGACACCCAGTAACAAAGACACACACTGACACCCAGTAACAAAGACATACACTGATAACAAGTCACAAAGACATACACTGACAAGAAGTCACAAAGACATACACTGACACGAAGTAACACAGACACACACTGACACCCAGTAACAAAGACATACAATGACACCAAGTCACAAAGACATAAACTGATACCCAGTAACACAGACACACACTTACAACAAGTAACAAAGATACACACTGACACCAAGTAACACAGACACACACTGACACCCAGTAACAAAGACATACACTGATACCAAGTCACAGAGACATACACTGATCCCCAGTAACACAAACAAACACACACTGACACACAGTAACACAGAGAAACACAGATACACAGTAACAATGACGCACACTGACACCCAGTAAAAAAGACATGCACTGATACCAAGTCACAAAGACTTTCACTGATACCCAGTCACACAGGTACACACTGGGGGGGGGGGGGGGGGCACATTGGCGCAGTGGTTAGCACCGCAGTCTCACAGCTCCAGGGACCCGGGTTCGATTCTGGGTACTGCCTGTGCGGAGTTTGCAAGTTCTCCTATGTCGGCTTGGGTTTCCTCCGGGAGCTCCACTTTCCACCCATATGCCGAAGACTTGCAGGTTGATAGTTTAACTGGCCATCATAAATTGCCCCTAGTATAGGTAGGTGGTAGGGAAATATATCGGGATAGGTGGGGATGTGATAGGAATACGGGATTAGTGTAGGATTAG
The DNA here is from genome assembly GCF_036365525.1 of Heterodontus francisci. Classification (NCBI taxonomy): domain Eukaryota; kingdom Metazoa; phylum Chordata; class Chondrichthyes; order Heterodontiformes; family Heterodontidae; genus Heterodontus; species Heterodontus francisci. The sequence goes on from NC_090398.1 coordinate 56,527,135, forward strand.
TATAAATTGGTGGTTGATGGTCGGCACAGACTCGGTTAGCCGAAGGGACTGTTTAAGTGCTGTATGTCTAAACTAAACTAAATACTGACACCTAGTGTCACTGACACCCAGTAACACAAACAATCACACACTGACACCCAGTCACACAGAGAAACACTGATACACTGACACCAAGTAGCACAGACACACACTGACACCCAGTAACAAAGACATACACTGATACCAAGTCACAAAGACATACACTGATACCCAGTAACACAAACAAACAGTCACTGACACCCAGTAACACAGAGAAACACTGATACACAGTAACAATGACATACACTGACATCAAGTAACACAGACACACACTGGCACCCAGTAAAAAAGACATACACTGACACCAAGTCACAAAGGCAGACACTGATACCAAGTCACAAAGACATACACTGATACCCAGTAACACAGACACATACTGACACCAAGTAACAAAGACAGACACTGACACCAAGTAACAAAGACATACACTGAAACCAACTAACAAAGACAGACAATTACACCAAGTAACAAAGACATACAATTACACCAAGTATTTTGACAAACACTGACACCAAGTAACAAAGAAATACACTGATACCCAGTAACACAGACACACACTTACACCAAGTAACACAGACATACACTGACACCAAGTAACAAAGACATGCACTGATACCCAGTAACACAGTCACACACTTACACCAAGTAACAAAGACTTACACTGACACCCAGTAACAAAGACATACACTGACACCCAGTAACACAGACACACACGGACACCAAGTAACAAAGACACACACTTACACCAAGTAACACAGACACAAACTGACACCCAGTAACACAAACAAACACACTGACACCAAGTAACACAGACATACACTGACACCAAGTAACAAAGACATACACTGATACCCAGTAACACAGGCACACACTGGGGGGGCACATTGGCGCAGTGGTTAGCACCGCAGCCTCACAGCTCCAGGGTCTCGGGTTCTATTCTGGGTACTGCCTGTGCGGAGTTTGCAAGTTCTCCCTGTGTCTGCTTCGGTTTCCTCCGGGTGCTCCGGTTTCCTCCCACATGCCAAAGACTTGCAGGTTGATAGGTTAATTGGCCATCATAGATTGCCCCTAGTATATGTAGGTGGTCGGGAAATATATAGGGACAGGTGGGGATGTGCTAGGAATACGGGATTAGTGTAGGATTAGTATAAATGGGTGGTTGATGGTCGGCACAGACTCGGTGGGCCGAAGGGCCTATTAAAGTGCTGTATCTCTAAACTAAACTATATACTGACACCTAGTGTCACAGATACACACTGACACCAAGTAACAAAGACATACACTGACACCAAGTAACAAAGACACACACTTACACCAAGTAACAAAGACAGACAATTGCACCAAGTAACAAAGACATACACTTACACCAAGTATTTTGATACACACTGACACCAATTAACAAAGACATATACTGATACCCAGTAACACAGACACACACTGACACCAAGTAACAAAGACATACACTGACACCAAGTAACAAAGACACACACTTACACCAAGTAACAAAGACAGACAATTGCACCAAGTAACCAAGACATACACTTACACCAAGTACTTTGACATACACTGACACCAATTAACAAAGACATACACTGATACCCACTAACACAGACACACACTTACACCAAGTAACAAAGACATACACTGACACCAAGTCACAAAGACACACACTGACACCCAGTAACAAAGACATACAATGACACCAAGCCACAAAGACATACACTGATACCCAGTAACACAGACACACACTGACACCAAGTAACACAGACATACACTGACACCCAGTAACACAGACACACACTTACACCAAGTAACAAAGTCATACACTGACACCCAGTAACAAAGACATACACTGATACCCAGTAACACAGACACACACTGACACCAAGTAACAAAGACATACACTGACACCAAGTAACAAAGACACACACTTACACCAAGTAACAAAGACAGACAATTACACCAAGTAACAAAGATATACACTTACACCAAGTATTTTGACATACACTGACACCAAGTTACAAAGACATGCACTGATACCCAGTAACACAGACAAACACTTACACCAAGTAACAAAGACATACACTGACACCAAGTCACAAAGACACACACTGACACCCAGTAACAAAGACATACAATGACACAAAGTCACAAAGACATACACTGATACCCAGTAACACAGACACACACTTACACCAAGTAACAAAGACATACACTGACACCAAGTCACAAAGACACACACTGACACCCAGTAACAAAGACATACAATGACACAAAGTCACAAAGACATACACTGACACCCAGTAACAAAGACATACAATTACACCAAGTATTTTGACAAACACTGACACCAAGTAACAAAGACATACACTGATACCCAGTAACATAGACACACACTTACACCAAGTAACAAAGACATACACTGACACCAAGTCACAAAGACACACACTGATACCCAGTAACACAGGTACACACTGGGGGGGGGCACATTGGCGCAGTGGTTAGCACCGCAGTCTCACAGCTCCAGGGACCCGGGTTCGATTCTGGGTACTGCCTGTGCGGGGTTTGCAAGTTCTCCTGTGTCGGCTTGGTTTCCTCCAGAAGCTCCGGTTTCCTCCATATGCCAAAGACTTGCTGGTTGATAGTTTAACTGGCCATCATAAATTGCCCCGAGTATAGGTAGGTGGTTGGGAAATATATAGGGATAGGTGGGGATGTGATAGGAATACGGGATTAGTGTAGGATTAGTATAAATGGGTGGTTGATGGTCGGCACAGACTCGGTGGGCCGAAGGGCCTGTTTAAGTACTGTATCTCTAAACTAAACTAAATACTGACACCCAGTGTCACTGACACCCATTACACAAACAAACACACACTGACACCCAGTCACACAGAGAAACACTGATACACTGACACCAAGTAACACAGACAAACACTGACACCCAGCAACACAGAGAAACACTGATACACAGTAACAATGACATGCACTGACACCAAGTAACACAGACACACACTGGCACCCAGTAAAAAAGACATACACTGACACCAGGTCACAAAGACAGACACTGATACCAAGTCACAAAGACATACACTGATACCCAGTAACACAGACACACTCTGACACCAAGTAACAAAGACATACACTGACACCAAGTAACAAAGACATACACTGAAACCAACTAACAAAGATAGACAATTACACCAAGTAACAAAGACATACAATTACACCAAGTATTTTGACATACACTGACACCAAGTAACAAAGACATACACTGATACCCAGTAACACAGACACACACTTACACCAAGTAACAAAGACATACAATGACACCAAGTCACAAAGACACACACTGACACCCAGTAACAAAGTCATACACTGACACCAAGTCACAAAGACATTCACTGATACCCAGTAACACAGACACACACTTACACCAAGTAACACAGACATACACTGACACCAAGTAACAAAGACATGCACTGATACCCAGTAACACAGACACACACTTACACCAAGTAACAAAGAAATACACTGACACCCAGTAACAAAGACATACACTGACACCCAGTAACACAGACACACACGGACACCAAGTAACAAAGAAACACACTTACACCAAGTAACACAGACACACACTGACACCCAGTAACACAAACAAACACACTGACACCGAGTAACAAAGACATACACTTACACCAAGTAACACAGACATACACTGACACCCAGTAACACAGACACACACTTACACCAAGTAACAAAGTCAAACACTGACACCCAGTCACAAAGACGTACACTGATACCAAGTCACAAAGACATACACTGATACCCAGTAACACAGACACACACTGACACCAAGTAACAAAGACATTCACTGACACCAAGTAACAAAGACACACACTGACACCAAGTAACAAAGACATGCACTGATACCCAGTAACACAGACACACACTTACACCAAGTAACAAAGAAATACACTGACACCCAGTAACAAAGACATACACTGACACCCAGTAACACAGACACACACGGACACCAAGTAACAAAGAAACACACTTACACCAAGTAACACAGACACACACTGACACCCAGTAACACAAACAAACACACTGACACCGAGTAACAAAGACATACACTTACACCAAGTAACACAGACATACACTGACACCCAGTAACACAGACACACACTTACACCAAGTAACAAAGTCAAACACTGACACCCAGTCACAAAGACGTACACTGATACCAAGTCACAAAGACATACACTGATACCCAGTAACACAGACACACACTGACACCAAGTAACAAAGACATTCACTGACACCAAGTAACAAAGACACACACTTACACCATGTAACAAAGACATACACTTACACCAAGTATTTTGACGTACACTGACACCAAGTAACAATGACATACACTGATACCCAGTAAAACAGACGCACACTTACACCAAGTAACAAAGACACACACTTACACCAAGTAACAAAGACAGACAATTACACCAAGTAACAAAGACATACACTTACACCAAGTATTTTGACATACACTGACACCAAGTAACAAAGACATGCACTGATACCCAGTAACACAGACACACACTTACACCAAGTAACAAAGACATACACTGACACCAAGTCACAAAGACGCACACTGACACCCAGTAACAAAGACATACAATGACACAAAGTCACAAAGACATACACTGATACCCAGTAACACAGACACACACTTACACCAAGTAACACAGACATACACTGACACCCAGTAACAAAGACATACAATTACACCAAGTATTTTGACATACACTGACACCAAGTAACAAAGACAAACAGTGAGACCCAGTACCATAGACACACACTTACACCAAGTAACAAAGACATACACTGACACCAAGTCACAAAGACACACACTGATACCCAGTAACACAGGTACACACTGGGGGGGGGGGGGGGGGGGCACATTGGCGCAGTGGTTAGCACCGCAGTCTCACAGCTCCAGGGACCCGGGTTCGATTCTGGGTACTGCCTGTGCGGGGTTTGCAAGTTCTCCTGTGTCGGCTTGGGTTTCCTCCGGGAGCTCCGGTTTCCTCCATATGCCAAAGACTTGCAGGTTGATAGTTTAACTGGCCATCATAAATTGCCCCGAGTATAGGTAGGTGGTTGGGAAATATATAGGGATAGGTGGGGATGTGATAGGAATACGGGATTAGTGTAGGATTAGTATAAATGGGTGGTTGATGGTCGGCACAGACTCGGTGGGCCGAAGGGCCTGTTTAAGTACTGTATCTCTAAACTAAACTAAATACTGACACCCAGTGTCACTGACACCCATTACACAAACAAACACACACTGACACCCAGTCACACAGAGAAACACTGATACACTGACACCAAGTAACACAGACAAACACTGACACCCAGCAACACAGAGAAACACTGATACACAGTAACAATGACATATACTGACACCAAGTTACACAGACACACACTGGCACCCAGTAAAAAAGACATACACTGACACCAAGTCACAAAGACAGACACTGATACCAAGTCACAAAGACATACACTGATACCCAGTAACACAGACACACTCTGACACCAAGTAACAAAGACATACACTGACACCAAGTAACAAAGACATACACTGAAACCAACTAACAAAGATAGACAATTACACCAAGTAACAAAGACATACAATTACACCAAGTATTTTGACATACACTGACACCAAGTAACAAAGACATACACTGATACCCAGTAACACAGACACACACTTACACCAAGTAACAAAGACATACACTGACACCAAGTCACAAAGACACACACTGACACCCAGTAACAAAGTCATACACTGACACCAAGTCACAAAGACATTCACTGATACCCAGTAACACAGACACACACTTACACCAAGTAACACAGACATACACTGACACCAAGTAACAAAGACATGCACTGATACCCAGTAACACAGACACACACTTACACCAAGTAACAAAGACATACACTGACACCCAGTAACAAAGACATACACTGAAACCACCTAACAAAGATAGACAATTACACCAAGTAACAAAGACATACAATTACACCAAGTATTTTGACATACACTGACACCAAGTAACAAAGACATACACTGATACCCAGTAACACAGACACACACTTACACCAAGTAACAAAGACATACACTGACACCAAGTCACAAAGACATACACTGACACCAAGTAACAAAGACATGCACTGATACCCAGTAACACAGACACACACTTACACCAAGTAACAAAGACATACACTGACACCCAGTAACAAAGACATACACTGTCACCCAGTAACACAGACACACACGGACACCAAGTAACAAAGAAACACAATTACACCAAGTAACACAGACACACACTGACACCCAGTAACACAAACAAACACACTGACACCGAGTAACAAAGACATACACTTACACCAGGTAACAAAGTCAAACACTGACACCCAGTCACAAAGACGTACACTGAACCCAAGTCACAAAGACATACACTGATACCCAGTAACACAGACACACACTGACACCAAGTAACAAAGACATACACTGACACCCAGTAACAAAGACATACACTGACACCCAGTAACAAAGACATACAATGACACCAAGTCACAAAGACATACACTGATACCCAGTAACACAGACACACACTTACACCAAGTAACACAGACATACACTGAGACCCAGTAACACAGACACACACTTACACCAAGTAACAAAGGCATACAATGACACCCAGGAACAAAGACATACACTGACACCCAGTAACGCAGACACACACGGGCACCAAGTAACAAAGACACACACTTACACCAAGTAACACAGACACACACTGACACCCAGTAACACAGACACACACTTACACCAAGTAACACAGACATATACTGACACCAAGTAACAAAGACATACACTGACACCCAGTAACGCAGACACACACGCACACCAAGTAACAAAGACACAGACTTACACCAAGTAACACAGACATACACTGACACCAAGTAACAAAGACACACACTGATTCCCAGTAACAAAGACATACACTGATACCCAGTAACACAGGTACACACTGGCGGGGGGGGGGGGGCACATTGGCGCAGTGGTTAGCACCGCAGTCTCACAGCTCCAGGGACCCAGGTTCGATTCTGGGTACTGCCTGTGCGGGGTTTGCAAGTTCTCCTGTGTCGGCTTGGGTTTCCTCCGGGAGCTCCGGTTTCCTCCATATGCCAAAGACTTGCTGGTTGATAGTTTAACTGGCCATCATAAATTGCCCCGAGTATAGGTAGGTGGTTGGGAAATATATAGGGATAGGTGGGGATGTGATAGGAATACGGGATTAGTGTAGGATTAGTATAAATGGGTGGTTGATGGTCGGCACAGACTCGGTGGGCCGAAGGGCCTGTTTAAGTACTGTATCTCTAAACTAAACTAAATACTGACACCCAGTGTCACTGACACCCATTACACAAACAAACACACACTGACACCCAGTCACACAGAGAAACACTGATACACTGACACCAAGTAACACAGACAAACACTGACACCCAGCAACACAGAGAAACACTGATACACAGTAACAATGACATGCACTGACACCAAGTGACACAGACACACACTGGCACACAGTAAAAAAGACATACACTGACACCAAGTCACAAAGACAGACACTGATACCAAGTCACAAAGACATACACTGATACCCAGTAACACAGACACACTCTGACACCAAGTAACAAAGACATACACTGACACCAAGTAACAAAGACATACATTGAAACCAACTAACAAAGATAGACAATTACACCAAGTAACAAAGACATACAATTACACCAAGTATTTTGACATACACTGACACCAAGTAACAAAGACATACACTGATACCCAGTAACACAGACACACACTTACACCAAGTAACAAAGACATACACTGACACCAAGTCACAAAGACACACACTGACACCCAGTAACAAAGTCATACACTGACACCAAGTCACAAAGACATTCACTGATACCCAGTAACACAGACACACACTTACACCAAGTAACACAGACATACACTGACACCAAGTAACAAAGACATGCACTGATACCCAGTAACACAGACACACACTTACACCAAGTAACAAAGACATACACTGACACCCAGTAACAAAGACATACACTGACACCCAGTAACACAGACACACACACGGACACCAAGTAACAAAGAAACACACTTACACCAAGTAACACAGACACACACTGACACCCAGTAACACAAACAAACACACTGACACCGAGTAACAAAGACATACACTTACACCAAGTAACACAGACATACACTGACACCCAGTAACACAGACACACACTTACACCAAGTAACAAAGTCAAACACTGACACCCAGTCACAAAGACGTACACTGAACCCAAGTCACAAAGACATACACTGACACCCAGTAACACAGACACACACTGACACCAAGTAACAAAGACATACACTGACACCCAGTAACAAAGACATACACTGACACCCAGTAACAAAGACATACAATGACACCAAGTCACAAAGACATACACTGATACCCAGTAACACAGACACACACTTACACCAAGTAACACAGACATACACTGAGACCCAGTAACACAGACACACACTTACACCAAGTAACAAAGGCATACAATGACACCCAGGAACAAAGACATACACTGACACCCAGTAACGCAGACACACACGGGCACCAAGTAACAAAGACACACACTTACACCAAGTAACACAGACACACACTGACACCCAGTAACACAGACACACACTTACACCAAGTAACACAGACATATACTGACACCAAGTAACAAAGACATACACTGACACCCAGTAACGCAGACACACACGCACACCAAGTAACAAAGACACAGACTTACACCAAGTAACACAGACATACACTGACACCAAGTAACAAAGACACACACTGATTCCCAGTAACAAAGACATACACTGATACCCAGTAACACAGGTACACACTGGCGGGGGGGGGGGGGGCACATTGGCGCAGTGGTTAGCACCGCAGTCTCACAGCTCCAGGGACCCAGGTTCGATTCTGGGTACTGCCTGTGCGGGGTTTGCAAGTTCTCCTGTGTCGGCTTGGGTTTCCTCCGGGAGCTCCGGTTTCCTCCATATGCCAAAGACTTGCAGGTTGATAGTTTAACTGGCCATCATAAATTGCCCCGAGTATAGGTAGGTGGTTGGGAAATATATAGGGATAGGTGGGGATGTGATAGGAATACGGGATTAGTGTAGGATTAGTATAAATGGGTGGTTGATGGTCGGCACAGACTCGGTGGGCCGAAGGGCCTGTTTAAGTACTGTATCTCTAAACTAAACTAAATACTGACACCCAGTGTCACTGACACCCATTACACAAACAAACACACACTGACACCCAGTCACACAGAGAAACACTGATACACTGACACCAAGTAACACAGACAAACACTGACACCCAGCAACACAGAGAAACACTGATACACAGTAACAATGACATGCACTGACACCAAGTGACACAGACACACACTGGCACACAGTAAAAAAGACATACACTGACACCAAGTCACAAAGACAGACACTGATACCAAGTCACAAAGACATACACTGATACCCAGTAACACAGACACACTCTGACACCAAGTAACAAAGACATAAACTGACACCAAGTAACAAAGACATACATTGAAACCAACTAACAAAGATAGACAATTACACCAAGTAACAAAGACATACAATTACACCAAGTATTTTGACATACACTGACACCAAGTAACAAAGACATACACTGATACCCAGTAACACAGACACACACTTACACCAAGTAACAAAGACATACACTGACACCAAGTCACAATGACACACACTGACACCCAGTAACAAAGTCATACACTGACACCAAGTCACAAAGACATTCACTGATACCCAGTAACACAGACACACACTTACACCAAGTAACACAGACATACACTGACACCAAGTAACAAAGACATGCACTGATACCCAGTAACACAGACACACACTTACACCAAGTAACAAAGACATACACTGACACCCAGTAACAAAGACATACACTGACACCCAGTAACACAGACACACACACGGACACCAAGTAACAAAGAAACACACTTACACCAAGTAACACAGACACACACTGACACCCAGTAACACAAACAAACACACTGACACCGAGTAACAAAGGCATACACTTACACCAAGTAACACAGACATACACTGACACCCAGTAACACAGACACACACTTACACCAAGTAACAAAGTCAAACACTGACACCCAGTCACAAAGACGTACACTGAACCCAAGTCACAAAGACATACACTGATACCCAGTAACACAGACACACACTGACACCAAGTAACAAAGACATACACTGACACCCAGTAACAAAGACATACACTGACACCCAGTAACAAAGACATACAATGACACCAAGTCACAAAGACATACACTGATACCCAGTAACACAGACACACACTTACACCAAGTAACACAGACACACACTGAGACCCAGTAACACAGACACACACTTACACCAAGTAACAAAGGCATACAATGACACCCAGGAACAAAGACATACACTGACACCCAGTAACGCAGACACACACGGACACCAAGTAACAAAGACACACACTTACACCAAGTAACACAGACACACACTGACACCCAGTAACACAGACACACACTTACACCAAGTAACACAGACATTTACTGACACCAAGTAACAAAGACATACACTGACACCCAGTAACGCAGACACACACGCACACCAAGTAACAAAGACACAGACTTACACCAAGTAACACAGACATACACTGACACCAAGTAACAAAGACACACACTGATTCCCAGTAACAAAGACATACACTGATACCCAGTAACACAGGTACACACTGGGGGGGGGGGGCACATTGGCGCAGTGGTTAGCACCGCAGTCTCACAGCTCCAGGGACCCAGGTTCGATTCTGGGTACTGCCTGTGCGGGGTTTGCAAGTTCTCCTGTGTCGGCTTGGGTTTCCTCCGGGAGCTCCGGTTTCCTCCATATGCCAAAGTCTTGCAGGTTGATAGTTTAACTGGCCATCATAAATTGCCCCGAGTATAGGTAGGTGGTTGGGAAATATATAGGGATAGGTGGGGATGTGATAGGAATACGGGATTAGTGTAGGATTAGTATAAATGGGTGGTTGATGGTCGGCACAGACTCGGTGGGCCGAAGGGCCTGTTTAAGTACTGTATCTCTAAACTAAACTAAATACTGACACCTAGTGTCACTGACACCCATTACACAAACAAACACACACTGACACCCAGTCACACAGAGAAACACTGATACACTGACACCAAGTAACACAGACAAACACTGACACCCAGCAACACAGAGAAACACTGATACACAGTAACAATGACATGCACTGACACCAAGTAACACAGACACACACTGGCACACAGTAAAAAAGACATACACTGACACCAAGTCACAAAGACAGACACTGATACCAAGTCACAAAGACATACACTGATACCCAGTAACACAGACACACTCTGACACCAAGTAACAAAGACATACACTGACACCAAGTAACAAAGACATACACTGAAACCAACTAACAAAGATAGACAATTACACCAAGTAACAAAGACATACAATTACACCAAGTATTTTGACATACACTGACACCAAGTAACAAAGACATACACTGATACCCAGTAACACAGACACACACTTACACCAAGTAACAAAGACATACACTGACACCAAGTCACAAAGACACACAATGACACCCAGTAACAAAGTCATACACTGACACCAAGTCACAAAGACATTCACTGATACCCAGTAACACAGACACACACTTACACCAAGTAACACAGACATACACTGACACCAAGTAACAAAGACATGCACTGATACCCAGTAACACAGACACACACTTACACCAAGTAACAAAGACATACACTGACACCCAGTAACAAAGACATACACTGACACCCAGTAACACAGACACACACGGACACCAAGTAACAAAGAAACACACTTACACCAAGTAACACAGACACACACTGACACCCAGTAACACAAACAAACACACTGACATCTAGAAACAAAGACATACACTTACACCAAGTAACACAGACATACACTGACACCCAGTAACACAGACACACACTTACACCAAGTAACAAAGTCAAACACTGACACCCAGTCACAAAGACGTACACTGATACCAAGTCACAAAGACATACACTGATACCCAGCAACAGAGACACACACTGACACCAAGTAACAAAGACATACACTGACACCCAGTAACAAAGACATACACTGACACCCAGTAACAAAGACATACAATGACACCAAGTCACAAAGACATACACTGATACCCAGTAACACAGACACACACTTACACCAAGTAACACAGACATACACTGAGACCCAGTAACACAGACACACACTTACACCAAGTAACAAAGGCATACACTGACACCCAGGAACAAAGACATACACTGACACCCAGTAACGCAGACACACACGGACACCAAGTAACAAAGACACACACTTACACCAAGTAACACAGACACACACTGACACCCAGTAACACAGACACACACTTACACCAAGTAACACAGACATATACTGACACCAAGTAACAAAGACATACACTGACACCCAGTAACGCAGACACACACGCACACCAAGTAACAAAGACACAGACTTACACCAAGTAACACAGACATACACTGACACCAAGTAACAAAGACACACACTGATTCCCAGTAACAAAGACATACACTGATACCCAGTAACACAGGTACACACTGGGCGGGGGTGGGGGCACATTGGCGCAGTGGTTAGCACCGCAGTCTCACAGCTCCAGGGACCCAGGTTCGATTCTGGGTACTGCCTGTGCGGGGTTTGCAAGTTCTCCTGTGTCGGCTTGGGTTTCCTCCGGGAGCTCCGGTTTCCTCCATATGCCAAAGACTTGCAGGTTGATAGTTTAACTGGCCATCATAAATTGCCCCGAGTATAGGTAGGTGGTTGGGAAATATATAGGGATAGGTGGGGATGTGATAGGAATACGGGATTAGTGTAGGATTAGTATAAATGGGTGGTTGATGGTCGGCACAGACTCGGTGGGCCGAAGGGCCTGTTTAAGTACTGTATCTCTAAACTAAACTAAATACTGACACCCAGTGTCACTGACACCCATTACACAAACAAACACACACTGACACCCAGTCACACAGAGAAACACTGATACACTGACACCAAGTAACACAGACAAACACTGACACCCAGCAACACAGAGAAACACTGATACACAGTAACAATGACATGCACTGACACCAAGTGACACAGACACACACTGGCACACAGTAAAAAAGACATACACTGACACCAAGTCACAAAGACAGACACTGATACCAAGTCACAAAGACATACACTGATACCCAGTAACACAGACACACTCTGACACCAAGTAACAAAGACATACACTGACACCAAGTAACAAAGACATACATTGAAACCAACTAACAAAGATAGACAATTACACCAAGTAACAAAGACATACAATTACACCAAGTATTTTGACATACACTGACACCAAGTAACAAATACATACACTGATACCCAGTAACACAGACACACACTTACACCAAGTAACAAAGACATACACTGACACCAAGTCACAAAGACACACACTGACACCCAGTAACAAAGTCATACACTGACACCAAGTCACAAAGACATTCACTGATACCCAGTAACACAGACACACACTTACACCAAGTAACACAGACATACACTGACACCAAGTAACAAAGACATGCACTGATACCCAGTAACACAGACACACACTTACACCAAGTAACAAAGACATACACTGACACCCAGTAACAAAGACATACACTGACACCAAGTAACAAAGAAACACACTTACACCAAGTAACACAGACACACACTGACACCCAGTAACACAAACAAACACACTTACACCAAGTAACAAAGTCAAACACTGACACCCAGTCACAAAGACGTACACTGATACCAAGTCACAAAGACATACACTGATACCCAGTAACACAGACACACACTGACACCAAGTAACAAAGACATACACTGACACCCAGTAACAAAGACATACACTTACACCCAGTAACAAAGACATACAATGACACCAAGTCACAAAGACATACACTGATACCCAGTAACACAGACACACACTTACACCAAGTAACACAGACATACACTGAGACCCAGTAACACAGACACACACTTACACCAAGTAACAAAGGCATACACTGACACCCAGGAACAAAGACATACACTGACACCCAGTAACGCAGACACACACGGACACCAAGTAACAAAGACACACACTTACACCAAGTAACACAGACACACACTGACACCCAGTAACACAGACACACACTTACACCAAGTAACACAGACATATGCTGACACCCAGTAACACAAACAAACACACTGACACCGAGTAACAAAGACATACACTTACACCAAGTAACACAGACATACACTGACACCCAGTAACACAGACACACACTTACACCAAGTAACAAAGTCAAACACTGACACCCAGTCACAAAGACGTACACTGATACCAAGTCACAAAGACATACACTGATACCCAGTAACACAGACACACACTGACAACAAAGACATTCACTGACACCAAGTAACAAAGACACACACTTACACCAAGTAACAAAGACAGACAATTACACCAAGTAACAAAGACATACACTTACACCAAGTATTTTGACGTACACTGACACCAAGTAACAATGACATACACTGATACCCAGTAACACAGACACACACTTACACCAAGTAACAAAGACATACACTGACACCAAGTCACAAAGACACACACTGCCACCCAGTAACAAAGACATACAATGACACCAAGTCACAAAGACATACACAGATACCCAGTAACACAGACACACACTTACACCAAGCAACACAGACATACACTGACACCCAGTAACACAGACACACACTTACACCAAGTAACAAAGACATACACTGACACCCAGTAACAAAGGCATACACTGACACCCAGGAACAAAGACATACACTGACACTCAGTAACGCAGACACACACGGACACCAAGTAACAAAGACACACACTTACACCAAGTAACACAGACACACACTGACACCCAGTAACACAGACACACACTTACACCAAGTAACACAGACATATACTGACACCAAGTAACAAAGACATACACTGACACCCAGTAACGCAGACACACACGCACACCAAGTAACAAAGACACAGACTTACACCAAGTAACACAGACATACACTGACACCAAGTAACAAAGACACACACTGATTCCCAGTAACACAGGCACACACTGGTGGGTGGGAGGGGGGCACATTGCCGCAGTGGTTAGCACCGCAGTCTCACAGCTCCAGGGACCCGGGTTCGATTCAGTGTACTGCCTGTGCGGAGTTTGCAAGTTCTCCTGTGTCTGCGTGGGTTTCCTTCGGGTGCTCCGGTTTCCTCCCAAATGCCAAAGACTTGCAGGTTGATAGGTTAATTGGCCATCATAAATTGCCCCTAGTAAAGGTAGGTGGTAGGGAAATATATAGGGATAAGTGGGGATGTGATAGGAATACGGGATTAGTGTAGGATTAGTATAAATGGGTGGTTGATGGTCGGCACAGACTCGGTGAGCCGAAGGGCCTGTTTAAGTGCTGATTCTCTAAACTAAACTAAATACTGACACCTAGTGTCACTGAAACCCAGTAACACAAACAAACACACACTGACACCCAGTCACACAGAGAAACACTGATACACTGACACCAAGTAACACAGACACACACTGACACCCAGTAACACAGAGAAACACTGATACACAGTAACAATGAAATACACTGACACCAAGTAACACAGACACACACTGGCACCCAGTAAAAAAGACATACACTGACACAAAGTCATAAAGACAGACACTGATACCAAGTCACAAAGACATACACTGATACCCAGTAACACAGACACACACTGACAGCAAATAACAAAGACATACACTGACACCAAGTAACAAAGACATACACTGAAACCAACGAACAAAGACAGACAATTACACCAAGTTACAAAGACATACAATTACATCAAGTATTTTGACATACACTGACACCAAGTAAAAAAGACACAGACTTACACCAAGTAACACAGACATACACTGACACCAAGTTACAAAGACATGCACTGATACCCAGTAACACAGACACACACTTACAGCAAGTAACAAAGACATACACTGACACCCAGTAACAAAGACATACACTGACACCCAGTAACACAGACACACACGGACACCAATTAACTAAGAAACACACTTACACCAAGTAACACAGACACACACTGACACCCAGTAACACAAACAAACACACTGACACCAAGTAACACAGACATACACTGACACCAAGTAACAAAGACATACACTGATACCCAGTAACACAGGCACACACTGGGGGGGCACATTGGCGCAGTGGTTAGCACCGCAGCCTCACAGCTCCAGGGACTCGGGTTCGATTCTGGGTACTGCCTGTGCGGAGTTTGCAAGTTCTCCCTGTGTCTGCTTCGGTTTCCTCCGGGTGCTCCGGTTTCCTCCCACATGCCAAAGACTTGCAGGTTGATAGGTTAATTGGCCATCATAAAATGCCCCTAGTATAGGTAGGTGGAAGGGAAATATATAGGGACACGTGGGGATGTGATAGGAATACGGGATTAGTGTAGGATTAGTATAAATGGGTGGTTGATGGTCGGCACAGACTCGGTGGGCCGAAGGGCCTGTTAAAGTGCTGTATCTCGAAACTAAACTATATACTGACACCTAGTGTCACAGATACACACTGACACCCAGTAACACAAACAAACACACACTGACACCCAGTAACACAGAGAAACACAGATAAACAGTAACAAAGACATACACTGACACCAAGTAACACAGACAAACACTGACACCCAGTAACAAAGACATACACTGACACCAAGTCACAAAAACGTACACTGATACCAAGTCACAAAGACATACACTGATACCCAGTAACACAGACACACACTGACACCAAGTAACAAAGACAGACAATTACACCAAGTAACAAAGACAGACAATTACACCAAGTAACAAAGACATACACTTACAAAAGTATTTTGACATTCACTGACACCAAGTAACAAAGACACACACTTACACCAAGTAACAAAGACAGACAATTACACCAAGTAACAAAGACATACACTTACAAAAGAATTTTGACATACACTGACACCAAGTAACAAAGACATACACTGATACCCAGTAACACAGACACACACTTACACCAAGTAACAAAGACATACACTGACACCAAGTCACAAAGACACACACTGCCACCCAGTAACAAAGACATACAATGACACCAAGTCACAAAGACATACACTGATACCCAGTAACACAGCCACACACTTACACCAAGCAACACAGACATACACTGACACCCAGTAACACAGACACACACTTACACCAAGTAACAAAGACATACACTGACACCCAGTAACAAAGACATACACTGACAACCAGTAACAAAGTCATACAATGACACCAAGTCACAAAGACATAGACTGATACCCAGTAACACAGACACACACGTACACCAAGTAACACAGACATACACTGACACCCAGTACCAAAGACATACACTGACACCTAGTCACAAAGACACACACTGACAGCCACTAACAAAGACATACACTGACACAAAGTCACAAAGACATACACTGACACCCAGTAACACAGACACACACTTACACCAAGTAAAACCGACATTCACTTACACCAAGTAACACAGACATACACTGACACCCAGTAACACAGACACACACTTGCACCAAGTAACAAAGACATACACTGACACCCAGTAACACAGACACACACGGACACCAAGTAACAAATACACACACTTACACCAAGTAACACAGACACACACTGACACCCAGTAACACAGACACACACTTACACCAAGTAACACAGACATATACTGACACCAAGTAACAAAGACATACACTGACACCCAGTAACGCAGACACACACGCACACCAAGTAACAAAGACACAGATTTACACCAAGTAACACAGACATACACTGACACCAAGTAACACAGACACACACTGATTCCCAGTAACACAGGCACACACTGGTGGGGGGGAGGGGGGCACATTGCCGCAGTGGTTTGCAGCGCAGTCTCACAGCTCCAGGGACCCGGGTTCGATTCTGTGTACTGCCTGTGCGGAGTTTGCAAGTTCTCCTGTGTCTGCGTGGGTTTCCTTCGGGTGCTCCGGTTTCCTCCCAAATGCCAAAGACTTGCAGGTTGATAGGTTAATTGGCCATCATAAATTGCCCCTAGTATAGGTAGGTGGTAGGGAAATATATAGGGATAGGTGGGGTTGTGATAGGAATACGGGATTAGTGTAGGATTAGTATAAATGGGTGGTTGATGGTCGGCACAGACTCGGTGAGCCGAAGGGCCTGTTTAAGTGCTGTATCTCTAAACTAAACTAAATACTGACACCTAGTGTCAGTGAAACCCAGTAACACAAACAAACACACACTGACACCCAGTCACACAGAGAAACACTGATACACTGACACCAAGTAACACAGACACACACTGACACCCAGTAACACAGAGAAACACTGATACACAGTAACAATGACATACACTGACACCAAGTAACACAGACACACACTGGCACCCAGTAAAAAAGACATACACTGACACCAAGTAACAAAGACATACACTGAAACCAACGAACAAAGACAGACAATTACACCAAGTTACAAAGACATACAATTACACCAAGTATTTTGACATACACTGACACCAAGTAACAAAGACACAGACTTACACCAAGTAACACAGACATACACTGACACCAAGTAACAAAGACATGCACTGATACCCAGTAACACAGACACACACTTACAGCAAGTAACAAAGACATACACTGACACCCAGTAACAAAGACATACACTGACACCCAGTAACACATACACACACGGACACCAATTAACAAAGAAACACACTTACACCAAGTAACACAGACACACACTGACACCCAGTAACACAAACAAACACACTGACACCAAGTAACACAGAAATACACTGACACCAATTAACAAAGACATACACTGATACCCAGTAACACAGGCACACACTGGGTGGGGGGGGGGGTACATTGGCGCAGTGGTTAGCACCGCAGCCTCACAGCTCCAGGGACTCGGGTTCGATTCTTGGTACTGCCTGTGCGGAGTTTGCAAGTTCTCCCTGTGTCTGCTTCGGTTTCCTCCGGGTGCTCCGGTTTCCTCCCACATGCCAAAGACTTGCAGGTTGATAGGTTAATTGGCCATCATAAAATGCCCCTAGTATAGGTAGGTGGAAGGGAAATATATAGGGACAGGTGGGGATGTGATAGGAATACGGGATTAGTGTAGGATTAGTATAAATGGGTGGTTGATGGTCGGCACAGACTCGGTGGGCCGAAGGGCCTGTTAAAGTGCTGTATCTCGAAACTAAACTATATACTGACACCTAGTGTCACAGATACACACTGACACCCAGTAACACAAACAAACACACACTGACACCCAGTAACACAGAGAAACACAGATAAACAGTAACAAAGACATACACTGACACCAAGTAACACAGACAAACACTGACACCCAGTAACAAAGACATACACTGACACCAAGTCACAAAGACGTACAATGATACCAAGTCACAAAGACATACACTGATACCCAGTAACACAGACACACACTTACACCAAGTAACAAAGACAGACAATTACACCAAGTAACAAAGACATACACTGATACCCTTTAACACAGACACACACTTACACCAAGTAACAAAGACACACACTGCCACCCAGTAACAAAGACATACAATGACACCAAGTCACAAAGACATACACTGACACTCAGTAACACAGACACACACTTACACCAAGTAACAACGACATACACTGACACCCAGTAACAAAGACATACACTGACACCCAGTAACAAAGTCATACCATGACACCAAGTCACACAGACATAAACTGATACCCAGTAACACAGACACACACTTACACCAAGTAACACAGACATACACTGACACCCAGTAACACAGACACACACTTACACCAAGTAACAAAGACATACACTGACACCCGGTAACAAAGACATACACTGACACCAAGTCACAAAGACAGACACTGACACCCACTAACAAAGACATACACTGACACAAGGTCACAAAGACATACACTGACACCCAGTAACACAGACACACACTTACACCAAGTAAAACAGACATACACTTGCACCAAGTAACACAGACATACACTGACACCCAGTAACACAGACACACACTTACACCAAGTAACAAAGACATACACTGACACCCAGTAACAAAGACATACACTGACACCCAGTAACACAGACACACACGGACCAAGTAACAAAGACACACACTTACACCAAGTAACACAGACACACACTGACACCAAGTAACACAGACATATACTGACACCAAGAAACAAAGTCATACACTGACACCCAGTAACGCAGACACACACGCACACCAAGTAACAAAGACACAGACTTATACCAAGTAACACAGACATACACTGACACCAAGTAACAAAGACACACACTGATTCCCAGTAACACAGGCACACACTGGTGGGGGGGAGGGGGGCACATTGCCGCAGTGGTTAGCACCGCAGTCTCACAGCTCCAGGGACCCGGGTTCGATTCTGTGTACTGCCTGTGCGGAGTTTGCAAGTTCTCCTGTGTCTGCGTGGGTTTCCTTCGGGTGCTCCGGTTTCCTCCCAAATGCCAAAGACTTGCAGGTTGATAGGTTAATTGGCCATCATAAATTGCCCCTAGTATAGGTAGGTGGTAGGGAAATATATAGGCATAGGTGGGGATGTGATAGGAATACGGGATTAGTGTAGGATTAGTATAAATGGGTGGTTGATGGTCGGCACAGACTCGGTGGGCCGAAGGGCCTGTTTAAGTGCTGTATCTCTAAACTAAACTAAATACTGACACCTAGTGTCACTGAAACCCAGTAACACAAACAAACACACACTGACACCCAGTCACACAGAGAAACACTGATACACTGACACCAAGTAACACAGACACACACTGACACCAGGTAACACAGAGAAACACTGATACACAGTAACAATGACATACACTGACACCAAGTAACACAGACACACACTGGCACCCAGTAAAAAAGACATACACTGACACCAAGTCACAAAGACAGACACTGATACCCAGTAAGACAGACACACACTGACAGCAAATAACAAAGACATACACTGACACCAAGTAACAAAGACATACACTGAAACCAACGAACAAAGACAGACAATTACACCAAGTTACAAAGACATACAATTACACCAAGTATTTTGACATACACTGACACCAAGTAACAAAGACACAGACTTACACCAAGTAACACAGACATACACTGACACCAAGTAACAAAGAAATACACCGACACCAAGTAACAAAGACATACACTTACACCAAGTAACAAAGACACACACTTACACCAAGTAACACAGACATACAGTGACACCCAGTAACACAGACACACACTTACAGCAAGTAACAAAGACATACACTGACACCCAGTAACAAAGAAATACACCGACACCAAGTAACAAAGACATACACTTACACCAAGTAACAAAGACACACACTTACACCAAGTAACACAGACATACAGTGACACCCAGTAACACAGACACACACTTACACCAAGTAACAAAGACAGACAATTACACCAAGTAACAAAGACATACACTTACACCAAGTATTTTGACATACACTGACACCAAGTAACAAAGACATACACGGATACCCAGTAACACAGATACACACTTACACCAAGTAACAAAGACATAGATTGACACCAAGTCACAAAGACACACACTGACACCCAGTAACACAGACACACACTTACACCAAGTAACAAAGACAGACACTGATACTCAGTAACACAGACACACACTTACACCAAGTAACAAAGAATACACTGACACCAAGTAACAAAGACATACACTGACACCCAGTAGCACAGACACACACTTACACAAAGTAACAAAGACATGCACTTACACCAAGTACCACAGACATACACTGACACCAAGTAACAAAGACATACACTGATACCCAGCAACGCAGACACACACTTACACCAAGTAACACAGACATACACTGACACCTAGTAACAAAGACATACACTGATACCCAGTAACACAGGCACACCCTTACACCAAGTAACAAAGACAGATACTGATATCCAGTAACACAGACACACACTTACACCAATTAATAAAGAAATACACTGACACCCAGTAACAAAGACATACACTGACACCCAGTAACACAGACACACACGGACACCAAGTAACAAAGACACACACTTACACCAAGTAACACAGACACACACTGACACCCAGTAACACAGACACACACTTACACCAAGTAACACAGACATACACTGACACCAAGTTACAAAGACATACACTGATACCCAGTAACACAGGCACACACTTACAGCAAGTAACACAGACATACACTGACACCAAGTAAGAAAGAAATACACTGACACCAAGTAACAAAGACATACACTGACACCAAGTAACAAAGACACACACTTACAATAAGTAACACAGACATACACTGACACCAAGTAAGAAAGACATACACTGACACCAAGTAACAAAGACATACACTTCCACCAAGTAACAAAGACATACACTAATACCAGTAACACAGAAACACACTTACACCAAGTAACACAGACATACACTGACACCAAGTAACAAAGACAGACAATTACACCAAGTAACAAAGACATACACTTACACCAAGTATTTTGACATACACTGACACCAAGTAACAAAGACATACACTGATACCCAGTAACACAGACACACACTTACTCCAAGTAACACAGACACACACTTACACCAAGTAACACAGACATACACTGACACCAAGTTACAAAGACATACACTGATACCCAGTAACACAGGCACACACTTACAGCAAGTAACACAGACATACACTGACACCAAGTAAGAAAGAAATACACTGACACCAAGTAACAAAGACATACACTGACACCAAGTAACAAAGACACACACTTACAATAAGTAACACAGACATACACTGACACCAAGTAAGAAAGACATACACTGACACCAAGTAACAAAGCCATACACTTCCACCAAGTAACAAAGACATACACTAATACCAGTAACACAGACACACACTTACACCCAGTAAGACAGACATACACTGACACCAAGTATCAAAGATATACACTGATACCCAGTAACACAGACACACACGTACACCATGTAACACAGACATACGCTTACAGCAAGTAACAAAGTCACACACTTACACCAAGTAACACAGACATACACTGACACCAGGTAACAAAGACAGACAATTACACCAAGTAACAAAGACATACACCTACACCAAGTATTTTGACATACACTGACACAAAGTAAATAAGACATACACTGATACCCAGTAACACAGACATACACTTACCACCAAGTAACAAAGACATACACTGACACCAAGTCACAAAGACACACACTGACACCCAGTAACAAAGAGATACACTGACACGAAGTCACAAAGACATACACTGATACCCAGTAACACAGTCACACACTTACACCAAGTAACACAGACATACACTGACACCAAGTCTCAAAGACATGCACTGATACCCATTAACACAGTCACATACTTACACCAAGTAACAAAGACAGACACTGATACCCAGTAACAAAGACATACACTGATACCCAGTAACACAGACACACACTTACACCAAGTAACAAAAAAACAGACACTGATACCCAGTAACACAGACACACACTTACACCAATTAACAAAGACATACTATGACACCCACTAACAAAGACATACACTGACACCCAGTCACACAGACACACACGGACACCAAGTAACGAAGACACACACTTACACCAAGTAACACAGACACACACTGAAACAAAGCAACATAGACACACACTTACACCAAGTAACACAGACATACACTGACACCAAGTAACAAAACATACACTGATACCCAGTAACACAGGCACACACTTACACCAAGTAACAAAGACATACACTGAGACCAAGTAACAAAGAAATACACTGACACCAAGTAACAAAGACATACAATTACACCAAGTAACAAAGACACACACTTACACCAAGTAACACAGACATACACTGACACCAAGTAACAAAGACAGACAATTACACCAAGTAACAAAGACATACACTTACACCAAGTATTTTGACATACACTGACACCAAGTAACAAAGACATACACTGATACCCAGTAACACAGACACACACTTACTCCAAGTAACAAAGACATACACTGACACCAGGTCACAAAGACACACACAGACACCCAGTAACAAAGACATAAACTGACACCAAGTCACTAAGACATACACTGATACCCAGTAACACAGACACACACTTACACCAAGTAAGACAGACATACACTGACAACAACTAACAAAGATATACACTGATACCCAGTAACACAGACACACACTTACACCAAGTAACACAGACACACACTGACACCCAGTAACACAAAAAAACACACTAACACCAAGTAACACAGACATACACTGACACCAAGTAACAAAGACTTACACTGATACCCAGTAACACAGGCACACACAGGGGGGGCACATTGGCGCAGTGGTTAGCACCGCAGCCTCACAGCTCCAGGGACTCGGGTTCGATTCTGGGTACTGCCTGTGCGGAGTTTGCAAGTTCTCCCTGTGTCTGCTTCGGTTTCCTCCGGGTGCTCCGGTTTCCTCCCACATGTCAAAGACGTGCAGGTTGATAGGTTAATTGGCCATCATAAATTGCCCCTAGTATAGGTAGGTGGTAGGGAAATATATAGGGACAGGTGGGGATGTGATAGGAATCCGGGATTAGTGTAGGATTAGTATAAATGGGTGGTTGATGGTCGGCACAGACTCGGTGGGCCGAAGGGCCTGTTAAAGTGCTGTATCTCGAAACTAAACTATATACTGACACCTAGTGTCACAGATACACACTGACACCCAGTAACACAAACAAACACACACTGACACCCAGTAACACAGAGAAACACAGATAAACAGTCACACAGACAAACACTGACACCCAGTAAAAAAGACATACACTGACACCAAGTCACAAAGACATACACTTACACCAAGTAACAAAGACACACACTTACACCAAGTAACAAAGACATACACTGACACCAAGTAACAAAGACATATACTGATACCCAGTAACACAGATACACACTTACACCAAGTAACAAAGACATACATTGATACCCAGTAACACAGACACACACGGACACCAAGTAACAAAGACACACACTTACACCAAGTAACACAGACACACACTGACACCCAGTAACACAGACACACACTTACACCAAGTAACACAGACATACACTGACACCAAGTAACAAAGACATACACTGATACCCAGTTACACAGGCGCACACTTACACCAAGTAACACAGACATACACTGACACCAAGTAACAAAGAAATACACTGCCACCAAGTAACAAAGACATACACTTACACCAAGTAACAAAGACACACACTTACACCAAGTAGCACAGACATACAGTGACACCCAGTAACACAGACACACACTTACACCAAGTAACACAGACATACACTGACACCAAGTAACAAAGACATACACTGATACCCAGTAACACAGGCGCACACTTACACCAAGTACCACAGACATACACTGACACTCAGTAACAAAGAAATACACCGACACCAAGTAACAAAGACATACACTTACACCAAGTAACAAAGACACACACTTACACCAAGTAACACAGACATACAGTGACACCCAGTAACACAGACACACACTTACACCAAGTAACAAAGACAGACAATTACACCAAGTAACAAAGACATACACTTACACCAAGTATTTTGACATACACTGACTCCAAGTAACAAAGACATACACGGATACCCAGTAACACAGATACACACTTACACCAAGTAACAAAGACATAGATTGACACCAAGTCACAAAGACACACACTGACACCCAGTAACACAGACACACACTTACACCAAGTAACAAAGACAGACACTGATACTCAGTAACACAGACACACACTTACACCAAGTAACAAAGAATACACTGACACCAAGTAACAAAGACATACACTGACACCCAGTAGCACAGACACACACTTACACAAAGTAACAAAGACATGCACTTACACCAAGTACCACAGACATACACTGACACCAAGTAACAAAGACATACACTGATACCCAGCAACGCAGACACACACTTACACCAAGTAACACAGACATACACTGACACCTAGTAACAAAGACATACACTGATACCCAGTAACACAGGCACACCCTTACACCAAGTAACAAAGACAGACACTGATATCCAGTAACACAGACACACACTTACACCAATTAATAAAGAAATACACTGACACCCAGTAACAAAGACATACACTGACACCCAGTAACACAGACACACACGGACACCAAGTAACAAAGACACACACTTACACCAAGTAACACAGACACACACTGACACCCAGTAACACAGACACACACTTACACCAAGTAACACAGACATACACTGACACCAAGTTACAAAGACATACACTGATACCCAGTAACACAGGCACACACTTACAGCAAGTAACACAGACATACACTGACACCAAGTAAGAAAGAAATACACTGACACCAAGTAACAAAGACATACACTGACACCAAGTAACAAAGACACACACTTACAATAAGTAACACAGACATACACTGACACCAAGTAAGAAAGACATACACTGACACCAAGTAACAAAGACATACACTTCCACCAAGTAACAAAGACATACACTAATACCAGTAACACAGACACACACTTACACCAAGTAACACAGACATACACTGACACCAAGTAACAAAGACAGACAATTACACCAAGTAACAAAGACATACACTTACACCAAGTATTTTGACATACACTGACACCAAGTAACAAAGACATACACTGATACCCAGTAACACAGACACACACTTACTCCAAGTAACACAGACACACACTTACACCAAGTAACACAGACATACACTGACACCAAGTTACAAAGACATACACTGATACCCAGTAACACAGGCACACACTTACAGCAAGTAACACAGACATACACTGACACCAAGTAAGAAAGAAATACACTGACACCAAGTAACAAAGACATACACTGACACCAAGTAACAAAGACACACACTTACAATAAGTAACACAGACATACACTGACACCAAGTAAGAAAGACATACACTGACACCAAGTAACAAAGCCATACACTTCCACCAAGTAACAAAGACATACACTAATACCAGTAACACAGACACACACTTACACCCAGTAAGACAGACATACACTGACACCAAGTATCAAAGATATACACTGATACCCAGTAACACAGACACACACGTACACCATGTAACACAGACATACGCTTACAGCAAGTAACAAAGTCACACACTTACACCAAGTAACACAGACATACACTGACACCAGGTAACAAAGACAGACAATTACACCAAGTAACAAAGACATACACCTACACCAAGTATTTTGACATACACTGACACAAAGTAAATAAGACATACACTGATACCCAGTAACACAGACATACACTTACCACCAAGTAACAAAGACATACACTGACACCAAGTCACAAAGACACACACTGACACCCAGTAACAAAGACATACACTGACACGAAGTCACAAAGACATACACTGATACCCAGTAACACAGTCACACACTTACACCAAGTAACACAGACATACACTGACACCAAGTCTCAAAGACATGCACTGATACCCATTAACACAGTCACATACTTACACCAAGTAACAAAGACAGACACTGATACCCAGTAACAAAGACATACACTGATACCCAGTAACACAGACACACACTTACACCAAGTAACAAAAAAACAGACACTGATACCCAGTAACACAGACACACACTTACACCAATTAACAAAGACATACTATGACAACCACTAACAAAGACATACACTGACACCCAGTCACACAGACACACACGGACACCAAGTAACGAAGACACACACTTACACCAAGTAACACAGACACACACTGAAACAAAGCAACATAGACACACACTTACACCAAGTAACACAGACATACACTGACACCAAGTAACAAAACATACACTGATACCCAGTAACATAGGCACACACTTACACCAAGTAACACAGACATACACTGAGACCAAGTAACAAAGAAATACACTGACACCAAGTAACAAAGACATACAATTACACCAAGTAACAAAGACACACACTTACACCAAGTAACACAGACATACACTGACACCAAGTAACAAAGACAGACAATTACACCAAGTAACAAAGACATACACTTACACCAAGTATTTTGACATACACTGACACCAAGTAACAAAGACATACACTGATACCCAGTAACACAGACACACACTTACTCCAAGTAACAAAGACATACACTGACACCAGGTCACAAAGACACACACAGACACCCAGTAACAAAGACATAAACTGACACCAAGTCACTAAGACATACACTGATACCCAGTAACACAGACACACACTTACACCAAGTAAGAAAGACATACACTGACAACAACTAACAAAGATATACACTGATACCCAGTGACACAGACACACACTTGCACCAAGTAACAAAGACAGACACTGATACTCAGCAGCACAGACACACACTTACACCAAGTAACAAAGTATACACTGACACCAAGTAACAAAGACATACACTGATACCCAGTAACACAGACACACACTTACACCAAGTAACACAGACACACAATTACACCAAGGAACAAAGACATACACTTACACCAAGTATTTTGACATACACTGACACCAAGTAAATAAGACATACACTGATACCCAGTAACGCAGACATACACTTACCACCAAGTAACAAAGACATACACTGACACCAAGTCACAAAGACACACACTGACACCCAGTAACAAAGACATACACTGACACGAAGTCACAAAGACGTACACTGATACCCAGTAACACAGTCACACACTTACACCAAGTAACACAGACATACATTGACACCAAGTCTCAAAGACATGCACTGACACCCAGTAACACAGTCACACACTTACACCAAGTAACAAAGACAGACACTGATACCCAGTAACAAAGACATACACTGATACCCAGTAACACAGACACACACTTACACCAAGTAACAAAAAAACAGACTCTGATACCCAGTAACACAGACACACACTAACACCAATTAACAAAGACATACACTGACACCCAGTAACAAAGACATACGCTGACACCCAGTAACACAGACACACACGGACACCAAGTAACAAAGACACACACTTACACCAAGTAACACAGACACACACTGACAACCAGTAACACAGACACACACTTACACCAAGTAACACAGACATACACTGACACCAAGTAACAAAGACATACACTGACACCCAGTAACACAGGCGCACACTTACACCAAGTAACACAGACATACACTGACACCAAGTAACAAAGAAATACACTGACACCAAGTAACAAAGACATACACTTACACCAAGTAACAAAGACACACACTTACACCAAGTAACACAGACAGACAGTGACACCCAGTAACACAGACACACACTTACACCAAGTAACAATGACAGACAATTACACCAAGTAACAAAGACATACACTTACACCAAGTATTTTGACATACACTGACACCAAGTAATAAAGACATACACTGATACCCAGTAACACAGACACACACTTACACCAAGTAACAAAAAACAGACACTGATACCCAGTAACACAGACACACACTTACACCAATTAACAAAGACATACAATGACACCCAGTAACAAAGACATACACTGACACCCAGTAACACAGACACACACGGACACCAAGTAACGAAGACACACACTTACACCAAGTAACACAGACACACACTGAAACCCAGTAACACAGACACACACTTACACCAAGTAACACAGACATACACTGACACCAAGTAACAAAACATACACTGATACCCAGTAACACAGGCACACACTTACACCAAGTAACACAGACATTCACTGACACCAAGTAACAAAGAAATACACTGACACCAAGTAACAAAGACCTACAATTACACCAAGTAACAAAGACACACACTTACACCAAGTAACACAGACATACACTGACACCAAGTAACAAAGAAAGACAATTACACCAAGTAACAAAGACACACACTTACACCAAGTATTTTGACATACACTGACACAAAGTAACAAATACATACACTGATACCCAGTAACACAGACACACACTTACACCAAGTAACAAAGACATACACTGACACCAGGTCACAAAGACACACACAGACACCTAGTAACAAAGACATAAAGTGACACCAAGTCACTAAGACATTCACTGATACCCAGTAACAAAGACACACACTTACACCAAGTAAGACAGACATACACTGACAACAACTAACAAAGATATACACTGATACCCAGTAACACAGACACACACATACACCAAGTAACACAGACACACAATTACACCAAGGAACAAAGACATACACTTACACCAAGTACTTTGACATACACTGACACCAAGTCGCAAAGACACACACTGACACCCAGTAACAAAGACATACACTGACACGAAGTCACAAAGACGTACACTGATACCCAGTAACACAGTCACACACTGACACCAAGTAACACAGACATACATTGACACCAAGTCTCAAGGACATGCACTGATACCCAGTAACACAGTCACACACTTACACCAAGTAACAAAGACAGACACTGATACCCAGTAACAAAGACATACACTGATACCCATTAACACAGACACACACTTACACCAAGCAACAAAAAAACAGACTCTGATACACAGTAACACAGACACACACTTACACCAATTAACAAAGACATACACTGACACCCAGTAACAAAGACATACGCTGACACACTGTAACACAGACACACACGGACACCAAGTAACAAAGACACACACTTACACCAAGTAACACAGACACACACTGACACCCAGTAACACAGACACACACTTACACCAAGTAACACAGACATACACTGACACCAAGTAACAAAGACATACACTGACACCCAGTAACACAGGCGCACACTTACACCAAGTAACACAGACATACACTGACACCAAGTAACAAAGAAATACACTGACACCAAGTAACAAAGACATACACTTACACCAAGTAACAAAGACATACACTGATACCCAGTAACACAGATACACACTTACACCAAGTAACAAAGACATACATTGACACCAAGTCACAAAGACACACACTGACACCCAGTAACACAGACACACACTTACACCAAGTAACAAAGACAGACACTGATACTCAGTAACACAGACACACACTTACACCAACTAACAAAGAATACACTGACACCAAGTAACAAAGACATACACTGACACCCAGTAGCACAGACACACACTTACACAAAGTAACAAAGACATACACTGACACCAAGTAACAAAGACATACACTTACACCAAGTACCACAGACATACACTGACACCAAGTAACAAAGAAATACACTGACACCAAGTAACAAAGACATACACTTACACCAAGTAACAAAGACACACACTTACACCAAGTAACACAGACAGACAGTGAAACCCAGTAACACAGACACACACTTACACCAAGTAACAAAGACAGACAATTACACCAAGTAACAAAGACATACACTTACACCAAGTATTTTGACATACACTGACACCAAGTAACAAAGACATACACTGATACCCAGTAACACAGTTACACACTTACACCAAGTAACAAAGACATACATTGACACCAAGTCACAAAGACACACACTGACACCCAGTAACACAGACACACACTTACACCAAGTAACAAAGACAGACACTGATACTCAGTAACACAGACACACACTTACACCAAGTAACAAAGAATACACTGACACCAAGTAACAAAGACATACACTGACACCCAGTAGCACAGACACACACTTACACAAAGTAACAAAGACATACACTGACACCAAGTAACAAAGACATACACTTACACCAAGTACCACAGAAATACACTGACACCAAGTAACAAAGACATACACTGATACCCAGCAACGCAGACACACACTTACACCAAGTAACACAGACATACACTGACACCTAGTAACAAAGACATACACTGATACCCAGTAACACAGACACACCCTTACAACAAGTAACAAAGACAGACACTGACACCAATTAACAAAGACATACACTTACACCAATAAACAAAGACACACACTTACACCAAGTAACACAGACATACACTGACACCAACTAACAAAGACAGACAATTACACCAAGTAACAAAGACATACACTTACACCAAGTATTTTGACATACACTGATACCCAGTAACACAGACACACACTTACACAAAGTAAAAAAGACAGACACTGATACCCAGTAACACAGACTCACACTTACACCAAGAAACAAAGACATGCACTGATACCCAGTAACAAAGACATACACTCACACCCTGTAACACAGACACACACGGACACCAAGTAACAAAGACACTCACTTACACCAAGTAACACAGACACACACTGACACCCAGTAACACAAACAAAGACACTGACACCAAGTAACACAGACATACACTGACACCAAGTAACAAAGACATACACTGATACCCAGTAACGCAGGCACACACTGGGGTGGAGGGCACATTGGCGCAGTGGTTCGCACCGCAGCCTCACAGCTCCAGGGACCCGGGTTCGATTCTGGGTACTGCCTGTGCGGTGTTTGCAAGTTCTCCCTGTGTCTGCGTGGTTTTCCTCCGGGAGCTCCGGTTTCCTCCCACATGCCAAAGACTTGCAGGTTGATAGGTTAATTGGCCATTATAAATTGCCCCTAGCATGGGTACGTGGAAGGGAAATATATAGGGACCGGTGGGGATGTGATAGGATTACTGTAGGATTAGTGTAAATGGGTGGTTGATGGTCGTCACAGACTCGGTGGGCCGAAGGGCCTGTTGAAGTGCTGGATCTCTAAACTAAACTAAATACTGACCCCTAGTGACACAGACACACACTGATACCCAGTTCCACAAACAAACACACACTGACACCCAGTAACACAGAGAAACACTGATACACAGTAGCAAAGACATACACTGATACCAAGTCACAAAGACATACACTGATGCCCAGTAACACAGACACACTGACACCCAGTACCACAAACAAACACACACTGACACCCAGTAACACAGAGAAACACTGATACACAGTAGCAAAGACATACACTGATACCAAGTCACAAAGACATACACTGATGCCCAGTAACACAGGCAAACACGGGTGGGGGGGGGGGGCACATTGGCGCCGTGGTGAGCAACGCAGCCTCACAGCTCCAGGGACCCGAGTTCGATTCTGGGTACTGCCTGTGCGGAGCTTGCAAGTTCTCCCTGTGTCTGCGTGAGTATCCTCCGGGTGCTCCTGTTTCCTCCCACATGCCAAAGACTTGCAGGTTGATAGGTTAATTGGCCATTATAAATTGCCCCTAGTATAGGTAGGTGGTAGGGAAATATATAGGGACCGGTGGGGATGTGTTAGGAATACGGGATTAGTGTAGGATTAGTATAAATGTGTTGTTGATGGTCGGCACAGACTCGGGAGACCGAAGGGCCTGTTTAAGTGCTGTATCTCTAAACTAAACTAAATACTGACTCTTAGTGTCACAGACACACACTGACACCCAGTACCACAAACAAACACACACTGACACCCAGTAACACAGAGAAACACTGATACACAGTAACAAAGACATACACTGACACCAAGTCACACAGACACACACTGACACCGAGTAAAAAAGACATACACTGACACCACGTCACAAAGACATACACTGATACCAAGTCACAAAGACATGCACTGATGCCCAGTAACACAGACACACACTGACACCAAGTAACAAAGACATCCACTGACACCAAGTAACAAAGACATACACTTACACCAAGTAACAAAGACACACACTTACACCAAGTAACACAGACATACACTGACACCAACTAACAAAGACAAACAATTACACCAAGTAACAAAGACATACACTTACACCAAGTATTTTGACATACACTGACACCAAGTAACAACGACATACACTGATACCCAGTAACACAGACACACACTTACACCAAGTAACACAGACATACACTGACACCCAGTAACACAAATAAACACACTGACACCAAGTAACACAGACATACACTGACACCAAGTAACAAAGACATACACTGATACCCAGTAACACAGGCACACACTGGGGGCGGGGGGGGGGGCACATTGACGCCGTGGTTAGCACCGCAGCATCACAGCTCCAGGGACCCGGGTTCGATTCTGTGTTTTGCCTGTGCGGAATTAGAATTAGAATTAGAATATTACAGCGCAGTACAGGCCCTTCGGCCCTCGATGTTGCGCCGAGCTGTGAAACCATCTGACCTACACTATTCCATTTTCATCCATGTGTCTATCCAATGTCCACTTAAACGCCCTTAAAGTTGGCGAATCTACTACTGCTGCAGGCAGGGCATTCCACGCCCTTACTACTATCTGAGTAAAGAAACTACCTCTCACATCTGTCCTATATGTATCACCCCTCAACTTGAAGCTATGTCCCCTCGTGTTTGCCATCACCATCCGAGGAAAAACACGCTCACTATCCACCCTATCTAACCCTCTGATTATCTTATATGTCTCTATTAAGTCACCTCTCCTCCTCCTTCTCTCTAACGAAAACAACCTCAAGTCCCTCAGCCTTTCCTCGTAAGACCTTCCCTCCATACCAGGCAACATCCTAGTAAATCTCCTCTGCACCCTTTCCATAGCTTCCACATCCTTCCTATAATGCGGTGACCAGAACTGCACGCAATACTCCAGGTGCGGTCTCTCCAGAGTCTTGTACAGCTGCAGCATGACCTCGTGGCTCCGAAACTCGACCCCCCTACTAATAAAAGCTAACACACCATATGCCTTCTTGACAGCCCTATTAACCTGGTTAGCAACCTTCAGGGATATATGCACCTGGACACCAAGATCTCTCTGCTAATCTACACTACCAAGAATCTTCCCATTAGCCCAGTACTCTGCATTCCTGTTACTCCTTCCAAAGTGAATCACCTCACACTTTTCCGCATTAAACTCCATTTGCCATCTCTCAGCCCAGCTCTGCAGCCTATCTATGTCTCTCTGTACCCTACAACATCCTTCGGCACTATCCACAACTCCACCGACCTTAGTGTCATCTGCAAATTTACTAACCCACCCTTCTACACCCTCTTCCAGGTCATTTATAAAAATGACAAACAGCAATGGCCCCAAAACAGATCCTTGCGGTACACCACTAGTAACTAAACTCCAGGATGAACATTTGCCATCAACCACCACCCTCTGTCTTCTTTCAGCTATCCAAGTTTGCAAGTTCTCCCTGTGTCTGCGTGGGTTTCCTCCGGGTGCTCCGGTTTCCACCCACATGCCAAAGACTTGCAGGTTGATAGGTTAATGGGCCATTATAAATTGCCCCTAGCATGGGTACGTGGAAGGGAAATATATAGGGACCGGTGGGGATGTGATAGGATTACGGGATTAGTGTAGGATTAGTATAACTGTGTTGTTGAGGGTCGGCACAGACTCGGTAGGCCGAAGGGCCTGTTGAAGTGCTGGATCTCTAAACTAAACTAAATACTGACCCCTAGTGAAACAGACACACACTGACACCCAGTACCACAAACAAACACACACTGACACCCAGTAACACAGAGAAACACTGATACACAGTAGCAAAGACATACACTGATACCAAGTCACAAAGGCATACACTGATGCCCAGTAACACAGACACACACTGACACCAAGTAACAAAGACATCCACTGACACCAAGTAACAAAGACACACACTTACACCAAGTAACAAAGACACACACTTACACCAAGTAACACAGACATACACTGACACCAACTAACAAAGACAAACAATTACACCAAGTAACAAAGACATACACTTACACCAAGTATTTTGACATACACTGACACCAAGTAACAACGACATACACTGATACCCAGTAACACAGACACACACTTACACCAAGTAACACAGACATACACTGACACCCAGTAACACAAATAAACACACTGACACCAAGTAACACAGACATACACTGACACCAAGTAACAAAGACATACACTGATACCCAGTAACACAGGCACACACTGGGGGGGGGGGGGGGGGGCACATTGACGCCGTGGTTAGCACCGCAGCATCACAGCTCCAGGGACCCGGGTTCGATTCTGTGTTTTGCCTGTGCGGAATTAGAATTAGAATTAGAATATTACAGCGCAGTACAGGCCCTTCGGCCCTCGATGTTGCGCCGAGCTGTGAAACCATCTGACCTACACTATTCCATTTTCATCCATGTGTCTATCCAATGTCCACTTAAACGCCCTTAAAGTTGGCGAATCTACTACTGCTGCAGGCAGGGCATTCCACGCCCTTACTACTATCTGAGTAAAGAAACTACCTCTCACATCTGTCCTATATGTATCACCCCTCAACTTGAAGCTATGTCCCCTCGTGTTTGCCATCACCATCCGAGGAAAAACACGCTCACTATCCACCCTATCTAACCCTCTGATTATCTTATATGTCTCTATTAAGTCACCTCTCCTCCTCCTTCTCTCTAACGAAAACAACCTCAAGTCCCTCAGCCTTTCCTCGTAAGACCTTCCCTCCATACCAGGCAACATCCTAGTAAATCTCCTCTGCACCCTTTCCATAGCTTCCACATCCTTCCTATAATGCGGTGACCAGAACTGCACGCAATACTCCAGGTGCGGTCTCTCCAGAGTCTTGTACAGCTGCAGCATGACCTCGTGGCTCCGAAACTCGACCCCCCTACTAATAAAAGCTAACACACCATATGCCTTCTTGACAGCCCTATTAACCTGGTTAGCAACCTTCAGGGATATATGCACCTGGACACCAAGATCTCTCTGCTAATCTACACTACCAAGAATCTTCCCATTAGCCCAGTACTCTGCATTCCTGTTACTCCTTCCAAAGTGAATCACCTCACACTTTTCCGCATTAAACTCCATTTGCCATCTCTCAGCCCAGCTCTGCAGCCTATCTATGTCTCTCTGTACCCTACAACATCCTTCGGCACTATCCACAACTCCACCGACCTTAGTGTCATCTGCACATTTACTAACCCACCCTTCTACACCCTCTTCCAGGTCATTTATAAAAATGACAAACAGCAATGGCCCCAAAACAGATCCTTGCGGTACACCACTAGTAACTAAACTCCAGGATGAACATTTGCCATCAACCACCACCCTCTGTCTTCTTTCAGCTATCCAAGTTTGCAAGTTCTCCCTGTGTCTGCGTGGGTTTCCTCCGGGTGCTCCGGTTTCCACCCACATGCCAAAGACTTGCAGGTTGATAGGTTAATGGGCCATTATAAATTGCCCCTAGCATGGGTACGTGGAAGGGAAATATATAGGGACCGGTGGGGATGTGATAGGATTACGGGATTAGTGTAGGATTAGTATAACTGTGTTGTTGAGGGTCGGCACAGACTCGGTAGGCCGAAGGGCCTGTTGAAGTGCTGGATCTCTAAACTAAACTAAATACTGACCCCTAGTGAAACAGACACACACTGACACCCAGTACCACAAACAAACACACACTGACACCCAGTAACACAGAGAAACACTGATACACAGTAGCAAAGACATACACTGATACCAAGTCACAAAGGCATACACTGATGCCCAGTAACACAGACACACACTGACACCAAGTAACAAAGACATCCACTGACACCAAGTAACAAAGACACACACTTACACCAAGTAACAAAGACACACACTTACACCAAGTAACACAGACATACACTGACACCAACTAACAAAGACAAACAATTACACCAAGTAACAAAGACATACACTTACACCAAGTATTTTGACATACACTGACACCAAGTAACAACGACATACACTGATACCCAGTAACACAGACACACACTTACACCAAGTAACACAGACATACACTGACACCCAGTAACACAAATAAACACACTGACACCAAGTAACACAGACATACACTGACACCAAGTAACAAAGACATACACTGATACCCAGTAACACAGGCACACACTGGGGGGGGGGGGGGGGGGGCACATTGACGCCGTGGTTAGCACCGCAGCATCACAGCTCCAGGGACCCGGGTTCGATTCTGTGTTTTGCCTGTGCGGAATTAGAATTAGAATTAGAATATTACAGCGCAGTACAGGCCCTTCGGCCCTCGATGTTGCGCCGAGCTGTGAAACCATCTGACCTACACTATTCCATTTTCATCCATGTGTCTATCCAATGTCCACTTAAACGCCCTTAAAGTTGGCGAATCTACTACTGCTGCAGGCAGGGCATTCCACGCCCTTACTACTATCTGAGTAAAGAAACTACCTCTCACATCTGTCCTATATGTATCACCCCTCAACTTGAAGCTATGTCCCCTCGTGTTTGCCATCACCATCCGAGGAAAAACACGCTCACTATCCACCCTATCTAACCCTCTGATTATCTTATATGTCTCTATTAAGTCACCTCTCCTCCTCCTTCTCTCTAACGAAAACAACCTCAAGTCCCTCAGCCTTTCCTCGTAAGACCTTCCCTCCATACCAGGCAACATCCTAGTAAATCTCCTCTGCACCCTTTCCATAGCTTCCACATCCTTCCTATAATGCGGTGACCAGAACTGCACGCAATACTCCAGGTGCGGTCTCACCAGAGTCTTGTACAGCTGCAGCATGACCTCGTGGCTCCGAAACTCGACCCCCCTACTAATAAAAGCTAACACACCATATGCCTTCTTGACAGCCCTATTAACCTGGTTAGCAACCTTCAGGGATATATGCACCTGGACACCAAGATCTCTCTGCTAATCTACACTACCAAGAATCTTCCCATTAGCCCAGTACTCTGCATTCCTGTTACTCCTTCCAAAGTGAATCACCTCACACTTTTCC
Organism: Heterodontus francisci; assembly: GCF_036365525.1. Taxonomy (NCBI): domain Eukaryota; kingdom Metazoa; phylum Chordata; class Chondrichthyes; order Heterodontiformes; family Heterodontidae; genus Heterodontus; species Heterodontus francisci. The sequence continues at coordinate 56,566,664 of NC_090398.1, forward strand.
GCATTAAACTCCATTTGCCATCTCTCAGCCCAGCTCTGCAGCCTATCTATGTCTCTCTGTACCCTACAACATCCTTCGGCACTATCCACAACTCCACCGACCTTAGTGTCATCTGCAAATTTACTAACCCACCCTTCTACACCCTCTTCCAGGTCATTTATAAAAATGACAAACAGCAATGGCCCCAAAACAGATCCTTGCGGTACACCACTAGTAACTAAACTCCAGGATGAACATTTGCCATCAACCACCACCCTCTGTCTTCTTTCAGCTAGCCAAGTTTGCAAGTTCTCCCTGTGTCTGCGTGGGTTTCCTCCGGGTGCTCCGGTTTCCTCCCACATGCCAAAGACTTGCAGGTTGATAGGTTAATGGGCCATTCTAAATTGCCCCTAGCATGGGTACGTGGAAGGGAAATATATAGGGACCGGTGGGGATGTGATAGGATTACGGGATTAGTGTAGGATTAGTATAAATGTGTTGTTGAGGGTCGGCACAGACTCGGTAGGCCGAAGGGCCTGTTGAAGTGCTGGATTTCTAAACTAAACTAAATACTGACCCCTAGTGTCACAGACACACACTGACACCCAGTACCACAAACAAACACACACTGACACCCAGTAACACAGAGAAACACTGATACACAGTAACAAATACATACACTGACACCAAGTAACACAGACACACACTGACACCGAGTATAAAAGAAATACACTGACACCACGTCATAAAGACATACACTGATACCAAGTCACAAAGACATGCACTGATGCCCAGTAACACAGACACACACTGACACCAAGTAACAAAGACATCCACTGACACCAAGTAACAAAGACATACACTTACACCAAGTAACAAAGACACACACTTACACCAAATATTTTGACATACACTGACACCAAGTAACAAAGACATACACTGACACCAAGTAACACAGACACACACTGATACCAAGTCACAAAGACATGCACTGTTGCCCAGTAACAAAGACACACACTTACACCAAGTAACACAGACATACACTGACACCAAGTAACAAAGACAGAAAATTACACCAAGTAACAAAGACATACACTGACACCAAGCAACAAAGACATGCACTGATACCCAGTAACACAGACACACACTTACACCAAGTAACAAAGACAGACACTGATACCCAGTAACACAGACATACACCACACCAAGTATTTTGACATACACTGACACCAAGTTACAAAGACATACGCTGATACCCAGTAACACAGACACACACTTACACCAAGTAACAAAGACATACACTGACACCAAGTAACAAAGACATGCACTGATACCCAGTAACACAGACACACACTTACACCAAGTAACAAAGACAGACACTGATACCCAGTAACACAGACACACACTTACACCAAGTAACAAAGACACACACTGACACCCAGTAACAAAGACATACACTGAAACCCAGTAACACAGACACACACGGACACCAAGTAACAAAGACACACACTTACACCAAGTAACACAGACACACACTGACACCCAGTAACACAAATAAACACACCGACACCAAGTAACACAGTCATACACTGACACCAAGTAACAAAGACATACACTGATACCCAGTAACACAGGCACACACTGGGGGGGGGGTGGGGGGGGGGTGGACACATTGACGCCTTGGTTAGCACCGCAGCATCACAGCTCCAGGGACCCGGGTTCGATTCTGGGTTTTGCGGGTGCGGAGTTTGCAAGTTCTCCCTGTGTCTGCGTGGGTTTCCTCAGGGTGCACCGGTTTCCTCCCACATGCCAAAGACTTGCAGGTTGATAGGTTAATGTGCCATTATAAATTGCACCTAGTATAGGTAGGTGGTAGGGAAATATATAGGGACCGGTGGGGATGTGATAGAATTACGGGATTAGTGTAGGATTAGTATAAATGGGTTGTTGATGGTCGGCACAGACTCCGTGGGCCGAAGGGCCTGTTTAAGTGCTGTATCTCTAAACTAAACTAAATACTGACACCTGGTGTCACAGACACACACTGAAACCCAGTAACACAAACAAACACACACTGACACCCAGTAACACAGAGAAACACTGATACACAGTAACAAAGACATACACTGACACCCAGTAACAAAGACATACACTGACACCCAGTCACCAAGGCTCACACGGACACCAAGTAACAAAGACACAGACTTACACCAAGTAACACAGACACACACTGACACCCAGTAACACAGACACACACTTACACCAAGTAACACAGACATACACTGACACCAAGTAACAAAGACATACACTGATACCCAGTAACAAAGACATACACTGATACCCAGTAACACAGGCACACACTGGGGGGTGGGGGGAACATTGGCGCAGAGGGTAGCACCGCATCCTCACAGCTCCAGGGACCCGGGTTCGATTCTGGGTACTGCCTGTGCGGAGCTTGCAAGTTGTCCCTGTGTCTGCGTGGGTATCCTCCGGGTGCTCCGGTTTCCTCCCACATGCCAAAGACTTGCAGGTTGATAGGTTAATTGGCCATCATAAATTGCCCCTAGTATAGGTAGGTGGTAGGGAAATATATAGGGAGAGGTGGGGAAGTGATAGGAATAAGGGATTAGTGCAGAACTAGTATAAATGTGTGGTTGATGGTCGGCACAGACACGGTGGGCCGAAGGGCCTGTTGAAGTGCTGTATCTCGAAACTAAATTAAATACTGAAACCTAGTGTCACAGATACACACTGACACCCAGTAACACAAACATACACACACTGAAACCCAGTAACACAGACACACACTTACACCAAGTAACACAGCCATACACTGACTCCAAGTAACAAAGACATACACTTACACCAAGTAACAAAGACACACACTGACCCCCAGTAACACAGACATACACTGACACTCAGTTACACAGACACGCACGGACACCAAGTAACAAAGACACAGACTTCCACCAAGTAACACAGACACACACTGACACCCAGTAACACAGACACACACTTACACCAAGTAACACAGACATACACTGACACCAAGTAACAAAGACAGACACTGATACCCAGTAACACAGACACACACTTACACCAAGTAACAAAGACATACACTGACACCCAGTAACAAAGACATACACTGACACCCAGTAACACAGACACACACTTACACCAAGTACCAAAGACACACACTGACTCCCAGTAACAAAGACATACACTGACACCCAGTAACACAGACACACACGGACACGAAGTAACAAAGACACACACTGACACCAAGTCACAAAGACACAAACTGACACCCAGTAACAAAGGCATACACTGACACCAAGTCGCAAAGACAGACACTGATGCACAGACACACACTTGCACGAAGTAACACAGACATACACTGACACCAAGTAACAAAGACATACACTGATACCCAGTATCACAGACACACACTTACACCAAGTAACAAAGACATACACTGACACCAAGTCACAAAGACACACACTGACACCCAGTAACAAAGACATACAATGACACCAAGTCACAAAGACAGACACTGTTACCCAGGAACACAGACACACACTGACACCCAGTAACAAAGACATACACTGATACCAAGTCACAAAGACATACACTGATACCCAGTAACACAGACACACTCTGACACCCAGTAACAAAGACATACACTGATACCAAGTCACAAAGACATACAATGAAACCCAGTAACACAGACACACACTGACACCCAGTAACAAAGACATACACTGATACCCAGTCACAAAGGTATACACTGATACCCAGTAACACAGACACACACTGACACCAAGTAACAAAGACATACACTGACACCAAGTAACAAAGACACACACTTACACCAAGTAACACAGACATACACTGAGATCAAGTAACAAAGACATACACTGACAACAAGTAACAAAGACATACACTTACAGCAAGTAACAAAGACTGACAATTACACCAAGTAACAAAGATATACACTTACACCAAGTATTTTGACATACACTGACACCAAGTAACAAAGACATACACTGATACCCAGTAACACAGACACACACTTAAACCAAGTAACAAAGACATACACTGACACCAAGTCACAACGACACAAACTGACACCCAGTAACAAAGACATAAACTGACACCAAGTCACAAAGACATACACTGATACCCAGTAACACAGACACACACTTCCACCAAGAAACACAGACATACACTGACACCAAGTAACAAAGACATACACTGATACCCAGTGACACAGACACACACTTACACCAAGTAACAAAGACAGACACTCATACCCAGTAACACAGACACACACGGACACCAAGTAACAAAGACACAGACTTACACCAAGTAACACAGACATACACTGGCACCCAGTAACACAGGCACACACTTACACCAAGTAACACAGACATACACTGACACCAAGTAACAAAGACATACACTGATACCCAGGAACACAGACACACACTTACACCAAGTAACACAGACACACACTTACACCAAGTAATAAAGACATACACTAACACCAAGTAACACAGACATACACTGACACCAAGTAACAAAGACGTACAATTACACCAAGTACCAAGGAAACACACTTACACCAAGTAACAAAGACAGACACTGATACCCAGTAACACAGAGACACACTTACACCAAGTGACAAAGACATACACTGACACCAAGTAACACAAACAAACACACACTGACACCCACTAAAACAGAGAAAAACTAATAAACAGTAACAAAGACATACACTGACAACAAGTAACACAGACACACACTTACACCCAGTAACAAAGACATACACTGACACCAAGTCACAAAGACATACACTGATACCAAGTCACAAAGACATACACTGATACCCAGTAACACAGACACACACTGACACCAAGTAACAAAGACATACACTGACACCAAGTAACAAAGACATACACTTACACCAAGTAACAAAGACAGACAATTACACCAAGTAACAAAGACATACACCTACACCAAGTATTTTGACATACACTGACACCAAGTAACAAAGACATACACTGATACCCAGTAACACAGACACACACTTACACAAAGTAACAAAGACATACACTGACAACAAGTCACAAAGACACACACTGACACCCAGTAACAAAGACATAAACAGACACCAAGTCACAAAGACATACACTGATACCCAGTAACACAGACACACACTTACACCAAGTAACACAGACATACACTCACACCCAGTAACACAGACACACACTTACACCAAGTAACAAAGACATACACTGACACCAAGTCACAAAGACATACACTGATACCAAGTCACAAAGACATACACTGATGCCCAGTAACACAGACACACACTGACACCAAGTAACAAAGACATACACCTACACCAAGTATTTTGACATACACTGACACCAAGTAACAAAGACATTCACTGATACCCAGTAACACAGACACACACTTACACCAAGTAACAAAGACATGCACTGACAACAAGTCACAAAGACACACACTGACACCCAGTAACAAAGACATATATTGACACCAAGTCACAAAGACATACACTGTTACCCAGTAACACAGACATACACTTACACCAAGTAACACAGACATACACTGACACCCAGTAGCACAGACACACACTTACACCAAGTAACAAAGACATACACTGACACTAAGTCACAAAGACATGCACTGATACCAAGTCACAAAGACATACACTGATGCCCAGTAACACAGACACACACTGACATCAAGTAACAAAGACATCCACTGACACCAAGTAACAAAGACATACACTTACACCAAGTAACAAAGACACACACTTACACCAAGTATTTTCACATACACTGACACCAAGTAACAAAGACATACACTGACACCAAGTAACACAGACACACACTGATACCAAGTCACAAAGACATACACTGATACCCAGTCACAAAGGTATACACTGATACCCAGTAACACAGACACACACTGACACCAAGTAACAAAGACATACACTGACACCAAGTAACAAAGACACACACTTACACCAAGTAACACAGACATACACTGAGATCAAGTAACAAAGACATACACTGACAACAAGTAACAAAGACAATCACTTACAGCAAGTAACAAAGACTGACAATTACACCAAGTAACAAAGATATACACTTACACCATGTATTTTGACATACACTGACATCAAGTAACAAAGACATACACTGATACCCAGTAACACAGACACACACTTAAACCAAGTAACAAAGACAAACACTGACACCAAGTCACAAAGACACAAACTGACACCCAGTAACAAAGACATAAACTGACACCAAGTCACAAAGACATACACTGATACCCAGTAACACAGACACACACTTCCACCAAGAAACACAGACATACACTGACACCAAGTAACTAAGTCATACACTGATACCCAGTGACACAGACACACACTGACACCAAGTAACAAAGACTGACACTCATACCCAGTAACACAGACACACACGGACACCAAGTAACAAAGACACAGACTTACACCAAGTAACACAGACATACACTGACACCCAGTAACACAGGCACACACTTACACCAAGTAACACAGACATACACTGACACCAAGTAACAAAGACATACACTGATACCCAGTAACACATACACACAATTACACCAAGTAACAGAGACATACACTGACACCTAGTAACAAAGACATACACTTACACCAAGTATCAAAGACATACACTGACACCAAGTAGCAAAGACATACACTTACACCAAGTAACACAGACAAACACTGACACTAAGTAACAAAGACATACACTGACACCAAGTAACAAAGACATACACTGATACCCAGTAACACAGACACACACTTACACCTAGTAACACAGACACACACTTACACCAAGTAACAAAGACAGACAATGACACCAAGTAACAGAGACATACACTGATACCCAGTAACACAGACACACAATTACATCAAGAAAAAGTGACATACACTGACACCAAGTAACAAAGACATACACTTACACCAAGTAACAAAGACATACACTGACACCAAGTAACAAAGACATACACTTACACAAAGTAACACAGACAAACACTTACACCAAGTAACAAAGACACACACATACACCAAGTACACAGACATACACTGACACAAAGTAACAAAGACATACACTGATACCCAGTAACACAGACACACACTTACACCAAGTAACAAAGACAGACACTGATACCCAGTAACACAGACACACATTAAGACCAAGTCACAAAGACAGACACTGACACCCAGTAACAAAGACACACACTGACACCAAGTAACAAAGACACACACTGACACCAAGTAACAAAGACATACACAAACACCAAGTAACAAAGACAGACACTGATACCCAGTAACACTGACATACACTTACACCAAGTAACAAAGACATACACTGACACCAAGTAACAAAGACATACACTTACACCAAGTAACAAAGACATACACTGACACCAAGTAACAAAGACATACACTTACACCAAGTAACAAAGACATACACTGACACCAAGTAACAAAGACATACACTGACACCAAGTAACTCAGTCATACACTGACAGAAAGTAACAAAGACATATACTTACACCAAGTAACAAAGACATACACTGACACCAAGTAACAAAGACATACACTGATACCCAGTAACACAGACACACACTTACACCTAGTAACAGAGACATACACTGACACCAAGTAACAAAGACATACATTTACACCAAGTAACAAAGACATACACTTACAGCCAATAACACAGACATACACCGATACCCAGTAACACAGACGCAGACTTACACCAAGTAACACAGACACACACTTACACCAAGTATCAAAGACAGACAATGACACCAAGTAACGAAGACATACACTGATACCCAGTAACACAGACACACAATTGCACCAAGTAACAGAGACATACACTGACACCGAGTAACAAAGACATACACTTACACCAAGTAACAAAGACATGCACTGACACCAAGTAACAAAGCATACACTGACACCAAGTAACAAAGCCATACACTTACACCAAGTAACACAGACAAACACTGACACGAAGTAACAAAGACACACACATACACCAAGTACACAGACATACACTGACACCAAGTAACAAAGACATACACTGATACCCAGTAACACAGACACACACTTACACCAAGTAACAAAGACAGACACTGATACACAGTAACGCAGACACACACTAAGACCAAGTCACAAAGACATACACTGACACCCAGTAACAAAGACAAACACTGAGACCCAGTAACAAAGACACACACTGACACCAAGTAACAAAGACACACACTTACACCAAGTAACAAAGACAGACACTGACATCCAGTAACACAGACACACAATTACACCAAGTCACAAAGACACACACTGACACCCAGTAACAAAGACATACAATGACACCCAGTAACAAAGACACACAGTGACACCAAGTAACAAAGACTTACACTGACACCAAGTAACAAAGACATACACTGACACCAATTAACAAAGACATACACTGATACCCAGTAACACAGACACACACTTACACCAAGTTACAAAGACATACACTGAAACCAAGTAACAAAGACATACACTGACACCAAGTAGCAAAGACATACACTTACACCAAGTAACAAAGACATACACTGACACCAAGTAACAAAGACATACACTTACAACAAGTATCAAAGACATACACTGACACCAAGTAACAAAGACATACACTGATACCCAGTAACACAGACACACAATTACACCAAGTAACAGAGACATACACTGACACCAAGTAACAATGACATACACATACACCAAGTAACAAAGACATCCTCTGACACCAAGTAACAAAGACATACACTTACACCAAGTAACACAGACAAACACTGACACTAAGTAACAAAGACATACACTGACACCAAGTAACAAAGACATACACTGATACCCAGTAACACAGACACACACTTACACCAAGTAACACAGACACACACTTACACCAAGTAACAAAGACATACACTTACACCAAGTAACAAATACATACACTGACACCAAGTAACAAAGACATACACATACACCAAGTACACAGACAAACACTGACACCAAGTAACAAAGACACACCCATACACCAAGTACACAGACATACACTGACACAAAGTAACAAAGACATACACTGATATCCAGTAACACAGACACACACTTACACCAAGTAACAAAGACAGACACTGATACCCAGTAACACAGACACACACTAAGATCAAGTCACAAAGACATACACTGACACCCAGTAACAAAGATAAACACTGACACCCAGAAACAAAGACATACACTTACACCAAGTAACAAAGACATACACTGACACCAATTAACAAAGACATACACTTACACCAAGTAACTCAGACATACACTGACAGAAAGTAACAAAGACATATACTTACACCAAGTAACAAAGACATACACTGACACCAAGTAACAAAGACATACACTGATACCCAGTAACACAGACACACACTTACACCAAGTAACAGAGACATACACTGACACCAAGTAACAAAGACATACACTTACACCAAGTAACAAAGACATACACTTACACCAAGTAAAAAAGACATACACTGACACCAAGTAACAAAGACATACACTTACACCAAGTAACACAGACATACAATGACACCAAGTAACAAAGACACACACTGACACCAAGTACACAGACATACACTGACACCAAGTAGCAAAGACATACACTTACAGCAAATAACACAGACATACACTGACACCAAGTAACAAAGACATACACTGATACCCAGTAACACAGACGCAGACTTACACCAAGTAACACAGACACACACTTACACCAAGTAACAAAGACAAACAATGACACCAAGTCACAAAGACATACACTGATACCCAGTAACACAGAGACACAATTACACCAAGTAACAGAGACATACACTGACACCTAGTAACAAAGACATACACTTACACCAAGTATCAAAGACATACACTGACACCAAGTAGCAAAGACATACACTTACACCAAGTAACAAAGCCATACACTGACACCAAGTAACAAAGACATACACTGACACCAAGTAACAAAGACATACACTGATACCCAGTAACACAGACACACAATTACACCAAGTATCAGAGACATACACTGACACCAAGAAACAAAGACATGCACATATACCAAGTAACAAAGACATACTTTGACACCAAGTAACAAAGACATACACTGACACCAAGTAACAAAGACATACACTTACACCAAGTAACACAGACAAACACTGACACTAAGTAACAAAGACATACACTGACACCAAGTAACAAAGACATACACTGATACCCAGTAACACAGACACACACTTACAACAAGTAACAAAGACACACACTTACACCAAGTAACAAAGACAGACAATGACACCAAGTAACAAAGACATACACTGATACCCAGTAACACAGACACACAATTACACCAAGAAACAGAGACATACACTGACACCAAGTAACAAAGACATACACTTACACCAAGTATCAAAGACATACACTGACACCAAGTAGCAAAGACATACACTTACACCAAGTAACAAAGCCATACACTGACACCAAGTAACAAAGACATACACTGACACCAAGTAACAAAGACATACACTGATACCCAGTAACACAGACACACAATTACACCAAGTATCAGAGACATACACTGACACCAAGAAACAAAGACATGCACATATACCAAGTAACAAAGACATACTTTGACACCAAGTAACAAAGACATACACTGACACCAAGTAACAAAGACATACACTTACACCAAGTAACACAGACAAACACTGACACTAAGTAACAAAGACATACACTGACACCAAGTAACAAAGACATACACTGATACCCAGTAACACAGACACACACTTACAACAAGTAACAAAGACACACACTTACACCAAGTAACAAAGACAGACAATGACACCAAGTAACAAAGACATACACTGATACCCAGTAACACAGACACACAATTACACCAAGAAACAGAGACATACACTGACACCAAGTAACAAAGACATACACTTACACCAAGTAACAAAGACATGCACTGACACCAAGTAACAAAGACATACACTTACACAAAGTAACACAGACAAACACTTACACCAAGTAACAAAGACACACACATACACCAAGTTCACAGACATACACTGACACAAAGTAACAAAGACATACACTGATACCCAGTAACACAGACACACACTTACACCAAGTAACAAAGACAGACACTGATACCCAGTAACACAGACACACACTAAGACCAAGTCACAAAGACATACACTGACACCCAGTAACAAAGATAAACACTGACACCCAGTAACAAAGACACACACTGACACCAAGTAACAAAGACACACACTGACACCCAGTAACAAAGACATACACAGACACCAAGTAACAAAGACAGACACTGATACCCAGTAACACTGACGTACACTTACACCAAGTAACAAAGACATACACTGACACCAAGTAGCAAAGACATACACTTACACCAAGTAACAAAGACATACACTGACACCAAGTAACAAAGACATACACTTACACCAAGTAACAAAGACATACACTGACACCAAGTAACAAAGACATACACTTACACCAAGTAACTCAGACATACACTGACAGAAAGTAACAAAGACATATACTTACACCAAGTAACAAAGACATACACTGACACCAAGTAACAAAGACATACACTGATACCCAGTAACACAGACACACACTTACACCAAGTAACAGAGACATACACTGACACCAAGTAACAAAGACATACACTTACACCAAGTAACGAAGACATACACTTACACCAAGTAACAAAGACATACACTGACACCAAGTAACAAAGACATACACTGACACCAAGTAACAAAGACAGACACTGACACCAAGTACACAGACATACACTGACACCAAGTAACAAAAACATACACTGAAACCCAGTAACACAGACAAACACTTCCAGCAAGTAACAAAGACATACACAGACACCAAGTGACAAAGACATACACTTACACCAAGTAACAAAGACATACACTGACACCAAGTAACAACGACATGCACTTACACCAAGTAACAAAGACATACACTGACACCAAGTAACAAAGACATACACTTACACCAAGTAACTCAGACATACACTGACAGAAAGTAAACAAGACATATACTTACACCAAGTAACAAAGACATACACTGACACCAAGTAACAAAGACATACACTGATACCCAGTAACACAGACACACACTTACACCAAGTAACAGAGACATACACTGACCCCAAGTAACAAAGACATACACTTACACCAAGTAACAAAGACATACACTTACACCAAGTAACAAAGACATACACTGACACCAAGTAACAAAGACATACACTTACAGCAAATAACACAGCCATACACTGACACCAAGTAACAAAGACATACACTGATACCCAGTAACACAGACGCAGACTTACACCAAGTAACACAGACACACACTTACACCAAGTAACAAAGACTAATAATGACACCAAGTAACAAAGACATACAGTGATACCCAGTAACACAGACACACAATTACACCAAGTAACAGAGACATACACTGACACCTAGTAACAAAGACATACACTTACACCAAGTAACAAAGACATGCACTGACACCAAGTAACAAAGACATACACTGACACCAAGTAACAAAGCCATACACTTACACCAAGTAACACAGACAAACACTGACACCAAGAAACATAGACACACACATACACAAAGTACACTGACATACACTGACAGCAAGTAACAAAGACATGCACTGATACCCAGTAACACAGACACACACTTACACCAAGTAACAAAGACAGACACTGATACCCAGTAACACAGACACACACTAAGACCAAGTCACAAAGACATACAATGACACCCAGTAACAAAGACAAGCACTGACACCCAGTAACAAAGACACACACTGACACCAAGTAACAAAGACACACACTTACACCAAGTAACAAAGACAGACACTGACATCCAGTAACACAGACACACAATTACACCAAGTCACAAAGACACACACTGACACCCAGTTACAAAGACATACACTGACACCCAGTAACAAAGACACACAGTGAAACCAAGTAACAAAGACATACACTGATACCCAGTAACACAGACACACAATTACACCAAGTAACAAAGTCATACACTGACATCCAGGAACACAGATACACAGTGACACCCAGTGACACAGAGAAACACTGACACCAAGTAACAAAGACACACACTGACACCAAGTAACACAGACATACACTTACACCAAGTAACAGAGACATACACTGACACCAAGTAACAAAGACATACACTTGCACCAAGTAACACAGACAAACACTGACACCAAGTAACAAAGACACACACATACACCAAGTACACAGACATACACTGACACAAAGTAACAAAGACATACACTGATACCCAGTAACACAGACACACACTTACACCAAGTAACAAAGACAGACACTGATACCCAGTAACACAGACACACACTAAGACCAAGTCACAAAGACATACACTGACACCCAGTAACAAAGATAAACACTGACACCCAGTAACAAAGACACACACTGACACCAAGTAACAAAGACACACACTGACACCCAGTAACAAAGACATACACTGACACCAAGTAACAAAGACATACACTTACACCAAGTAACTCAGACATACACTGACAGAAAGTAACCAAGACATATACTTACACCAAGTAACAAAGACATACACTGACACCAAGTAACAAAGACATACACTGATACCCAGTAACACAGACACACACTTACAACACGTAACAGAGACATACACTGACACCAAGTAACAAAGACATACACTTACACCAAGTAACAAAGACATACACTGACACCAAGTAACAAAGACATACTCTGACATAAAGTAACAAAGACATACACATACACCATGTAACAAAGACATGCACTGACACCAAGTAACACAGACACACACTTACACCAAGTAACAAAGACATACACTGTCACCAAGTAACAAAGACATACACTTACAACAATTAAAAAATACATACTCTGACGCCAAGTAACAAAGACACACACTGATACCCAATAACACAGAAACACTCTTACTCCAAGTAGCAAAGACATACACTGATACCCAGTTACACAGACACACAATTGCACCAAGTATCACAGACACACACAGACACCTAGTAACAAAGACGTACACTGATACCCAGTAACACAGACACACACTTACACCAAGTAACAAAGACATACACTGACACCAAGTAACAAAGATAGACACTGATACCCAGTAACACAGACACACACTTACACCAAGTAACAAAGACATGCACTGATACCCAGAAATACAGACACACACTTGCACCAAGTAACAAAGACACTGATACCCAGTAACACAGACATATACTTACACCAATTATCAAAGACATACACTGACACCAAGTAGCAAAGATATACACTTACACCAAGTAACAAAGACATACACTGACACCAAGTAACAAAGACATACACTGATACCCAGTAACACAGACACACAATTACACCAAGTAACAGAGACATACACTGACACCAAGTAGCAAAGACATACACATACACCAAGTAACAAAGACATGCACTGACACCAAGTAACAAAGACATACACTTACACCAAGTAACAGAGACAAACACTGACACTAAGTAACAAAGACATACACTGACACCACGTAACAAAGACATACACTGATACCCAGGAACACAGACATACACTTACACCAATTAACACAGACACACACTTACACCAAGTAACAAAGACAGACAATGACACCAAGTAACAAAGACATACACTGATACCCAGTAACACAGACATACAATTACACCAAGAAACAGAGACATACACTGACACCAAGTAACAAAGCCATACACTTACACAAAGTAACAAAGAAATACACTGACAACAAGTAACAAAGACATACACTTACACCAAGTAACACAGACAAACACTGACACAAAGTAACAAAGACACACACATACACCAAGTACACAGACACACACTTACACCAAGTAACAAAGACAGACACTGATACCCAGTAACACAGACACACACTAAGACCAAGTCACAAAGACATAGACTGACACCCAGTAACAAAGACAAACACTGACACCCAGTAACAAAGACAAACACTGACACCAAGTAACAAAGACACACACTGACAACAAGTAACAAAGACATACACAGACACCAAGTAACAAAGACAGAAACTGATACCCAGTAACACAGACAGACACTTACACCAAGTAACAAAGACATACACTGATACCCAGCAACAAAGACACACACTTACACCAAGTAACAAAGACAGACACTGATACCCAGTAACACTGACATACACTTACACCAAGTAACAAAGACATACACTGACACCAAGTAGCAAAGACATACACTTACACCAAGTAACAAAGGCATACACTGACACCAAGTAACAAAGACATACACTTACACCAAGTAACAAAGACATACACTTACACCAAGTAACAAAGACATACACTGACACCAAGTAACAAAGACATACACTTACACCAAGTAACGCAGACATACACTGACACCAAGTAACAAAGACACACACTGACACCAAGTACACAGACATACACTGACACCAAGTAACAAAGACATACACTGAAACCCAGTAACAGAGATAAACACTTACAGCAAGTAACAAAGACATACACTGACACAAAGTAACAAAGACATACACTTACAGCAAATAACACAGACATACACTGACACCAAGTAACAAAGACATACACTGATACCCAGTAACACAGACACACAATTACACCATGTAACAGAGACGTACACTGACACCTAGTAACAAAGACATACACTTACACCAAGTAGCAAAGACATGCACTGACACCAAGTAACACAGACAAACACTGACACCAAGTAGCAAAGACACACACATACACCAAGTACACAGACATACACTGACACCAAGTAACAAAGACATACACTGATACCCAGTAACACAGACACACACTTCCACCAAGTAACAAAGACAGACACTGATACCCAGTAACACAGACACACACTAAGACCAAGTCACAAAGACAAACACTGACACCCAGAAACAAAGACAGACACTGACACCCAGTAACAAAGACACACACTGACACCCAGTAACAAAGACACACACTGACACCAAGTAACAAAGACACACACTTACACCAAGTAACAAAGACAGACACTGATACCCAATAACACAGACATACACTTACACCAATTATCAAAGACATACACTGACACCAAGTAGCAAAGATATACACTTACACCAAGTAACAAAGACATACACTGACACCAAGTAACAAAGACATACACTGATACCCAGTAACACAGACACACAATTACACCAAGTAACAGAGACATACACTGACACCAAGTAACAAAGACATACACTTACACCAAGTAACACAGACAAACACTGACACTAAGTAACAAAGACATACACTGACACCAAGTAACAAAGACATACACTGATACCCAGTAACACAGACACACACTTACACCAAGTAACACAGACACACACTTACACCAAGTAACAAAGACAGACAATGACACCAAGTAACAAAGACATACACTGATCCCCAGTAACACAGACACACAATTACACCAAGAAACAGAGACATACACTGACACCAAGTAACAAAGCCATACACTTACACCAAGTAACAAAGACATACACTGACACCAAGTAACAAAGACATACACTTACACCAAGAAACACAGACAAACACTGACACAAAGTAACAAAGACACATACATACACCAAGTACACAGACATACACTGACATAATGTAACAAAGACATACACTGATACCCATTAACACAGACACACACTTACACCAAGTAACAAAGACAGACACTGATACCCAGTAACACAGACACTCACGAAGACCAAGTCACAAAGACATAGACTGACACCCAGTAACAAAGACAAACACTGGCACCCAGTAACAAAGACACACACTGACACCAAGTAACAAAGACACACACTGACACCAAGTAACAAAGACATACACAGACACCAAGTAACAAAGACAGAAACTGATACCCAGTAACACAGACAGACACTTACACCAAGAAACAAAGACATACACTGATACCCAGCAACAAAGACACACACTTACACCAAGGAACAAAGACAGACACTGATACCCAGTAACACTGACATACACTTACACCAAGTAACAAAGACATACACTGACACCAAGTAACAAAGACATACACTTACACTAAGTAACAAAGACATACACTTACACCAACTAACAAAGACATACACTGACACCAAGTAACAAAGACATACACTTACACCAAGTAACACAGACATACACTGACACCAAGTAACAAAGACACACACTGACACCAAGTACACTGACATACACTGACACCAAGTAACAAAGACACACACTGAAACCCAGTAACAGAGATAAACACTTACAGCAAGTAACAAAGACATACACTGACACCAAGTAACAAAGACATACACTTACAGCAAATAACACAGACATACACTGACACCAAGTAACAAAGACAAACACTGATACCCAGTAACACAGACACACAATTACACCAAGTAACAGAGATGTACACTGACACCTAGTAACAAAGATATACACTTACACCAAGTAGCAAAGACATGCACTGACACCAAGTAACACAGACAAACACTGACACCAAGTAACAAAGACACACACATACATCAAGTACACAGACATACACTGACACCAAGTAACAAAGACATACACTGATACCCAGTAACACAGACACACACTTCCACCAAGTAACAAAGACAGACACTGATACCCAGTAACACAGACACACACTAAGACCAAGTCACAAAGACAAACACTGACACCCAGTAACAAAGACAGACACTGACACCCAGTAACAAAGACACACACTGACACCAAGTAACAAAGGCACACACTTACACCAAGTAACAAAGACAGACACTAACATCCAGTAACACAGACACACAATTACACCAAGTCACAAAGACACACACTGACACCCAGTAACAAAGACATACACTGACACCCAGTAACTAAGACACACAGTGACACCAAGTAACAAAGACATACACTGATACCCAGTAACACAGACACACAATTACACCAAGTAACAAAGACATACACTGACACCAAGTAACAAAGACATACACTGACACCAATTACCAAAGACATACAATGATACCCAGTAACAGAGACAGACACTTACACCAAGTAACAAAGACATACGCTGAAACCAAGTAACAAAGACATACACTTACACCAAGTAACAAAGACATACACTGACACCAAGTAACAAAGACATACACAGATACGCAGTAACACAGACACACACTTATACCAAGTAACAAAGACATACACTTATACCCAGTAACACAGACACACACTTACACCAAGTATCACGGACATACACTGACACCAAGTAACAAAGTCATGCACTGACATCAAGGAACACAGATACACAGTGACACCCAGTAACACAGAGAAACACTGACACCAAGTAACAAAGACACACACTGACACCAAGTAACACAGACATACAATGACACCAAGTAACAAAGACACCCACTTAGACCAAGTACAAAGACATACACTGACACCAAGCAACAAAGACATACAATGATACCCAGTATCACAGACACGCACTGACAAACAGTAACAAAGACATACATTGACACCAAGTAACAAAGACAGACACTGATACCCAATAACACAGACACACACTTACACCAAGTAGCAAAGACATACACTGATACCCAGTAACAAAGACACACACTTACACCAAGTAACAAAGACATACTCTGACATAAAGTAACAAAGACATACACTGACAGCCAGGAACACAGATACACATTGACACCCAGTAACACAGAGAAACACTTGCTCCAAGTAACAAAGACATGCACTGTTACACAGTAACACAGACACGCACTTACACCAAGTAACAAAGACATACACTGATACCCAATAACACAGACACACACTTACACCAACTAACACAGTCATACACTGACACAAAGTAACAAAGAAATACACTGACAGCCAGGAACACAGATACACACTGACACCCAGTAACACAGAGAAACACTTGCTCCAAGTAACAAAGACATGCACTGATACACAGTAACACAGACACGCACTTACACCAAGTCACAAAGACATACACTGACACCCAGTAACAAACACATGCACTGATACCGATTAACACAGACACACACTTGCACCAAGTAACAAAGACATACACTGATACCCAGTTACACAGACACACACTTGCACCAAGTATCACAGACACACACAGACACCAAGTAACAAAGACGTACACTGATACCCAGAAAAACAGACACACACTTACACCAAGTAACAAAGACATACACTGACACCAAGTAACAAAGACAGACACTGATACCCAGTAACACAGACACACACTTACACCAAGTAACAAAGACATGCACTGATACCCAGCAACACAGACACACACTTACACCAAGTAGCAAAGACATACACTGATACCCAGTAACAAAGACACACACTTACACCAAGTAACAAAGACATACTCTGACATAAAGTATCAAAGACATACACTGACAACAAGTAGCAAAGACATACACTTACACCAAGTAACAAATACATACACTGACACCAAGTAACAAAGACATACACTTACAACAAGTAACAAAGACATACACTGACACCAAGTAACAAAGACATACACTGACACCAAGTAACAAAGACATACACTTACACCAAGTAACACAGACAAACACTGACACCAAGTAACAAAGACACACACATACACCAAGTACACAGACATACACTGACACAAAGTAACAAAGACATACACTGATACCCAGTAACACAGACATACACTTTCACCAAGTAACAAAGACAGACACTGATACCCAGTAACACAGACACACACTAAGACCAAGTCACAAAGACATTCACTGACACCAAGTAACACAGACACACACTTACACCAAGTAACAAAGACAGACACTGATACCCAGAAACACAGACACACACTAAGAACAAGTCACAAAGACATACACTGACACCCAGTGACAAAGAAAAACACTGACACCCAGTAACAAAGACTCACACTGACACCAAGTATCAAAGACACACACTTACACCAAGTAACAAAGACAGACACTGACATCCAGTAACACAGACACACAATTACACCAAGTCACAAAGACACACACTGACACCCAGTAACAAAGACAAACACTGACACCCAGTAACAAAGACACACAGTGACACCAAGTAACAAAGACATACACTGATACCCAGTAACACAGACACACAATTACACCAAGTAACAAAGACATACACTGACACCAAGTAACAAAGACAGACACTGACACCAATTAACAAAGACATACACTGATACCCAGTAACACAGACACACACTTACACCAAGTAACAAAGACATACACTGAAAGCAAGTAACAAAGACATACACTTACACCAAGGAACAAAGACATACACTGACACCAAGTAACAAAGACAGACACTGATACCCAGTAACACAGACACACACTTACACCAAGTATCACGGACATACACTGACACCAAGTAACAAAGTCATACACTGACATCCAGGAACACAGATACACAGTGACACCCATTAACACAGAGAAACACTGACACCAAGTATCAAAGACACACACTGACACCAAGTAACACAGACATACACTGACACCAAGCAACAAAGACATACAATGATACCCAGTATCACAGACACGCACTGACAAACAGTAACAAAGACATACATTGACACCAAGTAACAAAGACAGACACTGATACCCAATAACACAGACACACACTTACAGCAAGTAGCAAAGACATACACTGATACCCAGTAACAAAGACACACACTTACACCAAGTAACAAAGACATACTCTGACATAAAGTAACAAAGACATACACATACACCAAGTAACAAAGACATACACTGACACCAAGTAACCAAGACATACACTGATACCCAGTAACACAGACTCACACTTACACCAAGTAACAAAGACATACACTGATACCCAATAACACAGACACACAGTGACACCAAGTAACAAAGACATACACTGATACCCAGTAACACAGACACACAATTCCACCAAGTAACAAAGACATACACTGACACCAAGTAACAAAGACAGACACTGACACCAATTAACAAAGACATACACTGATACCCAGTAACACAGACACACACTTACACCAAGTAACAAAGACATACACTGAAAGCAAGTAACAAAGACATACACTTACACCAAGGAACAAAGACATACACTGACACCAAGTAACAAAGACAGACACTGATACCCAGTAACACAGACACACACTTACACCAAGTATCACGGACATACACTGACACCAAGTAACAAAGTCATACACTGACATCCAGGAACACAGATACACAGTGACACCCATTAACACAGAGAAACACTGACACCAAGTATCAAAGACACACACTGACACCAAGTAACACAGACATACACTGACACCAAGCAACAAAGACATACAATGATACCCAGTATCACAGACACGCACTGACAAACAGTAACAAAGACATACATTGACACCAAGTAACAAAGACAGACACTGATACCCAATAACACAGACACACACTTACAGCAAGTAGCAAAGACATACACTGATACCCAGTAACAAAGACACACACTTACACCAAGTAACAAAGACATACTCTGACATAAAGTAACAAAGACATACACATACACCAAGTAACAAAGACATACACTGACACCAAGTAACCAAGACATACACTGATACCCAGTAACACAGAATCACACTTACACCAAGTAACAAAGACATACACTGATACCCAATAACACAGACACACACTTACACCAACTAACACAGTCATACACTGACACAAAGTAACAAAGACATACACTGACAGCCAGGAACACAGATACACACTGACACCCAGTAACACAGAGAAACACTTGCTCCAAGTAACAAAGACATGCACTGATACACAGTAACACAGACACGCACTTACAAGAAGACACAAAGACATACAGTGACACCCAGTAGCAAAGACATGCACTGACACCGATTAACAAAGACACACACTGACACCAAGTAACGAAGACATACACTGATACCGATTAACACAGACACACACTTACACCAAGTAACAAAGACATACACTGATACCCAGTAACACAGACACACACTTACACCAATTAAAAAAATACATACTCTGACGCCAAGTAACAAAGACATACACTGATACCCAATAACACAGAAACACACTTACACCAAGTAACAAAGACATACACTGATACCCAGTTACACAGACACACACTTACACCAAGTATCACAGACACACACAGACACCAAGTAACAAAGACGTACACTGATACCCAGTAACACAGACACATACTTACACCAAGTAACAAAGACATACACTGACACCAAGTAACAAAGACAGACACTGATACCCAGTAACACAGACACACACTTACACCAAGTAACAAAGACATACACTGATACCCAGCAACCCAGACACACACTTACACCAAGTAACAAAGACAGACACTGATACCCAGTGACACAGACATACACTTATACCAAGTATCAAAGACGTACACTGACACCAAGTAGCAAAGACATACACTGATACCCAGTAACAAAGACACACACTTACACCAAGTAACAAAGACATACACTGACACCAAGTAACGAAGACATACACTGATACCCAGTAACACAGACTCACACTTACACCAAGTAACAAAGACATACACTGATACCCAATAAAACAGACAAACACTTACACCAACTAACACAGTCATACACTGACACAAAGTAACAAAGACATACACTGACAGCCAGGAACACAGATACACACTGACACCCAGTAACACAGAGAAACACTTACTCCAAGTAACAAAGACATACACTGATACACAGTAACACAGACACGCACTTACACCGAGTAACAAAGACACACACTGGCACCAAGTAACAAAGACATGCACTGACACCGAGTAACAAAGACACACACTGACACCAAGTAACAAAGACAGACACTGATACCGATTAACACTGACACACAATTACACCAAGTAACAAAGACATACACTGACACCAATTAACAAAGACATACACTGATACCCA
Source organism: Heterodontus francisci (assembly GCF_036365525.1). Lineage (NCBI taxonomy): Eukaryota > Metazoa > Chordata > Chondrichthyes > Heterodontiformes > Heterodontidae > Heterodontus > Heterodontus francisci. The sequence continues at coordinate 56,589,944 of NC_090398.1, forward strand.
GTAACACAGTCACACACTTACACCAAGTAACAAAGACATACACTGTCACCAAGTAACAAAGACATACATTTACACTAATTAAAAAAGACATACTCTGACGCCAAGTAACAAACACATACACTGATACCCAATAACACAGAAACACACTTACACCAAGTAACAAAGACATACACTGATACCCAGTTACACAGAAACACACTTACACCAAGTATCACAGACACACACAGACACCAAGTAACAAAGACGTACACTGATACCCAGTAACACAGACATACACTTACACCAAGTAACAAAGACATACACTGACACCAAGTAACAAAGACAGACACTGATACCCAGTAACACAGACACACACTTACACCAAGTAAAAAAGACATCCACTGATAGCGAGCAAAACAGACACACACTTACACCAAGTAACAAAGACAGACACTGATACCCAGTAACACAGACCTACACTTATACCAAGTATCAAAGACATACACTGACACCAAGTAGCAAAGACATACACTTACACCAAGTAACAAAGACATACACTGACACCAAGTAACAAAGACATACACTTACAACAAGTAACAAAGACATACACTGACACCAAGTAACAAAGACATACAGTTACACCAAGTAACAAAGACATACACTGACACCATGTAACAAAGACATACACTGATACCCAGTAACACAGACACACACTTACACCAAGTAACACAGACACACACTTACACCAAGTAACAAAGACATACAATGACACCAAGTAACAAAGACATACACTGATACCAAGTAACAAAGACATACACATACACCAAGTAACAAAGACATACACTGACACCAAGTAACAAAGACATACACTTACAACAAGTAACACAAACAAACACTGACACCAAGTAACAAAGACATACACTGACACGAAGTAACAAAGACATACACTGATACCCAGTAACACAGACACACACTTACACCAAGGAACACAGACACACACTTACACCAAGTAACAAAGACAGACAATGACACCAAGTAACAATGACAGACACTGATACCCAGTAGCAAAAACATACAATTACACCAAGTAACAGAGACATACACTGACACCAAGTAACAAAGACATACACTTACACCAAGTAACAAAGACATACACTGACACCAAGTAACAAAGACATACACTTACACCAAGTAACACAGACAAACACTGACACCAAGTAACAAAGACACACACATACACCAGGTACACAGACATACACTGACACAAAGTAACAAAGACATACACTGATACCCAGTAACACAGACACACACTTACACCAAGTAACAAAGACAGACACTGATACCCAGTAACATAGACACACACTAAGACCAAGTCACAAAGACATACACTGACACCCAGTAACAAAGACAAACACTGACACCCAGTAACAAAGACACACACTGACACCAAGTAACAAAGACACACACTGACACCAAGTAACAAAGACATACACAGACACCAAGTAACAAAGACAGAAACTGATACCCAGTAACACAGACACACACTTACACCAAGTAACAAAGACATACACTGATACCCAGCAACACAGACACACACTTACAGCAAGTAGCAAAGACAGACACTGATAACCAGTAACACAGACCTACACTTATACCAAGTATCAAAGACATACACTGACACCAAGTAGCAAAGACATACACTTACACCAAGTAACAAAGACATACACTGACACCAAGTAACAAAGACATACACTTACAACAAGTAACAAAGACATACACTGACACCATGTAACAAAGACATACACTGATACCCAGTAACACAGACACTCACTTACACCAAGTAACACAGACACACACTTACACCAAGTAACAAAGACAGACAATGACACCAAGTAACAAAGACATACACTGATACCCAGTAACACAGACACACAATTACACCAAGTAACAGAGACATACACTGACACCAAGTAACAAAGACATACACATACACCAAGTAACAAAGACATACACTGACACCAAGTAACAAAGACATACACTTACACCAAGTAACACAAACAAACACTGACACCAAGTAACAAAGACATACACTGACACCAAGTAACAAAGACATACACTGATACGCAGTAACACAGACACACACTTACACCAAGTAACACAGACACACACTTACTCCAAGTGACAAAGACAGACAATGACACCAAGTAACAAAGACAGACACTGATACCCAGTAACAAAAACACACAATTACACCAAGTAACAGAGACATACACTGACACCAGGTAACAAAGACATACACTTACACAAAGTAACAAAGACATACACTGACACCAAGTAACAAAGACATACACTTACACCAAGTAACACAGACAAACACTGACACCAAGTAACAAAGACACACACATACACCAAGTACACAGACATACACTGACACAAATAACAAAGACATACACTGATACCCAGTAACACAGACACACACTTACACCAAGTAACACAGACATACACTGACACCAGTTAACAAAGACATACACTGATACCCAGTAACACAGGAGCACAGTTACACCAAGTAACACAGACATACACTGACACCAAGTAACAAAGTCATACACTGACATCCAGGAACACAGATACACAGTGACACCCATTAACACAGAGAAACACTGACACCAAGTATCAAAGACACACACTGACACCAAGTAACACAGACATACACTGACACCAAGCAACAAAGACATACAATGATACCCAGTATCACAGACACGCACTGACAAACAGTAACAAAGACATACATTGACACCAAGTAACAAAGACAGACACTGATACCCAATAACACAGACACACACTTACAGCAAGTAGCAAAGACATACACTGATACCCAGTAACAAAGACACACACTTACACCAAGTAACAAAGACATACTCTGACATAAAGTAACAAAGACATACACATACACCAAGTAACAAAGACATACACTGACACCAAGTAACCAAGACATACACTGATACCCAGTAACACAGACTCACACTTACACCAAGTAACAAAGACATACACTGATACCCAATAACAAAGACACACAGTGACACCAAGTAACAAAGACATACACTGATACCCAGTAACACAGACACACAATTCCACCAAGTAACAAAGACATACACTGACACCAAGTAACAAAGACAGACACTGACACCAATTAACAAAGACATACACTGATACCCAGTAACACAGACACACACTTACACCAAGTAACAAAGACATACACTGAAAGCAAGTAACAAAGACATACACTTACACCAAGGAACAAAGACATACACTGACACCAAGTAACAAAGACAGACACTGATACCCAGTAACACAGACACACACTTACACCAAGTATCACGGACATACACTGACACCAAGTAACAAAGTCATACACTGACATCCAGGAACACAGATACACAGTGACACCCATTAACACAGAGAAACACTGACACCAAGTATCAAAGACACACACTGACACCAAGTAACACAGACATACACTGACACCAAGCAACAAAGACATACAATGATACCCAGTATCACAGACACGCACTGACAAACAGTAACAAAGACATACATTGACACCAAGTAACAAAGACAGACACTGATACCCAATAACACAGACACACACTTACAGCAAGTAGCAAAGACATACACTGATACCCAGTAACAAAGACACACACTTACACCAAGTAACAAAGACATACTCTGACATAAAGTAACAAAGACATACACATACACCAAGTAACAAAGACATACACTGACACCAAGTAACCAAGACATACACTGATACCCAGTAACACAGAATCACACTTACACCAAGTAACAAAGACATACACTGATACCCAATAACACAGACACACACTTACACCAACTAACACAGTCATACACTGACACAAAGTAACAAAGACATACACTGACAGCCAGGAACACAGATACACACTGACACCCAGTAACACAGAGAAACACTTGCTCCAAGTAACAAAGACATGCACTGATACACAGTAACACAGACACGCACTTACAAGAAGACACAAAGACATACAGTGACACCCAGTAACAAAGACATGCACTGACACCGATTAACAAAGACACACACTGACACCAAGTAACGAAGACATACACTGATACCGATTAACACAGACACACACTTACACCAAGTAACAAAGACATACACTGATACCCAGTAACACAGACACACACTTACACCAATTAAAAAATACATACTCTGACGCCAAGTAACAAAGACATACACTGATACCCAATAACACAGAAACACACTTACACCAAGTAACAAAGACATACACTGATACCCAGTTACACAGACACACACTTACACCAAGTATCACAGACACACACAGACACCAAGTAACAAAGACGTACACTGATACCCAGTAACACAGACACATACTTACACCAAGTAACAAAGACATACACTGACACCAAGTAACAAAGACAGACACTGATACCCAGTAACACAGACACACACTTACACCAAGTAACAAAGACATACACTGATACCCAGCAACCCAGACACACACTTACACCAAGTAACAAAGACAGACACTGATACCCAGTGACACAGACATACACTTATACCAAGTATCAAAGACGTACACTGACACCAAGTAGCAAAGACATACACTGATACCCAGTAACAAAGACACACACTTACACCAAGTAACAAAGACATACACTGACACCAAGTAACGAAGACATACACTGATACCCAGTAACACAGACTCACACTTACACCAAGTAACAAAGACATACACTGATACCCAATAAAACAGACAAACACTTACACCAACTAACACAGTCATACACTGACACAAAGTAACAAAGACATACACTGACAGCCAGGAACACAGATACACACTGACACCCAGTAACACAGAGAAACACTTACTCCAAGTAACAAAGACATACACTGATACACAGTAACACAGACACGCACTTACACCGAGTAACAAAGACACACACTGGCACCAAGTAACAAAGACATGCACTGACACCGAGTAACAAAGACACACACTGACACCAAGTAACAAAGACAGACACTGATACCGATTAACACTGACACACAATTACACCAAGTAACAAAGACATACACTGACACCAATTAACAAAGACATACACTGATACCCAGTAACACAGTCACACACTTACACCAAGTAACAAAGACATACACTGTCACCAAGTAACAAAGACATACATTTACACTAATTAAAAAAGACATACTCTGACGCCAAGTAACAAACACATACACTGATACCCAATAACACAGAAACACACTTACACCAAGTAACAAAGACATACACTGATACCCAGTTACACAGAAACACACTTACACCAAGTATCACAGACACACACAGACACCAAGTAACAAAGACGTACACTGATACCCAGTAACACAGACATACACTTACACCAAGTAACAAAGACATACACTGACACCAAGTAACAAAGACAGACACTGATACCCAGTAACACAGACACACACTTACACCAAGTAAAAAAGACATCCACTGATAGCGAGCAAAACAGACACACACTTACACCAAGTAACAAAGACAGACACTGATACCCAGTAACACAGACCTACACTTATACCAAGTATCAAAGACATACACTGACACCAAGTAGCAAAGACATACACTTACACCAAGTAACAAAGACATACACTGACACCAAGTAACAAAGACATACACTTACAACAAGTAACAAAGACATACACTGACACCAAGTAACAAAGACATACAGTTACACCAAGTAACAAAGACATACACTGACACCATGTAACAAAGACATACACTGATACCCAGTAACACAGACACACACTTACACCAAGTAACACAGACACACACTTACACCAAGTAACAAAGACATACAATGACACCAAGTAACAAAGACATACACTGATACCAAGTAACAAAGACATACACATACACCAAGTAACAAAGACATACACTGACACCAAGTAACAAAGACATACACTTACAACAAGTAACACAAACAAACACTGACACCAAGTAACAAAGACATACACTGACACCAAGTAACAAAGACATACACTGATACCCAGTAACACAGACACACACTTACACCAAGGAACACAGACACACACTTACACCAAGTAACAAAGACAGACAATGACACCAAGTAACAATGACAGACACTGATACCCAGTAGCAAAAACACACAATTACACCAAGTAACAGAGACATACACTGACACCAAGTAACAAAGACATACACTTACACCAAGTAACAAAGACATACACTGACACCAAGTAACAAAGACATACACTTACACCAAGTAACACAGACAAACACTGACACCAAGTAACAAAGACACACACATACACCAGGTACACAGACATACACTGACACAAAGTAACAAAGACATACACTGATACCCAGTAACACAGACACACACTTACACCAAGTAACAAAGACAGACACTGATACCCAGTAACATAGACACACACTAAGACCAAGTCACAAAGACATACACTGACACCCAGTAACAAAGACAAACACTGACACCCAGTAACAAAGACACACACTGACACCAAGTAACAAAGACACACACTGACACCAAGTAACAAAGACATACACAGACACCAAGTAACAAAGACAGAAACTGATACCCAGTAACACAGACACACACTTACACCAAGTAACAAAGACATACACTGATACCCAGCAACACAGACACACACTTACAGCAAGTAGCAAAGACAGACACTGATACCCAGTAACACAGACCTACACTTATACCAAGTATCAAAGACATACACTGACACCAAGTAGCAAAGACATACACTTACACCAAGTAACAAAGACATACACTGACACCAAGTAACAAAGACATACACTTACAACAAGTAACAAAGACATACACTGACACCATGTAACAAAGACATACACTGATACCCAGTAACACAGACACACACTTACACCAAGTAACACAGACACACACTTACACCAAGTAACAAAGACAGACAATGACACCAAGTAACAAAGACATACACTGATACCCAGTAACACAGACACACAATTACACCAAGTAACAGAGACATACACTGACACCAAGTAACAAAGACATACACATACACCAAGTAACAAAGACATACACTGACACCAAGTAACAAAGACATACACTTACACCAAGTAACACAAACAAACACTGACACCAAGTAACAAAGACATACACTGACACCAAGTAACAAAGACATACACTGATACGCAGTAACACAGACACACACTTACACCAAGTAACACAGACACACACTTACACCAAGTGACAAAGACAGACAATGACACCAAGTAACAAAGACAGACACTGATACCCAGTAACAAAAACACACAATTACACCAAGTAACAGAGACATACACTGACACCAGGTAACAAAGACATACACTTACACAAAGTAACAAAGACATACACTGACACCAAGTAACAAAGACATACACTTACACCAAGTAACACAGACAAACACTGACACCAAGTAACAAAGACACACACATACACCAAGTACACAGACATACACTGACACAAATAACAAAGACATACACTGATACCCAGTAACACAGACACACACTTACACCAAGTAACACAGACATACACTGACACCAGTTAACAAAGACATACACTGATACCCAGTAACACAGGAGCACAGTTACACCAAGTAACACAGACATACACTGACACCAAGTAACAAAGAAATACACTGACACCAAGTAACAAAGACATACACTTACACCAAGTAACAAAGACACACACTGACACCAAGTATTTTGACATACACTGACACCAAGTAACAAAGACATACACTGATACCCAGTAACACAGACACACACTGACACCCAGTAACAAATACATAAACTGACACCAAGTCACTAAGACATACACTGATACCCAGTAACACAGACACACACTTACACCAAGTAAGACAGACATACACTGACAACAACTAACAAAGATATACACTGATACCCAGTAACACAGACACACACTTACACCAAGTAACAAAGACAGACACTGATACTCAGCAGCACAGACACACACTTACACCAAGTAACGAAGAATACACTGACACCAAGTAACAAAGACATACACTGATACCCAGTAACACAGACACACACTTACACCAAGTAACACAGACACACAATTACACCAAGTAACAAAGACATACACTTACACCAAGTATTTTGACATACACTGACACCAAGTAACAAAGACATACACTGATACCCATTAACGCAGACATACACTTACCACCAAGTAACAAAGACATACACAGACACCAAGTCACAAAGACACACACTGACACCCAGTAACAAAGACATACACTGACACGAAGTCACAAAGACGTACACTGATACCCAGTAACACAGTCACACACTTACAGCAAGTAACACAGACATACATTGACACCAAGTCTCAAAGACATGCACTGATACCCAGTAACACAGTCACACACTTACACCAAGTAACAAAGACAGACACTGATACCCAGTAACAAAGACATACACTGATACCCAGTAACACAGACACACACTTACACCAAGTAACAAAAAAACAGACTCTGATACCCAGTAACACAGACACACACTTACACCAATTAACAAAGCCATACACTGACACCCAGTAACAAAGACATACGCTGACACCCAGTAACACAGACACACACGGACACCAAGTAACAAAGACACACACTTACACCAAGTAACACAGACACACACTGACACCCAGTAACACAGACACACACTTACACCAAGTAACACAGACATACACTGACATCAATTAACAAAGACATACACTGATACCCAGTAACACAGGCGCACAGTTACACCAAGTAACACAGACATACACTGACACCAAGTAAAAAGAAATACACTGACACCAAGTAACAAAGACATACACTTACACCAAGTAACAAAGACACACACTTACACCAAGTAACACAGACATACAGTGACACCCAGTAACACAGACACACACTTACACCAAGTAACAAAGACAGACAATTACACCAAGTAACAAAGACATACACTTTCACCAAGTATTTTGACATACACTGACACCAAGTAACAAAGACATACACTGATACCCAGTAACACAGATACGCACTTACACCAAGTAACACAGACACACACTTACACCAAGTGACAAAGACAGACAATGACACCAAGTAACAAAGACAGACACTGATACCCAGTAACAAAAACACACAATTACACCAAGTAACAGAGACATACACTGACACCAGGTAACAAAGACATACACTTACACAAAGTAACAAAGACATACACTGACACCAGGTAACAAAGACATACACTTACACCAAGTAACACAGACAAACACTGACACCAAGTAACAAAGACACACACATACACCAAGTACACAGACATACACTGACACAAAGTAACAAAGACATACACTGATACCCAGTAACACAGACACACACTTACACCAAGTAACACAGACATACACTGACACCAATTAACAAAGACATACACTGATACCCAGTAACACAGGAGCACAGTTACACCAAGTAACACAGACATACACTGACACCAAGTAACAAAGAAATACACTGACACCAAGTAACAAAGACATACACTTACACCAAGTAACAAAGACACACACTGACACCAAGTATTTTGACATACACTGACACCAAGTAACAAAGACATACACTGATACCCAGTAACACAGACACACACTGACACCCAGTAACAAATACATAAACTGACACCAAGTCACTAAGACATACACTGATACCCAGTAACACAGACACACACTTACACCAAGTAAGACAGACATACACTGACAACAACTAACAAAGATATACACTGATACCCAGTAACACAGACACACACTTACACCAAGTAACAAAGACAGACACTGATACTCAGCAGCACAGACACACACTTACACCAAGTAACAAAGAATACACTGACACCAAGTAACAAAGACATACACTGATACCCAGTAACACAGACACACACTTACACCAAGTAACACAGACACACAATTACACCAAGTAACAAAGACATACACTTACACCAAGTATTTTGACATACACTGACACCAAGTAACAAAGACATACACTGATACCCATTAACGCAGACATACACTTACCACCAAGTAACAAAGACATACACAGACACCAAGTCACAAAGACACACACTGACACCCAGTAACAAAGACATACACTGACACGAAGTCACAAAGACGTACACTGATACCCAGTAACACAGTCACACACTTACAGCAAGTAACACAGACATACATTGACACCAAGTCTCAATGACATGCACTGATACCCAGTAACACAGTCAAACACTTACACCAAGTAACAAAGACAGACACTGATACCCAGTAACAAAGACATACACTGATACCCAGTAACACAGACACACACTTACACCAAGTAACAAAAAAACAGACTCTGATACCCAGTAACACAGACACACACTTACACCAATTAACAAAGCCATACACTGACACCCAGTAACAAAGACATACGCTGACACCCAGTAACACAGACACACACGGACACCAAGTAACAAAGACACACACTTACACCAAGTAACACAGACACACACTTACACCAAGTAACACAGACATACACTGACATCAATTAACAAAGACATACACTGATACCCAGTAACACAGGCGCACAGTTACACCAAGTAACACAGACATACACTGACACCAAGTAACAAAGAAATACACTGACACCAAGTAACAAAGACATACACTTACACCAAGTAACAAAGACACACACTTACACCAAGTAACACAGACATACAGTGACACCCAGTAACACAGACACACACTTACACCAAGTAACAAAGACAGACAATTACACCAAGTAACAAAGACATACACTTTCACCAAGTATTTTGACATACACTGACACCAAGTAACAAAGACATACACTGATACCCAGTAACACAGATACGCACTTACACCAAGTAACACAGACACACACTTACACCAAGTGACAAAGACAGACAATGACACCAAGTAACAAAGACAGACACTGATACCCAGTAACAAAAACACACAATTACACCAAGTAACAGAGACATACACTGACACCAGGTAACAAAGACATACACTTACACAAAGTAACAAAGACATACACTGACACCAAGTAACAAAGACATACACTTACACCAAGTAACACAGACAAACACTGACACCAAGTAACAAAGACACACACATACACCAAGTACACAGACATACACTGACACAAAGTAACAAAGACATACACTGATACCCAGTAACACAGACACACACTTACACCAAGTAACACAGACATACACTGACACCAATTAACAAAGACATACACTGATACCCAGTAACACAGGAGCACAGTTACACCAAGTAACACAGACATACACTGACACCAAGTAACAAAGAAATACACTGACACCAAGTAACAAAGACATACACTTACACCAAGTAACAAAGACACACACTGACACCAAGTATTTTGACATACACTGACACCAAGTAACAAAGACATACACTGATACCCAGTAACACAGACACACACTGACACCCAGTAACAAATACATAAACTGACACCAAGTCACTAAGACATACACTGATACCCAGTAACACAGACACACACTTACACCAAGTAAGACAGACATACACTGACAACAACTAACAAAGATATACACTGATACCCAGTAACACAGACACACACTTACACCAAGTAACAAAGACAGACACTGATACTCAGCAGCACAGACACACACTTACACCAAGTAACAAAGAATACACTGACACCAAGTAACAAAGACATACACTGATACCCAGTAACACAGACACACACTTACACCAAGTAACACAGACACACAATTACACCAAGTAACAAAGACATACACTTACACCAAGTATTTTGACATACACTGACACCAAGTAACAAAGACATACACTGATACCCATTAACGCAGACATACACTTACCACCAAGTAACAAAGACATACACAGACACCAAGTCACAAAGACACACACTGACACCCAGTAACAAAGACATACACTGACACGAAGTCACAAAGACGTACACTGATACCCAGTAACACAGTCACACACTTACAGCAAGTAACACAGACATACATTGACACCAAGTCTCAAAGACATGCACTGATACCCAGTAACACAGTCACACACTTACACCAAGTAACAAAGACAGACACTGATACCCAGTAACAAAGACATACACTGATACCCAGTAACACAGACACACACTTACACCAAGTAACAAAAAAACAGACTCTGATACCCAGTAACACAGACACACACTTACACCAATTAACAAAGCCATACACTGACACCCAGTAACAAAGACATACGCTGACACCCAGTAACACAGACACACACGGACACCAAGTAACAAAGACACACACTTACACCAAGTAACACAGACACACACTGACACCCAGTAACACAGACACACACTTACACCAAGTAACACAGACATACGCTGACATCAATTAACAAAGACATACACTGATACCCAGTAACACAGGCGCACAGTTACACCAAGTAACACAGACATACACTGACACCAAGTAACAAAGAAATACACTGACACCAAGTAACAAAGACATACACTTACACCAAGTAACAAAGACACACACTTACACCAAGTAACACAGACATACAGTGACACCCAGTAACACAGACACACACTTACACCAAGTAACAAAGACAGACAATTACACCAAGTAACAAAGACATACACTTTCACCAAGTATTTTGACATACACTGACACCAAGTAACAAAGACATACACTGATACCCAGTAACACAGATACGCACTTACACCAAGTAACAAAGACATACAATGACACCAAGTCACAAAGACACACACTGACACCCAGTAACACAGACACACACATACACCAAGTAACAAAGACAGACACTGATACTCAGTAACACAGACACACACTTACACCAAGTAACAAAGAGTACACTGACACCAAGTAACAAAGACATACACTGACACCCAGTAGCACAGACACACACTTACACAAAGTAACAAAGACATACACTGACACCAAGTAACAAAGACATACACTTACACCAAGTACCACAGACATACACTGACACCAAGTAACAAAGACATACACTGATACCCAGCAACGCAGACACACACTTACACCAAGTAACACAGACAGACACTGACACCTAGTAACAAAGACATACACTGATACCCAGTAACACAGACACACCCTTACACCAAGTAACAAAGACAGACACTGATATCCAGTAACACAGTCACACACTTACACCAATTAATAAAGAAATACACTGACACCCAGTAACAAAGACATATACTAACACCAAGTAACAAAGACATTCACTGACACCAAGTAACAAAGACATACACTTACACCAAGTGACAAAGACACACACTAACACCAAGTAACACAGACATACACTGACACCAGGTAACAAAGAAAGACAATGTCACCAAGTAACAAAGACACACACTTACACCAAGTATTTTGACATACACTGACACAAAGTAACAAATGCATACACTGATACCCAGTAACACAGACACACACTTACACCAAGTAACAAAGACTTACACTGACACCAAGTCACAAAGACACACACTGACACCCAGTAACAAAGACATACAGTGACACCACGTCACAAAGACATACACTGATACCCTGTAACACAGACACACACTTACACCAAGTAACAAAGACATATATTGACACCAAGTCACAAAGACACACACTGACACCCAGTAACACAGACACACACTGACACCAAGTAACAAAGACAGACACTGATACTCAGTAACACAGACACACACTTACACCAAGTAACAAAGAATACACTGATACCCAGTAACACAGACACACACTGACACCAAGTAACAAAGACATACACTGACACCAAGTAACACAGACACACACGGACACCAAGTAACAAAGACAGACACTTACACCAAGTAACACAGACGCACACTGACACCCAGTAACACAGACACACACTTACACCAAGTAACACAGACATACACTGACACCAAGTAACAAAGACATACAGTGATACCCAGTAACACAGGCACGCACTTACACCAAGTAACACAGACATACACTGACACCAAGTAACAAAGACATACACTGACACCAAGTAACAAAGACATACACCTACACCAAGTAACAAAGACACACCCTTACACCAAGTAACACAGACATACACTGACACCAAGTAACAAAGACAGACAATTACACCAAGTAACAAAGACATACACTTACACCAAGTATTTTGACATATACTGACACCAAGTAACAAAGACATACACTGATACCCAGTAACACAGACACACACTTACACCAAGTAACAAAGACATACACTGACACCAAATCACAAAGGCACACACTGACACCCAGTAACAAAGACATACACTGACACCAAGTCAAAAAGACATACACTGATACCCATTAACACAGGCACACACTTACACCAAGTAACACAGACATACACTGACACCAAGTAACAAAGACATACACTTTGAATTAGAACATTACAGCGCAGAACAGGCCCTTCGGCCCTCGATGTTGCGCCGACCTGTGAAACCAGCTGACCTACACTATTCCATTTTCATCCATGTGTCTATCCAATGTCCACTTAAATGCCCTTAAAGTTGGCGAATCTACTACTGCTGCAGGCAGGGCGCTCCACGCCCTTACTACTCTCTGAGTAAAGAAACTACCTCTCACATCTGTCCTATATCTATCACCCCTCAACTTGAAGCTATGTCCCCTCGTGTTTGCCATCACCATCCGAGGAAAAAGACGCTCACTATCCACCCTATCTAACCCTCTGATTATCTTATATGTCTCTATTAAGTCACCTCTCCTCCTCCTTCGCTCCAACGAAAACAACCTCAAGTCCCTCAGCCTTTCCTCGTAAGACATTCCCTCCATACCAGGCAACATCCTAGTAAATCTCCTCTGCACCCTTTCCATAGCTTCCACATCCTTCCTATGATGCGGTGACCAGAACTGCACGCAATACTCCAGGTGCGGCCGCACCAGAGTTTTGTACAGCTGCAGCATGACCTCGTGGCTCCGAAACTCGATCCCCCTACTAATAAAAGCTAACACACCATATGCCTTCTTAACAGCCCTATTAACCTGGTTAGCAACCTTCAGGGATTTATGTACCTGGACACCAAGATCTCTCTGTTCATCTACACTACCAAGAATCTTCCCATTAGCTCAGGACTCTGCATTCCTGTTACTCCTTCCAAAGTGAATCACCTCACACTTTTCCGCATTAAACTCCATTTGCCATCTCTCAGCCCAGCTCTGCAGCCTATCTATGTCTCTCTGTACCCTACAACATCCTTCGGCACTATCCACAACTCCACCGACCTTAGTGTCATCTGCAAATTTACTAACCCACCCTTCTACACCCTCTTCCAGGTTATTTATAAAAATGACAAACAGCAGTGGCCCCAAAACAGATCCTTGCGGTACACCACTAGTAACTAAACTCCAGGACGAACATTTGCCATCAACCACCACCCTCTGTCTTCTTTCAGCTAGCCAATTTCTGATCCAAAGCTCTAAATCGCCTTCAACCCCATACTTCCGTATTTTCTGCAATAGCCTACCGTGGGGAACCTTATCAAACGCCTTACTGAAATCCATATACACCACATCCACTGCTTTACCCTCATCCACCTGTTTGGTCACCTTCTCGAAAAACTCAATAAGGTTTGTGAGGCACGACCTACCCGTCACAAAACCGTGCTGACTATCTCTAATGTACTTATTCTTTTCAAGATGATTATAAATCCTGTCTCTTATAACCTTTTCCAACATTTTACCCACAACCGAAGTAAGGCTCACAGGTCTATAATTACCAGGGCTGTCTCTACTCCCCTTCTTGAACAAGGGGACAACATTTGCAATCCTCCAGTCTTCCGGCACTATTCCTGTCGACAATGACGACATAAAGATCAAGGACAAAGGCTCTGCAATCTCCTCCCTAGCTTCCCAGAGAATCCTAGGATAAATCCCATCTGGCCCAGGGGACTTATCTATTTTCACACTTTCCAAAATTGCTAACACCTCCTCCTTGTGAACCTCAATCCCATCTAGCCTCGTAGCCTGAATCTCAGTATTCTCAACAACATTTTCTTTCTCTACTGTAAATACTGACGCAAAAATATTCATTTAACACTTCCCCTATCTCCTCTGATTCCACACAGATCTTCCCACTACTATCCTTAATTGGCCCTAATCTAACTCCAGTCATTCTTTTATTCCTGATATACCTATAGAAAGCCTTAGGGTATTCCCTGATCCGATCCACCAATGACTTCTCGTGTCGTCTCCTTGCTCTTCTTATCTCTCCCTTTAGATCCTTCCTGGCTAGCTTGTAGCTCTCAAGCGCCCTAACTGAGCCTTCACGTCTCATCCTAACATAAGCCTTCTTCTTCCTCTTGACAAGCGCTTCAACTTCTTTAGTAAACCACGGCTCCCTCGCACGACAACTTCCTCCCTGCCTCACAGGTACATACTTATCAAGGACACGCAGTAGCTGCTCCTTGAATAAGCTCCACATTTCGATTGTTCCCATCCCCTGCAGTTTCCTTCCCCATCCTACGCATCCTAAATCTTGCCTAATCGCATGATAATTTCCTTTCCCCCAATTATAATTCTTGCCCTGCGGTATATACCTGTCCCTGTCCATCGCTAAGGTAAACCTAACCGAATTGTGATCACTATCACCAAAGTGCTCACCTACATCTAAATCTAACACCTGGCCGGTTTCATTTCCCAGTACCAAATCCAATGTGGCATCGCCCCTGGTTGGCCTGTCTACATACTGTGTCAGAAAACCCTCCTGCACACACTGGACAAAAACTGACCCATCTAAAGTACTCGAACTATAGTATTTCCAGTCGACATTTGGAAAGTTAAAGTCCCCCATAACAACTACCCTGTTACTCTCACCCCTGTCGAGAATCTTCTTCGCTATCCTTTCCTCTACATCTCTGGAACTATTCGGAGGTCTATAAAAGACTCCCAACAGGGTAACCTCACCTCTCCTGTTTCTAACCTCAGCCCATACTACCTCAGTAGACGAGTCCTCAAACGTCCTTTCTGTCACTGTAATACTCTCCTTGATTAACAATGCCACACCCCCCCCCCCCCCCCACATCTTTTACCATCTTCTCTGTTCTGACTGAAACATCTAAATCCCGGAATCTGCAACATCCATTCCTGCCCCTGCTCTACCCATGTCTCCGAAATGGCCACTACATCGAGATCCCAGGTACCAACCCATGCTGCAAGCTCACCCACCTTATTCCGGATGCTCCTGGCGTTGAAATAGACACACTTTAAACCAGGTTCTTGCTTGCCAGTGCCCTCTTGCGTCCCTGACCTCACTACTCTCAACATCCTGTACACTGGCACTACAATTTAGGTTCCCATTCCCCTGCTGAATTAGTTTAAACCCCCCCGAAGAGCACTAGCAAACCTCCCCCCCAGGATATTGGTACCCCTCTGGTTCAGGTGAAGACCATCCTGTTTGTAGAGGTCCCACCTACCCCAGAAAGAGCCCCAATTATCCAGGAAACCAAAACCCTCCATCCTGCACCATCCCTGCAGCCACGTGTTCAACTCCTCTCTCTCCCTATTCCTCGCTTCGCTATCACGTGGCACGGGCAACAACCCAGATGTAACAACTCTGTTTGTTCTCGCTCTAAGCTTCCACCCTAGCTCCCTAAATTTCTGTCTTAATTCCCCATCTCTCTTCATACCTCTGTCGTTGGTGCCTATGTGGACCACGTCTTGGGGCTGCTCCTCCTTCCCATTAAGGATCCCAAAAACACGATCCGAGACATCACGAACCCTGGCACCTGGGAGGCAACATACCAACCGTGAGACTCTCTCGTTCCCACAGAACCTCCTATCTGTTCCCCGAACTATGGAGTCCCCAATGACTAATGTTCTGCTCATCTTCCCCCTTCCCTTCTGAGCAACAGGGACAGACTCTGTGCCAGATATCTGTACCCCATTGCTTACCCCTGGTAAGTCGTCCCCCGCAACAGTATCCAAAACGGTATACCTGTTGTTGAGGGAAACGGCCACAGGGGATCCCTGCACTGCCTGCTGGTTCCCTCTCCTTCCCCTGACGGTAACCCATCTACCTACTTCTTTTACCTGAGGTGTGACTACCTCCCCATAACTCCTCTCAATAACCTCCTCTGCCTCCCGAATGATCCGAAGTTCATCCAGCTCCAGCTCCAGTTCCCTAACGCGGTTCTCGAGGAGCTGGAGTTGGGTGCACTTCCCACAGATGCAGTCAGCAGGGACACTCTTGACGACCCTTACCTCCCACATTCTGCAGGAGGAACATACAACTGCCTTAACCTCCATTCCCACTATTCAAAATTCCCAACAAATCTACTGAAAAAACAAAAAAAAAAAACAAAACGTCAAAACTTGTTAGGTTAGCAATCCAACGGACAGAACTTCCGAAATAAAAAGCTTACCTTAGCAACACACCAGAGTCCTTTTTTTTTTGGTTAGAGGAGGAGGGTGGGTGGGAGACACTGCACGTGTAGCGTCTCGGGTACAGCCACCACACAAATATATACCTTTTTCCTTACCCAGCAGTCCCCTGGTCCTCCGAAAACAAAAGGGAATTCACTTTTAAAATTACGCTGAAATTGACTTCACAGCTGTAAGCCCGTTCACGCACCTCCGTTACTATCCAAGCTGCAGTCACCGAAACTAAACACTGATACCCAGTAACACAGACACACACTTACACCAAGTAACAAAGACATACACTGACACCCAGTAACAAAGACATACACTGACACCCAGTAACACAGACACACACGGACACAAAGTAACAAAGACACACACTTGCACCAAGTAACACAGACACACACTGACACCCAGCAAAACAAACAAGCACACTGACACCAAGTAACACAGACATAAACTGACACCAAGTAACAAAGACATACACTGATACCCAGTAACACAGGCACACACTGGGGTGGGGGGGGGCACATTGGCGCAGTGGTTAGCACCGCAGCCTCACAGCTCCAGGGACTCGGGTTCGATTCTGGGTACTGCCTGTGCGGAGTTTGCAATTTCTCCCTGTGTCTGCGTGGGTTTCCTCCGGGTGCTCCGGTTTCCTCCCACATGCCAAAGACTTGCAGGTTGATAGGTTAATTGGCCATTAATAATTGCCCCTAGTATAGGAAGGTGGTAGGGAAATATATAGGGACCGGTGGGGATGTGATAGGAATACGGGACAAGTGTAGGATTAGTCTAAATGGATAGTTGATGGTCGGCACAGACTCGGTGGGCCGAAGGGCCTGTTTAAGTGCTGTATCTCTAAACTAAACTAAATACTGACAACTCTTGTCACAGACACAGACTGACACCCAGTAACACACACTGATACACAGCAACAAAGACATGCACTGACACCCAGGAACACAGACACACACCGACACCAAGTAACAAAGACACACACTTACACCAAGTAACAATGACATACACTGACACCAAGTAACAAAGATACACACTTACACCAAGTAACAAAGACATACACTTACAACAAGTAACAAAGACATACACTGATACCCAGTAACACAGACACACACTTACACCAAGTAACAAAGACATACACCGACACCCAGTAACAAAGACATAAACTGACACCAAGTCACAAACACATACACTGACACCAAGTAACAAAGACATACACTTACACCAAGTAACAAAGACCGACACTGATACCCAGTAACACAGACACACACTGACACCCAGTTAGAAGCACACACTGACCCCCAGTAACACAGACACACACTGACCCCCAGTAACACAGACATACACTGATACCCAGTAACACAGACACACACTTACACCAAGTAACAAAGACATACACTTGCACCAAGGAACACAGACATACACTGACCCCCATTAACACAGACACACACTGTTACCCAGTAACACAGACACACACTTACACCAAGTAACAAAGACATACACTGACACCAAGTAACAAAGAGAGACAATTACACCAAGTATTTTGACATACACTGACACCAAGTCACAAAGACACACACTGACAAGCAGTAACAAAGACACACACTTACACCAAGTAACACAGACATACACTGACACCAAGTAACAAAGACAGACAATTACACCAAGTATTTTGACATACGCTGACACCAAGTAAAAAAGACAGACACTGATACCCAGTAACACAGACACACACTTACACCAAGTAACAAAGACATACACTGACACCCAGTAACAAAGACATACACTGACACCCAGTAACACAGACACACAAGGACACCAAGTAACAAAGACACACACTTACACCAAGTAACACAGACACACACTGACACCAAGTCACAAAGACATACACTGATGCCCAGTAACAAAGGCACACACTTACACCAAGTAACAAAGACATACACTGACACCAAGTCACAAATACACACATTGACACCCAGTAACAAAGACGTACACTTACACAAAGTATATTGACATACACTGACACCAAGTAACAAAGACATACACTGATACCCAGTAACGCAGACACACACTTACACCCAGTAAAAAAGACATACACTGACACCAAGTCACAAAGACATACACTGATACCAAGTCACAAAGACATACACTGATGCCCAGTAACACAGACACACACTGACACCAAGTGACAAAGACATACACTGACACCAAGTCACAAAGACATACACTTACACCAAGAAACAAAGACACACACTTACACCAAGTAACACAGACATACACTGACACCAAGTAAAAAAGACAGAAAATTACACCAAGTAACAAAGACATACACTTACACCAAGTATTTTGACATACACTGACACCAAGTAACAAAGGCACAAACTTACACCAATTAACACAGACACACACTGACACCCAGTAACACAAACAAACACGCTGACACCAAGTAACACAGAAATACACTGACAGCAAGTAACAAAGACATACACTGACACCAAGTCACAAAGACACACACTGACAACCAGTAACAAAGACATACACTGACACCAAGTAACAAAGACATACACTGATACCCAGTAACACAGGCACTCACTGGGTGGGGTAGGGGGGCACATTGGCGCAGTGGTTAGCACCGCAGCCTCACAGCTCCAGGGCCCCGGGATCGATTCTGGGTACTGCCTGTGCGGAGTTTGCAAGTTCTGCCTGTGTCTGCGTGGGTTTTCTCCCGGTGCTCCGGTTTCTTCCCACATACCAAAGACTTGCAGGTTGATAGGTTAATTGTCCATCATAAATTGCCCCAAGTATAGGTAGGTGGTAGGGAAATATATAGGGATAGGTTGGGATGTGATAGGTATACGGGATTTGTGTAGGATTCGTGCAAATGGGTGGTTGATGGTCGTCACAGACTAAGTGGGCCGAAGGGCCTGTTTAAGTGCTGTATCTCTAAACTAAACTATATACTGACACCTAGTGTCACAGACACACACTGACACCCAGTAAAAAAGACATACACTGACACCAAGTCACAAAGACATACACTGATACCAAGTCAAAAAGACGTACACTGATGCCCAGTAACACAGTCACACACAGACACCCAGTAACAAAGACATACACTGACACCAAGTAACAAAGACATACACTGACACCAAGTAACAAAGACATACACTTACACCAAGTAACAAAGACACACACTTACACCAAGTAACACAGACATACACTGAAACCAATTAACAAAGACCGACAATTACACCAAGTAACAAAGACATACACTTACAACAAGTATTTTGACATGCACTGACACCAAGTAACAAAGACATACACTGATACCCAGTAACACAGACACACACTTACACCAAGTAACACAGACATACAATGACACCAAGTTAAAAAGACAGACACTGATACCCAGTAACACAGACACACACTTACACCAAGTAACAAAGACAGACACTGACACCCAGTAACAAAGACATGCACTGACACCCAGTAACACAGACACACACGGACACAAAGTAACAAAGACACACACTTACACCAAGTGACACAGACACACACTGACACCCAGCAAAACAAACAAGCACACTGACACCAAGTAACACAGACATACACTGACACCAAGTAACAAAGACATACACTGATACCCAATAACACAGGCACACACTGGGGTGGGGGGGGGGGGGGCACATTGGCGCAGTGGTTAGCACCGCAGCCTCACAGCTCCAGGGACTCGGGTTCGATTCTGGGTACTGCCTGTGCGGAGTTTGCAATTTCTCCCTGTGTCTGCGTGGGTTTCCTCCGGGTGCTCCGGTTTCCTCCCACATGCCAAAGACTTGCAGGTTGATAGGTTAATTGGCCATTAATAATTGCCCCTAGTATAGGAAGGTGGTAGGGAAATATATAGGGACCGGTGGGGATGTGATAGGAATATGGGACAAGTGTAGGATTAGTCTAAATGGGTTGTTGATGGTCGACACAGACTCGGTGGGCCGAAGGGCCTGTTTAAGTGCTGTAACTCTAAACTGAACTAAATACTGACACCTCTTGTCACAGACACAGACTGACACCCAGTAACACACACTGATACACAGCAACAAAGACATGCACTGACACCCAGGAACACAGACACACACCGACACCAAGTAACAAAGACACACACTTACACCAAGTAACAATGACATACACTGACACCAAGTAACAAAGATACACACTTACACCAAGTAACAAAGACATACACTTACAACAAGTAACAAAGACATACTCTGATACCCAGTAACACAGACACAAACTTACACCAAGTAACAAAGACATACACCGACACCCAGTAACAAAGACATAAACTGACACCAAGTCACAAACACATACACTGACACCAAGTAACAAAGACATACACTTACACCAAGTAACAAAGACCTACACTGATACCCAGTAACACAGACACACACTGACACCCAGTTAGAAGCACACCCTGACCCCCAGTAACACAGACACACACTGACCCCCAGTAACACAGACATACACTGATACCCAGTAACACAGACACACACTTACACCAAGTAACAAAGACATACACTGACACCAATTAACAAAGACATACACTGATACCCAGTAACACAGACACACACTTCCACCAAGTAACAAAGACAGACAATGACACCCAGTAACACAGACACACACTTACACCAAGTATCAAAGACATACACTTGCACCAAGGAACACAGACATACACTGACCCCCATTAACACAGACACACACTGTTACCCAGTAACACAGACACACACTTACATCAAGTAACAAAGACATACACTGACACAAAGTAACAAAGACATACACTGACACCAAGCAACAAAGACAGACACTGACACCCAGTAACAAAGACATACACTTACACCAAGTAACAAAGACAAACACTTCCACCAAGTATTTTGACAGACACTGATACCCAGTAACACAGACACAAACTTACACCAAGTAACACAGACATACACTGACACCAAGTAACAAAGACATGCACTGACACCCAGTAACACAGACAAACACATACACCTAGTAAAAAAGACAGACACTGATACCCAGTAACACAGACTCACACTTACAACAAGAAACAAAAACATGCACTGACACCCAGTAACAAAGACATACACTGACACCCAGTAACACAGACACACACGGACACCAAGTAACAAAGACACTCACTTACACCAAGTAACACAGACACACACTGACACCCAGTAACACAAACAAACACACTGACACCAAGTAACACAGACATACACTGACACCAAGTAACAAAGACAGACAATTACACCAAGTAACAAAGACATACACTTACACAAAGTACTTTGACATACACTGATAACAAGTAACAAAGACATACACTGATACCCAGTAACACAGACACACACTTACACCAAGTAACACAGACATACACTGACACCAAGTAACAAAGACATGCACTGATACCCAGTAACACAGACACACACTTACACCAAGTAACAAAGACATACACTGACACCCAGTAACAAAGACATACACTGAGACTCAGTAACACAGACACACACGGACACCAAGTAACACAGACAGACACTTACACCAAGTAACAAAGACATACACTGACACCGAGTCACAAAGACATACACTGATAACCAGTAAGACAGACACACACTTACACCAAGTAACAAAGACATACACATACACCAAGTAACAAAGACATACACTGACACCAAGTAACAAAGACATACACTGATACCCAGTAACACAGACACTCACTTACGCCAAGTAACAGAGACATAAACTGACACCAAGTAACAAAGACATACACTGATACCCAGAAACACAGACACACACTTACACCAAGTAACAAAGACATACACAGACACCAAGTCACAAAGACAGACACTGACACACAGTAACAAAGACATACACTGACACCAAGTAACAAAGACATACACTGATACCCAGTAACACAGACACACACTTGCACCAAGTAACAAAGACATACACAGACACCAAGTCACAAAGACAGACACTCACACACAGTAACAAAGACAAACACTGACACCAAGTAACGAAGACATACACTGACACCAAGTCACAAAGACATACACTGACACCAAGTAACAAAGACATACACTGTCACAAAGTAACAAAGAGATACAATTACACCAAGTAACAAAGACACACACTTACACCAAGTAACACAGACATACACTGACACCAAGTAACAAAGACATACACTGACACAAAGTAACAAAGAGATACAATTACACCAAGTAAAAAAGACACACACTTACACCAAGTAACACAGACATACACTGACACCAAGTAACAATGACATACACTGATACCCAGTAACTCAGACACGCACTTACACCAAGTAACAAAGACTTACAATGATACCAAGTAACACAGAAACACACTTACACCAAGTAACACAGACACACACTTACACCAAGTAACAAAGACATACACTGACACCAAGTAACAAAGACATACACTTACACCAAGTAATACACACATACATTGACACCAAGTAACAAAGAGATACAATTTCACCAAATAACAAAAACACACACTTACACCAAGTAACACAGACATACACTGTCACCATGTAGCAAAGACATTCACTGATACCCAGTAACACAGACACACACTTACACCAATTAACAAAGATATACACTGATACCCAGTAACACAGACACACACTTACACCAAGTCACAAAGACAGACACTGACACACAGTAACAAAGACAAACATTGACACCAAGTAACGAAGACAGACACTGACACCCAGTAACAAAGACAGACACTGACACCAAGTCACAAAGACATACACTGACACCAAGTAACAAAGACATTCTTTCTTTTGGGCCTCCTTATCTCGAGAGACAATGGATACGCGCCTGGAGGTGGTCAGTGGTTTGTGAAGCAGCGCCTGGAGTGGCTATGAAGGCCAATTCTGGAGTGACAGGCTCTTCCACAGAGACACACAGACACACACTTAAACCAAGTAACAAAGACATACACTGACACCAAGTAACAAAGACATACACTTACACCAAGTAATACACACATACATTGACACCAAGTTACAAAGAGATACAATTTCACCAAATAACAAAAACACACACTTACACCAAGTAACACAGACATATACTGTCACCATGTAGCAAAGACATTCACTGATAACCA
Source organism: Heterodontus francisci (assembly GCF_036365525.1). Taxonomy (NCBI): domain Eukaryota; kingdom Metazoa; phylum Chordata; class Chondrichthyes; order Heterodontiformes; family Heterodontidae; genus Heterodontus; species Heterodontus francisci. The sequence goes on from NC_090398.1 coordinate 56,615,716, forward strand.
GTAACACAGACACACACTTACACCAATTAACAAAGATATACACTGATACCCAGTGACACAGACACACACTTACACCAAGTCACAAAGACAGACACTGACACACAGTAACAAAGACAAACACTGACACCAAGTAACGAAGACAGACACTGACACCCAGTAACAAAGACAGACACTGACACCAAGTCACAAAGACATACACTGACACCAAGTAACAAAGACATACACTTACACCAAGTAACACAGGCATACAATGACATCAAATAACAAAGACATAAAATTACACCAAGTAACAAAGACACACACTTGCACCAAGTAACACAGACATACACTGACACCAAGTAACAAAGACATACACTGTTACCCAGTAACACAGACACACACTTACACCAAGTAACAAAGACACAGTCTTACACCAAGTAACACAGACACACACTGACACCCAGTAACACAAACAAACACACTGACACCAAGTTACTCAGACATACACTGACACCAAGTAACAAAGACATACACTGACACCAAGTAACAAATAAATACAATTACACCAAGTAACAAAGACACACACTTACACCAAGTAACAAAGACATACACTGACACCAAGTAACAAAGACTTACACTGTTGCCCAGTAACACAGACACAGAATTACACCAAGCAACACAGGCACACACTTACACCAAGTAACAAAGACATGCACTGACACCAAGTAACAAAGATATACATTGACACCAAGTAACAAAGAAATACACTTACACCAAGTAACACAGACATACACTGACACCAAGTAACAAAGACATACCATTACACCAAGTAACAAAGACACACACTTACACCAAGTAACACAGACATACACTGACACCAAGTAACGAAGACATGCACTGTTACCCAGTAACACAGATGCGCACTTACATCAAGTAACAAAGACAGACACTGATACCAAGTAACACAGACACACACTTACACCAAGTAACACAAACACTCACTTACACCAAGTAACAAATACATACACTGACACCCAGTAAAAAAGACATACACTGACACACAGAAACAAACTGTCACCAAGTAACAAAGACATACACTGACACCCAGTAACAAAGACATACACTGACACCAAGTAACAAAGACATACACTGATCCCCAGTAACACAGACACCCACTTACACCAAGTAACAAGGACTTACACTGATACCCAGTGACACAGACACACACTTACACCAAGTAACAGAGACATAAACTGACACCAAGTAACAAAGACATACACTGATACCCAGAAACACAGACACACACTTACACCAAGTAACAAAGACATACACTGACACCAAGTAACACAGGCATACAATGACATCAAGTAACAAAGACATAAAATTACACCAAGTAACAAAGACACACACTTGCACCAAGTAACACAGACATACACTGACACCAAGTAACAAAGACATACACTGTTACCCAGTAACACAGACACACACTTACACCAAGTAACACAGACATACAATGACATCAAGTAACAAAGACTTACAATTACACCAAGTAACAAAGACACACGCTTACACCAAGTAACACAGACATACACTGACACCAAGTAACAAAGACATACACTGACACAAAGTAACAAAGAGATACAATTACAACAAGTAACAAAGACACACACTTACACCTAGTAACACAGACATACACTGACACCAAGTAACAAGGACATACACTGATACCCAGTAACTCAGACACGCACTTACACCAAGTAACAAAGACTTACAATGATACCAAGTAACACAGAAACACACTTACACTAAGTAACACAGACACACACTTACACCAAGTAACAATGTCATACACTGACACCAAGTAACAAAGACATACACTTACACCAAGTAATACACACATACATTGACACCAAGTAACAAAGAGATACAATTTCACCAAGTAACAAAGACACACACTTACACCAAGTAACACAGACATACACTGTCACCATGTAGCAAAGACATTCACTGATACCCAGTAACACAGACACACACTTACACCAAGTAACAGAGACATAAACTAACACCAAGTAACAAAGACATACACTGATACCCAGAAACACAGACACACACTTACACCAAGTAACAAAGACATGCACAGACACCAAGTCACAACGACAGACACTGACACACAGTAACAAAGACAAACACTGACACCAAGTAACGAAGACAGACACTGACAGCAAGTAACAAAGACATACACTGTTACCCAGTAACACAGACACACACTTACACCAAGTAACAAAGACATACAATGAAAGCAAGTAACACAGACACACACTGACACCAAGTAACGAAGACAGACACTGACACCCAGTAACAAAGACAGACACTGACACCAAGTCACAAAGACATACACTGACACCAAGTAACAAAGACATACACTTACACCAAGTAACACAGGCATACAATGACATCAAGTAACAAAGACATAAAATTACACCAAGTAACAAAGACACACACTTGCACCAAGTAACACAGACATACACTGACACCAAGTAACAAAGACATACACTGACACCCAGTAACAAAGACATACACTGACACCCAGTAACACAGACACACAAGGACACCAAGTAACAAAGACACACACTTACACCAAGTAACACAGACACACACTGACACCAAGTCACAAAGACATACAGTGATACCAAGTCACAAAGACATACACTGATGCCCAGTAACAAAGGCACACACTTACACCAAGTAACAAAGACATACACTGACACCAAGTCACAAATACACACACTGACACCCAGTAACAAAGACATACACTTACACAAAGTATATTGACATACACTGACACCAAGTAACAAAGACATACACTGATACCCAGTAACGCAGACACACACTTTCACCCAGTAAAAAAGACATACACTGACACCAAGTCACAAAGACATACACTGATACCAAGTCACAAAGACATACACTGATGCCCAGTAACACAGACACACACTGACACCAAGTGACAAAGACATACACTGACACCAAGTCACAAAGACATACACTTACACCAAGAAACAAAGACACACACTTACACCAAGTAACACAGACATACACTGACACCAAGTAAAAAAGACAGAAAATTACACCAAGTAACAAAGACATACACTTACACCAAGTATTTTGACATACACTGACACCAAGTAACAAAGGCACAAACTTACACCAACTAACACAGACACACACTGACACCCAGTAACACAAACAAACACGCTGACACCAAGTAACACAGACATACACTGACAGCAAGTAACAAAGACATACACTGACACCAAGTCACAAAGACACACACTGACAACCAGTAACAAAGACATACACTGACACCAAGTAACAAAGACATACACTGATACCCAGTAACACAAGCACTCACTGGGTGGGGTAGGGGGGCACATTGTCGCAGTGGTTAGCACCGCAGCCTCACAGCTCCAGGGCCCCGGGATCGATTCTGGTTACTGCCTGTGCGGAGTTTGCAAGTTCTGCCTGTGTCTGCGTGGGTTTTCTCCCGGTGCTCCGGTTTCTTCCCACATACCAAAGACTTGCAGGTTGATAGGTTAATTGTCCATCATAAATTGCCCCAAGTATAGGTAGGTGGTAGGGAAATATATAGGGATAGGTTGGGATGTGATAGGTATACGGGATTTGTGCAGGATTCGTGCAAATGGGTGGTTGATGGTCGTCACAGACTAAGTGGGCCGAAGGGCCTGTTTAAGTGCTGTATCTCTAAACTAAACTATATACTGACACCTAGTGTCACAGACACACACTGACACCCAGTAAAAAAGACATACACTGACACCAAGTCACAAAGACATACACTGATACCAAGTCAAAAAGACGTACACTGATGCCCAGTAACACAGCCACACACAGACACCAAGTAACAAAGACATACACTGACACCAAGTAACAAAGACATACACTTACACCAAGTAACAAAGACACACACTTACACCAAGTAACACAGACATACACTGAAACCAATTAACAAAGACCGACAATTACACCAAGTAACAAAGACATACACTTACAACAAGTATTTTGACATGCACTGACACCAAGTAACGAAGACATACACTGATACCCAGTAACACAGACACACACTTACACCAAGTAACACAGACATACAATGACACCAAGTTAAAAAGACAGACACTGATACCCAGTAACACAGACACACACTTACACCAAGTAACAAAGACAGACACTGACACCCAGTAACAAAGACATGCACTGACACCCAGTAACACAGACACACACGGACACAAAGTAACAAAGACACACACTTACACCAAGTGACACAGACACACACTGACACCCAGCAAAACAAACAAGCACACTGACACCAAGTAACACAGACATAAACTGACACCAAGTAACAAAGACATACACTGATACCCAATAACACAGGCACACACTGGGGTGGGGGGGGGGCACATTGGCGCAGTGGTTAGCACCGCAGCCTCACAGCTCCAGGGACTCGGGTTCGATTCTGGGTACTGCCTGTGCGGAGTTTGCAATTTCTCCCTGTGTCTGCGTGGGTTTCCTCCGGGTGCTCCGGTTTCCTCCCACATGCCAAAGCCTTGCAGGTTGATAGGTTAATTGGCCATTAATAATTGCCCCTAGTATAGGAAGGTGGTAGGGAAATATATAGGGACCGGTGGGGATGTGATAGGAATACGGGACAAGTGTAGGATTAGTCTAAATGGGTTGTTGATGGTCGACACAGGCTCGGTGGGCCGAAGGGCCTGTTTAAGTGCTGTAACTCTAAACTGAACTAAATACTGACACCTCTTGTCACAGACACAGACTGACACCCAGTAACACACACTGATACACAGCAACAAAGACATGCACTGACACCCAGGAACACAGACACACACCGACACCAAGTAACAAAGACACACACTTGCACCAAGTAACAATGACATACACTGACACCAAGTAACAAAGATATACACTTACACCAAGTAACAAAGACATACACTTACAACAAGTAACAAAGACATACTCTGATACCCAGTAACACAGACACAAACTTACACCAAGTAACAAAGACATACACCGACACCCAGTAACAAAGACATAAACTGACACCAAGTCACAAACACATACACTGACACCAAGTAACAAAGACATACACTTACACCAAGTAACAAAGACCTACACTGATACCCAGTAACACAGACACACACTGACACCCAGTTAGAAGCACACACTGACCCCCAGTAACACAGACACACACTGACCCCCAGTAACACAGACATACACTGATACCCAGTAACACAGACACACACTTACACCAAGTAACAAAGACATGCACTGACACCAATTAACAAAGACATACACTGATACCCAGTAACACAGACACACACTTCCACCAAGTAACAAAGACAGACAATGATACCCAGTAACACAGACACACACTTACACCAAGTAACAAAGACATACACTTGCACCAAGGAACTCAGACATACACTGACCCCCATTAACACAGACACACACTGTTACCCAGTAACACAGACACACACTTACATCAAGTAACAAAGACATACACTGACACAAAGTAACAAAGACATACACTGACACCAAGTAACAAAGACAGACACTGACACCCAGTAACAAAGACATACACTTACACCAAGTAACAAAGACAAACACTTCCACCAAGTATTTTGACAGACACTGATACCCAGTAACACAGACACAAACTTACACCAAGTAACACAGACATACACTGACACCAAGTAACAAAGACATGCACTGACACCCAGTAACACAGACAAACACATACACCTAGTAAAAAATACAGACACTGATACCCAGTAACACAGACTCACAATTACAACAAGAAACAAAAACATGCACTGACACCCAGTAACAAAGACATACACTGACACCCAGTAACACAGACACACACGGACACCAAGTAACAAAGACACTCACTTACACCAAGTAACACAGACACACACTGACACCCAGTAACACAAACAAACACACTGACACCAAGTAACACAGACATACACTGACACCAAGTAACAAAGACAGACAATTACACCAAGTAACAAAGACATACACTTACACAAAGTACTTTGACATACACTGATAACAAGTAACAAAGACATACACTGATACCCAGTAACACAGACACACACTTACACCAAGTAACACAGACATACACTGACACCAAGTAACAAAGACATGCACTGATACCCAGTAACACAGACACACACTTACACCAAGTAACAAAGACATACACTGACACCCAGTAACAAAGACATACACTGAGACTCAGTAACACAGACACACACGGACACCAAGTAACACAGACAGACACTTACACCAAGTAACAAAGACATACACTGACACCGAGTCACAAAGACATACACTGATAACCAGTAAGACAGACACACACTTACACCAAGTAACAAAGACATACACATACACCAAGTAACAAAGACATACACTGACACCAAGTAACAAAGACATACACTGATACCCAGTATCACAGACACTCACTTACGCCAAGTAACAGAGACATAAACCGACACCAAGTAACAAAGACATACACTGATACCCAGAAACACAGACACACACTTACACCAAGTAACAAAGACATACACAGACACCAAGTCACAAAGACAGACACTGACACACAGTAACAAAGACATACACTGACACCAAGTAACAAAGACATACACTGATACCCAGTAACACAGACACACACTTACACCAAGTAACAAAGACATACACAGACACCAAGTCACAAAGACAGACACTCACACACAGTAAGAAAGACAAACACTGACACCAAGTAACGAAGACATACACTGACACCAAGTCACAAAGACATACACTGACACCAAGTAACAAAGACATACACTGTCACAAAGTAACAAAGAGATACAATTACACCAAGTAACAAAGACACACACTTACACCAAGTAACACAGACATACACTGACACCAAGTAACAAAGACATACACTGACACAAAGTAACAAAGAGATACAATTACACCAAGTAACAAAGACACACACTTACACCAAGTAACACAGACATACACTGACACCAAGTAACAATGACATACACTGATGCCCAGTAACTCAGACACGCACTTACACCAAGTAACAAACACTTACAATGATACCAAGTAACACAGAAACACACTTACACCAAGTAACACAGACACACACTTACACCAAGTAACAAAGACATACACTGACACCAAGTAACAAAGACATACACTTACACCAAGTAATACACACATACATTGACACCAAGTAACAAAGAGATACAATTTCACCAAATAACAAAAACACACACTTACACCAAGTAACACAGACATACACTGTCACCATGTAGCAAAGACATTCACTGATACCCAGTAACACAGACACACACTTACACCAATTAACAAAGATATACACTGATACCCAGTAACACAGACACACACTTACACCAAGTCACAAAGACAGACACTGACACACAGTAACAAAGACAAACATTGACACCAAGTAACGAAGACAGACACTGACACCCAGTAACAAAGACAGACACTGACACCAAGTCACAAAGACATACACTGACACCAAGTAACAAAGACATTCTTTCTTTTGGGCCTCCTTATCTCGAGAGACAATGGATACGCGCCTGGAGGTGGTCAGTGGTTTGTGAAGCAGCGCCTGGAGTGGCTATGAAGGCCAATTCTGGAGTGACAGGCTCTTCCACAGAGACACACAGACACACACTTACACCAAGTAACAAAGACATACACTGACACCAAGTAACAAAGACATACACTTACACCAAGTAATACACACATACATTGACACCAAGTTACAAAGAGATACAATTTCACCAAATAACAAAAACACACACTTACACCAAGTAACACAGACATATACTGTCACCATGTAGCAAAGACATTCACTGATAACCAGTAACACAGACACACACTTACACCAATTAACAAAGATATACACTGATACCCAGTAACACAGACACACACTTACACCAAGTCACAAAGACAGACACTGACACACAGTAACAAAGACAAACACTGACACCAAGTAACGAAGACAGACACTGACACCCAGTAACAAAGACAGACACTGACACCAAGTCACAAAGACATACACTGACACCAAGTAACAAAGACATACACTTACACCAAGTAACACAGGCATACAATGACATCAAGTAACAAAGACATAAAATTACACCAAGTAACAAAGACACACACTTGCACCAAGTAACACAGACATACACTGACACCAAGTAACAAAGACATACACTGTTACCCAGTAACACAGACACACACTTACACCAAGTAACAAAGACACAGTCTTACACCAAGTAACACAGACACACACTGACACCCAGTAACACAAACAAACACACTGACACCAAGTTACTCAGACATACACTGACACCAAGTAACAAAGACATACACTGACACCAAGTAACAAATAAATACAATTACACCAAGTAACAAAGACACACACTTACACCAAGTAACAAAGACATACACTGACACCAAGTAACAAAGACTTACACTGTTACCCAGTAACACAGACACAGAATTACACCAAGCAACACAGGCACACACTTACACCAAGTAACAAAGACATGCACTGACACCAAGTAACAAAGATATACATTGACACCAAGTAACAAAGAAATACACTTACACCAAGTAACACAGACATACACTGACACCAAGTAACAAAGACATACCATTACACCAAGTAACAAAGACACACACTTACACCAAGTAACACAGACATACACTGACACCAAGTAACGAAGACATACACTGTTACCCAGTAACACAGATGCGCACTTACATCAAGTAACAAAGACATACACTGATACCAAGTAACACAGACACACACTTACACCAAGTAACACAAACACTCACTTACACCAAGTAACAAATACATACACTGACACCCAGTAAAAAAGACATACACTGACACACAGAAACAAACTGTCACCAAGTAACAAAGACATACACTGACACCCAGTAACAAAGACATACACTGACACCAAGTAACAAAGACATACACTGATCCCCAGTAACACAGACACCCACTTACACCAAGTAACAAGGACTTACACTGATACCCAGTGACACAGACACACACTTACACCAAGTAACAGAGACATAAACTGACACCAAGTAACAAAGACATACACTGATACCCAGAAACACAGACACACACTTACACCAAGTAACAAAGACATACACTGACACCAAGTAACACAGGCATACAATGACATCAAGTAACAAAGACATAAAATTACACCAAGTAACAAAGACACACACTTGCACCAAGTAACACAGACATACACTGACACCAAGTAACAAAGACATACACTGTTACCCAGAAACACAGACACACACTTACACCAAGTAACACAGACATACAATGACATCAAGTAACAAAGACTTACAATTACACCAAGTAACAAAGACACACACTTACACCAAGTAACACAGACATACACTGACACCAAGTAACAAAGACATACACTGACACAAAGTAACAAAGAGATACAATTACACCAAGTAACAAAGACACACACTTACACCTAGTAACACAGACATACACTGACACCAAGTAACAAGGACATACACTGATACCCAGTAACTCAGACACGCACTTACACCAAGTAACAAAGACTTACAATGATACCAAGTAACACAGAAACACACTTACACTAAGTAACACAGACACACACTTACACCAAGTAACAATGTCATACACTGACACCAAGTAACAAAGACATACACTTACACCAAGTAATACACACATACATTGACACCAAGTAACAAAGAGATACAATTTCACCAAATAACAAAGACACACACTTACACCAAGTAACACAGACATACACTGTCACCATGTAGCAAAGACATTCACTGATACCCAGTAACACAGACACACACTTACACCAAGTAACAGAGACATAAACTAACACCAAGTAACAAAGACATACACTGATACCCAGAAACACAGACACACACTTACACCAAGTAACAAAGACATGCACAGACACCAAGTCACAACGACAGACACTGACACACAGTAACAAAGACAAACACTGACACCAAGTAACGAAGACAGACACTGACACCAAGTAACAAAGACATACACTGTTACCCAGTAACACAGACACACACTTACACCAAGTAACAAAGACATACAATGAAAGCAAGTAACACAGACACACTCTGACACCAAGTAACGAAGACAGACACTGACACCCAGTAACAAAGACAGACACTGACACCAAGTCACAAAGACATACACTGACACCAAGTAACAAAGACATACACTTACACCAAGTAACACAGGCATACAATGACATCAAGTAACAAAGACATAAAATTACACCAAGTAACAAAGACACACACTTGCACCAAGTAACACATACATACACTGACACCAAGTAACAAAGACATACACTGTTACCCAGTAACACAGACACACACTTACACCAAGTAACAAAGACACAGTCTTACACCAAGTAACACAGACACACACTGACACCCAGTAACACAAACAAACACACTGACACCAAGTTACTCAGACATACACTGACACCAAGTAACAAAGACATACACTGACACCAAGTAACAAATAAATACAATTACACCAAGTAACAAAGACACACACTTACACCAAGTAACACAGACATACACTGACACAAAGTAACAAAGACTTACACTGTTACCCAGTAACACAGACACAGAATTACACCAAGCAACACAGGCACACACTTACACCAAGTAACAAAGACATGCACTGACACCAAGTAACAAAGATATACATTGACACCAAGTAACAAAGAAATACACTTACACCAAGTAACACAGACATACACTGACACCAAGTAACAAAGACATACCATTACACCAAGTAACAAAGACACACACTTACACCAAGTAACACAGACATACACTGACACCAAGTAACGAAGACATACACTGTTACCCAGTAACACAGATGCGCACTTACATCAAGTAACAAAGACATACACTGATACCAAGTAACACAGACACACACTTACACCAAGTAACACAAACACTCACTTACACCAAGTAACAAATACATACACTGACACCCAGTAAAAAAGACATACACTGACACACAGAAACAAACTGTCACCAAGTAACAAAGACATACACTGACACCCAGTAACAAAGACATACACTGACACCCAGTAACAAAGACATACACTGACACCAAGTAACAAAGACATACACTGATCCCCAGTAACACAGACACCCACTTACACCAAGTCACAAGGACTTACACTGATACCCAGTGACACAGACACACACTTACACCAAGTAACAGAGACATAAACTGACACCAAGTAACAAAGACATACACTGATACCCAGAAACACAGACACACACTTACACCAAGTAACAAAGACATACACTGACACCAAGTAACACAGGCATACAATGACATCAAGTAACAAAGACATAAAATTACACCAAGTAACAAAGACACACACTTGCACCAAGTAACACAGACATACACTGACACCAAGTAACAAAGACATACACTGTTACCCAGTAACACAGACACACACTTACACCAAGTAACACAGACATACAATGACATCAAGTAACAAAGACTTACAATTACACCAAGTAACAAAGACACACACTTACACCAAGTAACACAGACATACACTGACACCAAGTAACAAAGACATACACTGACACAAAGTAACAAAGAGATACAATTACACCAAGTAACAAAGACACGCACTTACACCTAGTAACACAGACATACACTGACACCAAGTAACAAGGACATACACTGATACCCAGTAACTCAGACACGCACTTACACCAAGTAACAAAGACTTACAATGATACCAAGTAACACAGAAACACACTTACACTAAGTAACACAGACACACACTTACACCAAGTAACAAAGTCATACACTGACACCAAGTAACAAAGACATACACTTACACCAAGTAATACACACATACATTGACACCAAGTAACAAAGAGATACAATTTCACCAAATAACAAAGACACACACTTACACCAAGTAACACAGACATACACTGTCACCATGTAGCAAAGACATTCACTGATACCCAGTAACACAGACACACACTTACACCAAGTAACAGAGACATAAACTGACACCAAGTAACAAAGACATACACTGATACCCAGAAACACAGACACACACTTACACCAAGTAACAAAGACATGCACAGTCACCAAGTCACAACGACAGACACTGACACACAGTAACAAAGACAAACACTGACACCAAGTAACGAAGACAGACACTGACACCAAGTAACAAAGACATATACTGTTACCCAGTAACACAGACACACACTTACACCAAGTAACAAAGACATAAAATGAAAGCAAGTAACACAGACACACACTTATACCAAGTAACACAGGCACACACTTACAGCAAGTAACAAAGACATACACTGACACCAAGTATCAAAGACATACTCTTACACCAAGTAACACAGACATACACTGACACCAATTGACAAAGACTTACAATTACACCAAGTAACAAAGACACACACTTACACCAAGTAACACAGACATACACTGACACCAAGTAACAAAGACATACACTGTTACCCAGTAAGACAGATACACACTTACATCAAGTAACAAAGACATACACTGACACAAAGTAACAAAGAGATACAATTACACCAAGTAACAAAGACACACACTTACACCAAGTAACAAAGACAAACACTGACACCAAGTAACGAAGACAGACACTGACACCAAGTAACAAAGAGATACACTGTTACCCAGTAACACCGACACACACTTACACCAAGTAACAAAGACATACAATGAAAGCAAGTAACACAGACACACACTTACACCAAGTAACACAGGCACGCACTTACAGCAAGTAACAAAGACATACACAGAAACCAAGTAACAAAGACATACTCTTACACCAAGTAACACAGACATACACTGACACCAAGTGACAAAGACTTACAATTACACCAAGTAACAAAGACACACACTTACACCAAGTAACACAGACATACACTGACACCAAGTAACAAAGACATACACTGTTACCCAGTAAGACAGATACACACTTACATCAAGTAACAAAGACATACACTGACACAAAGTAACAAAGAGATACAATTACACCAAGTAACAAAGACACACACTTACACCAAGTAACAAAGACAAACACTGACACCAAGTAACGAAGACAGACACTGACACCAAGTAACAAAGAGATACACTGTTACCCAGTAACACCGACACACACTTACACCAAGTAACAAAGACATACAATGAAAGCAAGTAACACAGACACACACTTACACCAAGTAACACAGGCACGCACTTACAGCAAGTAACAAAGACATACACAGAAACCAAGTAACAAAGACATACTCTTACACCAAGTAACACAGACATACACTGACACCAAGTGACAAAGACTTACAATTACACCAAGTAACAAAGACACTCACTTACACCAAGTAACACAGACATACACTGACACCAAGTCACAAAGACATACACTGATACCAAGTCACAAAGAGATACACTGATGCCCAGTAACACAGACACACAAAGACACCAAGGAACAAAGACATACACCTACACCAAGTATTTTGACATACACTGACACCAAGTAACAGAGATATTCACTGATACCCAGTAACACAGACACACACTTACACCAAGTAACAAAGACATACACTGACAACAAGTCACAAAGACACACACTGACACCCAGTAACAAAGACATAAATTGACACCAAGTCACTAGACATACACTGATACCCAGTAACACAGACACACACATACACCAAGTAACACAGACATACACTGACACCCAGTAGCACAGACACACACTTACACCAAGTAACAAAGACATACACTGACACCAAGTCACAAAGACATGCACTGATACCAAGTCACAAAGACATACACTGATGCCCAGTAACACAGACACACACTGACATCAAGTAACAAAGACATACACTGACACCAAGTAACAAAGACAGACAATTACACCAAGTAACAAAGACATACACTTAAACCAAATATTTTGACATACTCTGACACCAAGTCACAAAGACACACACTGACACCCAGTAACAAAGACATACACTGACACCAAGTAACAAAGACATGCACTGATCCCCAGTAACACAGACACACACTTACACCAAGTAACAAAGACAGACACTGATACCCAGTCACACAGACACACACTTACACCAAGTAACAAAGACATACACTGACACCCAGTAACAAAGAAATACACTGCCACCCAGTAACACAGACACACAGGGACACCAAGTAACAAAGACACACAATTACACCAAGTAACACAGTCAGACACTGACACCAAGTAACAAAGACATACACTGACTCCCAGTAACACAGACGCACACGGACACCAAGTAACACAGACACACACTTACACCAAGTGACAAAGACATACACTGACACCAAGTAACAGAAACAAACACACACTGACACCCAGTAACACAGAGAAACACTAATACACAGTAACAAAGACATACACTGACACCAAGTCAAACAGTCACACACTTACACCCAGTAACAAAGACATACAATTACACCAAGTAACAAAGACACACACTTACACCAAGTAACAAAGACAGACACTGATACCCAGTAACACAGACACACACTTACACCAAGTAACAAAGACATACACTGACACCAAGTAACACAAACAAACACACACTGACACCAAGTAACACAGACACACACTTACACCCAGTAACAAAGACATACACTGACACCAAGTCACAAAGACATACACTGATACCAAGTCACAAAGACATACACTGATACCCAGTAACACAGACACACACTGACACCAAGTAACAAAGACATACACTGACACCCAGTAACAAAGACATACACTGACACCCAGTAACAAAGACACACACGGACACAAAGTAACAAAGACACACACTTACAACAAGTAACACAGACATACACTGACAGCAAGTAACAAAGACATACACTGATACCCAGTATCACAGGCACACACTGGGGTGGGCGGGGGGGGGGGGGGGGGTCAAATTGGCGCAGTGGTTAGCGCCGCAGCCTCACAGATCCAGGGAACCGGGTTTGATTCTGGGTACTGCCTTTGCGGAGTTTGCAAGTTCTCCCTGTGTCTGCGTGGGTTTCCTCCGGGTGCTCCGGTTTCCTCCCACATGCCAAAGACTTGCAGGTTGATAAGTTAATTGGCCATCATAAACAGCCCCTAGTATAGGTAGGTGTTAGGGAAATATATAGGGACAGGTGGGGTTGTGATAGGAATACGGGATTAGTGTACGATTAGTATAAATGGGTGGTTGATGGTCGGCACAGACTCGGAGGGCCGAAGGGCCTTTTAAATTGCTGTATCTCTAAACTAAACTAAATACTGACACCTAGTGTCACAGATAAACACTGACACCCAGTGACACAAACAAACACACACTGACACGCAGTAACACAGAGAAACACTAATAAACAGTAACAAAGACATAAACTGATACCAAGTCACAAAGGCATACACTGATACCCAGTAACACAGACACACACTGACACCAAATCACAAAGACATACACTGACACCAAGTAACAAAGACATACACTTACACCAAGTAACACAGACAGACACTGAGATCAAGTAACAAAGACATACACTGACACCAAGTAACACAGACACACACTTACACCCAGTAACAAAGACATACACTGACACCAAGTCACAAAGACATACACTGATACCAAGTCACAAAGACATACACTGATACCCAGTAACACAGACACACACTGACACCAAGTAACAAAGACATACACTGACACCAAGTCACAAACACATACACTGACACCAAGTAACAAAGACATACACTGATACCCAGTAACACAGACACCCACTTACACCAAGTAACAAAGACATACACTGACACCAAGTAACAAAGACATACACTGACACCAATTAACAAAGACGTACACTGATACCCAGTAACAAAGACATACACTGACAGCAAGTAACAAAGACATACACTGATACCCAGTAACACAGATACACACTTACACCAAGTTACAAAGAAAAACACTGATACTCAGTAACACAGACACACACTTACACCAGGTATCGCAGACATACACAGACACCAACTAACAAATACATACACTGATACCCAGAAACACAGACAAACACTTACAGCAAGTAACAAAGTCATACACTGACACCAGGTAACAAAGACATACACTTACACCAAATAACACAGACATACACTGACACCAAGTAGCAAAGACATACACTTACAGCAACTAACAAAGACACACACTGATACCCAGCAACACAAACACACTCTTACACCATGTAACAAAGACAGACAATGATACCCAGTAACACAGACACACACTTACACCAAGAATCAAAGACATACACTGACACCAACTAACAAAGACATACACTTACACCAAGTAACAAGGACTTACACTGATACCCAGTGACACAGACACACACTTACACCAAGTAACAGAGACATAAACTGACACCAAGTAACAAAGACATACACTGATACCCAGAAACACAGACACACACACGTACACCAAGTAACAAAGACATACACTGACACCAAGTAACACAGGCATACAATGACATCAAGTAACAAAGACATAAAATTACACCAAGTAACAAAGACACACACTTGCACCAAGTAACACAGACATACACTGACACCAAGTAACAAAGACATACACTGTTACCCAGTAACACAGACACACACTTACACCAAGTAACACAGACATACAATGACATCAAGTAACAAAGACTTACAATTACACCAAGTAACAAAGACACACACTTACACCAAGTAACACAGACATACACTGACACCAAGTAACAAAGACATACACTGACACAAAGCAACAAAGAGATACAATTACAACAAGTAACAAAGACACACACTTACACCTAGTAACACAGACATACACTGACACCAAGTAACAAGGACATACACTGATACCCAGTAACTCAGACACGCACTTACACCAAGTAACAAAGACTTACAATGATACCAAGTAACACAGAAACACACTTACACTAAGTAACACAGACACACACTTACACCAAGTAACAAAGTCATACACTGACACCAAGTAACAAAGACATACACTTACACCAAGTAATACACACATACATTGACACCAAGTAACAAAGAGATACAATTTCACCAAATAACAAAGACACACACTTACACCAAGTAACACAGACATACACTGTCACCATGTAGCAAAGACATTCACTGATACCCAGTAACACAGACACACACTTACACCAAGTAACAGAGACATAAACTGACACCAAGTAACAAAGACATACACTGATACCCAGAAACACAGACACACACTTACACCAAGTAACAAAGACATGCACAGACACCAAGTCACAACGACAGACACTGACACACAGTAACAAAGACAAACACTGAGACCAAGTAACGAAGACAGACACTGACACCAAGTAACAAAGACATACACTGTTACTCAGTAACACAGACACACACTTACACCAAGTAACAAAGACATAAAATGAAAGCAAGTAACACAGACACACACTTATACCAAGTAACACAGGCACACACTTACAGCAAGTAACAAAGACATACACTGACACCAAGTAACAAAGACATACTCTTACACCAAGTAACACAGACATACACTGACACCAAGTGACAAAGACTTACAATTACACCAAGTAACAAAGACACACACTTACACCAAGTAACACAGACATACACTGACACCAAGTAACAAAGACATACACTGTTACCCAGTAAGACAGATACACACTTACATCAAGTAACAAAGACATACACTGACACAAAGTAACAAAGAGATACAATTACACCAAGTAACAAAGACACACACTTACACCAAGTAACAAAGACAAACACTGACACCAAGTAACGAAGACAGACACTGACACCAAGTAACAAAGAGATACACTGTTACCCAGTAACACCGACACACACTTACACCAAGTAACAAAGACATACAATGAAAGCAAGTAACACAGACACACAC
The DNA here is from genome assembly GCF_036365525.1 of Heterodontus francisci. Taxonomy (NCBI): domain Eukaryota; kingdom Metazoa; phylum Chordata; class Chondrichthyes; order Heterodontiformes; family Heterodontidae; genus Heterodontus; species Heterodontus francisci. The sequence goes on from NC_090398.1 coordinate 56,633,872, forward strand.
TTACACCAAGTAACACAGGCACGCACTTACAGCAAGTAACAAAGACATACACAGAAACCAAGTAACAAAGACATACTCTTACACCAAGTAACACAGACATACACTGACACCAAGTGACAAAGACTTACAATTACACCAAGTAACAAAGACACTCACTTACACCAAGTAACACAGACATACACTGACACCAAGTCACAAAGACATACACTGATACCAAGTCACAAAGAGATACACTGATGCCCAGTAACACAGACACACAAAGACACCAAGGAACAAAGACATACACCTACACCAAGTATTTTGACATACACTGACACCAAGTAACAGAGACATTCACTGATACCCAGTAACACAGACACACACTTACACCAAGTAACAAAGACATACACTGACAACAAGTCACAAAGACACACACTGACACCCAGTAACAAAGACATAAATTGACACCAAGTCACTAGACATACACTGATACCCAGTAACACAGACACACACATACACCAAGTAACACAGACATACACTGACACCCAGTAGCACAGACACACACTTACACCAAGTAACAAAGACATACACTGACACCAAGTCACAAAGACATGCACTGATACCAAGTCACAAAGACATACACTGATGCCCAGTAACACAGACACACACTGACATCAAGTAACAAAGACATACACTGACACCAAGTAACAAAGACAGACAATTACACCAAGTAACAAAGACGTACACTTAAACCAAATATTTTGACATACTCTGACACCAAGTCACAAAGACACACACTGACACCCAGTAACAAAGACATACACTGACACCAAGTAACAAAGACATGCACTGATCCCCAGTAACACAGACACACACTTACACCAAGTAACAAAGACAGACACTGATACCCAGTCACACAGACACACACTTACACCAAGTAACAAAGACATACACTGACACCCAGTAACAAAGAAATACACTGCCACCCAGTAACACAGACACACAGGGACACCAAGTAACAAAGACACACAATTACACCAAGTAACACAGTCAGACACTGACACCAAGTAACAAAGACATACACTGACTCCCAGTAACACAGACGCACACGGACACCAAGTAACACAGACACACACTTACACCAAGTGACAAAGACATACACTGACACCAAGTAACAGAAACAAACACACACTGACACCCAGTAACACAGAGAAACACTAATACACAGTAACAAAGACATACACTGACACCAAGTCAAACAGTCACACACTTACACCCAGTAACAAAGACATACAATTACACCAAGTAACAAAGACACACACTTACACCAAGTAACAAAGACAGACACTGATACCCAGTAACACAGACACACACTTACACCAAGTAACAAAGACATACACTGACACCAAGTAACACAAACAAACACACACTGACACCAAGTAACACAGACACACACTTACACCCAGTAACAAAGACATACACTGACACCAAGTCACAAAGACATACACTGATACCAAGTCACAAAGACATACACTGATACCCAGTAACACAGACACACACTGACACCAAGTAACAAAGACATACACTGACACCCAGTAACAAAGACATACACTGACACCCAGTAACAAAGACACACACGGACACAAAGTAACAAAGACACACACTTACAACAAGTAACACAGACATACACTGACAGCAAGTAACAAAGACATACACTGATACCCAGTATCACAGGCACACACTGGGGTGGGCGGGGGGGGGGGGGGGGGGGTCAAATTGGCGCAGTGGTTAGCGCCGCAGCCTCACAGATCCAGGGAACCGGGTTTGATTCTGGGTACTGCCTTTGCGGAGTTTGCAAGTTCTCCCTGTGTCTGCGTGGGTTTCCTCCGGGTGCTCCGGTTTCCTCCCACATGCCAAAGACTTGCAGGTTGATAAGTTAATTGGCCATCATAAACAGCCCCTAGTATAGGTAGGTGTTAGGGAAATATATAGGGACAGGTGGGGTTGTGATAGGAATACGGGATTAGTGTACGATTAGTATAAATGGGTGGTTGATGGTCGGCACAGACTCGGAGGGCCGAAGGGCCTTTTAAATTGCTGTATCTCTAAACTAAACTAAATACTGACACCTAGTGTCACAGATAAACACTGACACCCAGTGACACAAACAAACACACACTGACACGCAGTAACACAGAGAAACACTAATAAACAGTAACAAAGACATAAACTGATACCAAGTCACAAAGGCATACACTGATACCCAGTAACACAGACACACACTGACACCAAATCACAAAGACATACACTGACACCAAGTAACAAAGACATACACTTACACCAAGTAACACAGACAGACACTGAGATCAAGTAACAAAGACATACACTGACACCAAGTAACACAGACACACACTTACACCCAGTAACAAAGACATACACTGACACCAAGTCACAAAGACATACACTGATACCAAGTCACAAAGACATACACTGATACCCAGTAACACAGACACACACTGACACCAAGTAACAAAGACATACACTGACACCAAGTCACAAACACATACACTGACACCAAGTAACAAAGACATACACTGATACCCAGTAACACAGACACCCACTTACACCAAGTAACAAAGACATACACTGACACCAAGTAACAAAGACATACACTGACACCAATTAACAAAGACGTACACTGATACCCAGTAACAAAGACATACACTGACAGCAAGTAACAAAGACATACACTGATACCCAGTAACACAGATACACACTTACACCAAGTTACAAAGAAAAACACTGATACTCAGTAACACAGACACACACGTACACCAGGTATCGCAGACATACACAGACACCAACTAACAAATACATACACTGATACCCAGAAACACAGACAAACACTTACAGCAAGTAACAAAGTCATACACTGACACCAAGTAACAAAGACATACACTTACACCAAATAACACAGACATACACTGACACCAAGTAGCAAAGACATACACTTACAGCAACTAACAAAGACACACACTGATACCCAGCAACACAAACACACTCTTACACCATGTAACAAAGACAGACAATGATACCCAGTAACACAGACACACACTTACACCAAGAATCAAAGACATACACTGACACCAACTAACAAAGACATACACTTACACCAAGTAACAAGGACTTACACTGATACCCAGTGACACAGACACACACTTACACCAAGTAACAGAGACATAAACTGACACCAAGTAACAAAGACATACACTGATACCCAGAAACACAGACACACACTTACACCAAGTAACAAAGACATACACTGACACCAAGTAACACAGGCATACAATGACATCAAGTAACAAAGACATAAAATTACACCAAGTAACAAAGACACACACTTGCACCAAGTAACACAGACATACACTGACACCAAGTAACAAAGACATACACTGTTACCCAGTAACACAGACACACACTTACACCAAGTAACACAGACATACAATGACATCAAGTAACAAAGACTTACAATTACACCAAGTAACAAAGACACACACTTACACCAAGTAACACAGACATACACTGACACCAAGTAACAAAGACATACACTGACACAAAGCAACAAAGAGATACAATTACAACAAGTAACAAAGACACACACTTACACCTAGTAACACAGACATACACTGACACCAAGTAACAAGGACATACACTGATACCCAGTAACTCAGACACGCACTTACACCAAGTAACAAAGACTTACAATGATACCAAGTAACACAGAAACACACTTACACTAAGTAACACAGACACACACTTACACCAAGTAACAAAGTCATACACTGACACCAAGTAACAAAGACATACACTTACACCAAGTAATACACACATACATTGACACCAAGTAACAAAGAGATACAATTTCACCAAATAACAAAGACACACACTTACACCAAGTAACACAGACATACACTGTCACCATGTAGCAAAGACATTCACTGATACCCAGTAACACAGACACACACTTACACCAAGTAACAGAGACATAAACTGACACCAAGTAACAAAGACATACACTGATACCCAGAAACACAGACACACACTTACACCAAGTAACAAAGACATGCACAGACACCAAGTCACAACGACAGACACTGACACACAGTAACAAAGACAAACACTGAGACCAAGTAACGAAGACAGACACTGACACCAAGTAACAAAGACATACACTGTTACTCAGTAACACAGACACACACTTACACCAAGTAACAAAGACATAAAATGAAAGCAAGTAACACAGACACACACTTATACCAAGTAACACAGGCACACACTTACAGCAAGTAACAAAGACATACACTGACACCAAGTAACAAAGACATACTCTTACACCAAGTAACACAGACATACACTGACACCAAGTGACAAAGACTTACAATTACACCAAGTAACAAAGACACACACTTACACCAAGTAACACAGACATACACTGACACCAAGTAACAAAGACATACACTGTTACCCAGTAAGACAGATACACACTTACATCAAGTAACAAAGACATACACTGACACAAAGTAACAAAGAGATACAATTACACCAAGTAACAAAGACACACACTTACACCAAGTAACAAAGACAAACACTGACACCAAGTAACGAAGACAGACACTGACACCAAGTAACAAAGAGATACACTGTTACCCAGTAACACCGACACACACTTACACCAAGTAACAAAGACATACAATGAAAGCAAGTAACACAGACACACACTTACACCAAGTAACACAGGCACGCACTTACAGCAAGTAACAAAGACATACACAGAAACCAAGTAACAAAGACATACTCTTACACCAAGTAACACAGACATACACTGACACCAAGTGACAAAGACTTACAATTACACCAAGTAACAAAGACACTCACTTACACCAAGTAACACAGACATACACTGACACCAAGTCACAAAGACATACACTGATACCAAGTCACAAAGAGATACACTGATGCCCAGTAACACAGACACACAAAGACACCAAGGAACAAAGACATACACCTACACCAAGTATTTTGACATACACTGACACCAAGTAACAGAGACATTCACTGATACCCAGTAACACAGACACACACTTACACCAAGTAACAAAGACATACACTGACAACAAGTCACAAAGACACACACTGACACCCAGTAACAAAGACATAAATTGACACCAAGTCACTAGACATACACTGATACCCAGTAACACAGACACACACATACACCAAGTAACACAGACATACACTGACACCCAGTAGCACAGACACACACTTACACCAAGTAACAAAGACATACACTGACACCAAGTCACAAAGACATGCACTGATACCAAGTCACAAAGACATACACTGATGCCCAGTAACACAGACACACACTGACATCAAGTAACAAAGACATACACTGACACCAAGTAACAAAGACAGACAATTACACCAAGTAACAAAGACATACACTTAAACCAAATATTTTGACATACTCTGACACCAAGTCACAAAGACACACACTGACACCCAGTAACAAAGACATACACTGACACCAAGTAACAAAGACATGCACTGATCCCCAGTAACACAGACACACACTTACACCAAGTAACAAAGACAGACACTGATACCCAGTCACACAGACACACACTTACACCAAGTAACAAAGACATACACTGACACCCAGTAACAAAGAAATACACTGCCACCCAGTAACACAGACACACAGGGACACCAAGTAACAAAGACACACAATTACACCAAGTAACACAGTCAGACACTGACACCAAGTAACACAGGCATACAATGACATCAAGTAACAAAGACATAAAATTACACCAAGTAACAAAGACACACACTTGCACCAAGTAACACAGACATACACTGACACCAAGTAACAAAGACATACACTGTTACCCAGTAACACAGACACACACTTACACCAAGTAACACAGACATACAATGACATCAAGTAACAAAGACTTACAATTACACCAAGTAACAAAGACACACACTTACACCAAGTAACACAGACATACACTGACACCAAGTAACAAAGACATACACTGACACAAAGCAACAAAGAGATACAATTACAACAAGTAACAAAGACACACACTTACACCTAGTAACACAGACATACACTGACACCAAGTAACAAGGACATACACTGATACCCAGTAACTCAGACACGCACTTACACCAAGTAACAAAGACTTACAATGATACCAAGTAACACAGAAACACACTTACACTAAGTAACACAGACACACACTTACACCAAGTAACAAAGTCATACACTGACACCAAGTAACAAAGACATACACTTACACCAAGTAATACACACATACATTGACACCAAGTAACAAAGAGATACAATTTCACCAAATAACAAAGACACACACTTACACCAAGTAACACAGACATACACTGTCACCATGTAGCAAAGACATTCACTGATACCCAGTAACACAGACACACACTTACACCAAGTAACAGAGACATAAACTGACACCAAGTAACAAAGACATACACTGATACCCAGAAACACAGACACACACTTACACCAAGTAACAAAGACATGCACAGACACCAAGTCACAACGACAGACACTGACACACAGTAACAAAGACAAACACTGAGACCAAGTAACGAAGACAGACACTGACACCAAGTAACAAAGACATACACTGTTACTCAGTAACACAGACACACACTTACACCAAGTAACAAAGACATAAAATGAAAGCAAGTAACACAGACACACACTTATACCAAGTAACACAGGCACACACTTACAGCAAGTAACAAAGACATACACTGACACCAAGTAACAAAGACATACTCTTACACCAAGTAACACAGACATACACTGACACCAAGTGACAAAGACTTACAATTACACCAAGTAACAAAGACACACACTTACACCAAGTAACACAGACATACACTGACACCAAGTAACAAAGACATACACTGTTACCCAGTAAGACAGATACACACTTACATCAAGTAACAAAGACATACACTGACACAAAGTAACAAAGAGATACAATTACACCAAGTAACAAAGACACACACTTACACCAAGTAACAAAGACAAACACTGACACCAAGTAACGAAGACAGACACTGACACCAAGTAACAAAGAGATACACTGTTACCCAGTAACACCGACACACACTTACACCAAGTAACAAAGACATACAATGAAAGCAAGTAACACAGACACACACTTACACCAAGTAACACAGGCACGCACTTACAGCAAGTAACAAAGACATACACAGAAACCAAGTAACAAAGACATACTCTTACACCAAGTAACACAGACATACACTGACACCAAGTGACAAAGACTTACAATTACACCAAGTAACAAAGACACTCACTTACACCAAGTAACACAGACATACACTGACACCAAGTCACAAAGACATACACTGATACCAAGTCACAAAGAGATACACTGATGCCCAGTAACACAGACACACAAAGACACCAAGGAACAAAGACATACACCTACACCAAGTATTTTGACATACACTGACACCAAGTAACAGAGACATTCACTGATACCCAGTAACACAGACACACACTTACACCAAGTAACAAAGACATACACTGACAACAAGTCACAAAGACACACACTGACACCCAGTAACAAAGACATAAATTGACACCAAGTCACTAGACATACACTGATACCCAGTAACACAGACACACACATACACCAAGTAACACAGACATACACTGACACCCAGTAGCACAGACACACACTTACACCAAGTAACAAAGACATACACTGACACCAAGTCACAAAGACATGCACTGATACCAAGTCACAAAGACATACACTGATGCCCAGTAACACAGACACACACTGACATCAAGTAACAAAGACATACACTGACACCAAGTAACAAAGACAGACAATTACACCAAGTAACAAAGACATACACTTAAACCAAATATTTTGACATACTCTGACACCAAGTCACAAAGACACAAACTGACACCCAGTAACAAAGACATACACTGACACCAAGTAACAAAGACATGCACTGATCCCCAGTAACACAGACACACACTTACACCAAGTAACAAAGACAGACACTGATACCCAGTCACACAGACACACACTTACACCAAGTAACAAAGACATACACTGACACCCAGTAACAAAGAAATACACTGCCACCCAGTAACACAGACACACAGGGACACCAAGTAACAAAGACACACAATTACACCAAGTAACACAGTCAGACACTGACACCAAGTAACAAAGACATACACTGACTCCCAGTAACACAGACGCACACGGACACCAAGTAACACAGACACACACTTACACCAAGTGACAAAGACATACACTGACACCAAGTAACAGAAACAAACACACACTGACACCCAGTAACACAGAGAAACACTAATACACAGTAACAAAGACATACACTGACACCAAGTCAAACAGTCACACACTTACACCCAGTAACAAAGACATACAATTACACCAAGTAACAAAGACACACACTTACACCAAGTAACAAAGACAGACACTGATACCCAGTAACACAGACACACACTTACACCAAGTAACAAAGACATACACTGACACCAAGTAACACAAACAAACACACACTGACACCAAGTAACACAGACACACACTTACACCCAGTAACAAAGACATACACTGACACCAAGTCACAAAGACATACACTGATACCAAGTCACAAAGACATACACTGATACCCAGTAACACAGACACACACTGACACCAAGTAACAAAGACATACACTGACACCCAGTAACAAAGACATACACTGACACCCAGTAACAAAGACACACACGGACACAAAGTAACAAAGACACACACTTACAACAAGTAACACAGACATACACTGACAGCAAGTAACAAAGACATACACTGATACCCAGTATCACAGGCACACACTGGGGTGGGCGGGGGGGGGGGGTCAAATTGGCGCAGTGGTTAGCGCCGCAGCCTCACAGATCCAGGGAACCGGGTTTGATTCTGGGTACTGCCTTTGCGGAGTTTGCAAGTTCTCCCTGTGTCTGCGTGGGTTTCCTCCGGGTGCTCCGGTTTCCTCCCACATGCCAAAGACTTGCAGGTTGATAAGTTAATTGGCCATCATAAACAGCCCCTAGTATAGGTAGGTGTTAGGGAAATATATAGGGACAGGTGGGGTTGTGATAGGAATACGGGATTAGTGTACGATTAGTATAAATGGGTGGTTGATGGTCGGCACAGACTCGGAGGGCCGAAGGGCCTTTTAAATTGCTGTATCTCTAAACTAAACTAAATACTGACACCTAGTGTCACAGATAAACACTGACACCCAGTGACACAAACAAACACACACTGACACGCAGTAACACAGAGAAACACTAATAAACAGTAACAAAGACATAAACTGATACCAAATCACAAAGGCATACACTGATACCCAGTAACACAGACACACACTGACACCAAATCACAAAAAACATACACTGACACCAAGTAACAAAGACATACACTTACACCAAGTAACACAGACAGACACTGAGATCAAGTAACAAAGACATACACTGACAACAAGTAACAAAGACATACACTTGCAGCAAGTAACAAAGACTGACAATTACACAAAGTAACAAAGATATACACTTACACCAAGTATTTTGACATAGACTGACACCAAGTAACAAAGACATACACTGATACCCAGTAACATAGACACACACTTAAACCAAGTAACAAAGACATACAATGACACCAAGTCACAAAGGCATACACTGAAACCCAGTAACACAGACACACACTTACACCAAGAAACACAGACATACACTGACACCAAGTAACAAAGACATACACTGATACCCAGTAACACAGTCACACACTTACACCAAGTAACAAAGACATACACTGAAGCCCAGTAACACAGACACACACTGAAATCAAGTAACAAAGACATACACTGACACCAAGTAACAAAGACATACACATACACCAAGTAACAAAGACACACACTTACAACAGGTAACACAGACATACGCTGACACCAAGTAACAAAGACAGACAATTACACCAAGTAACAAAGACATACACTTAAACCAAATATTTTGACATACACTGACACCAAGTCACAAAGACACACACTGACACCCAGTAACAAAGACATACACTGACACCAAGTAACAAAGACATGCACTGATACCCAGTAACACAGACACACACTTACACCAAGTAACAAAGACAGACACTGATACCCAGTAACACAGACACACACTTACACCAAGTAACAAAGACATACACTGACACCCAGTAACAAAGAAATACACTGCCACCCAGTAACACAGACACACACGGACACCAAGTAACAAAGACACACACTTACACCAAGTTACACAGACACACACTTACACCAAGTAACAAAGCCAGACACTGATACCCAGTAACACAGACACACACTTACACCAAGTCACAAAGACATACACTGACACCAAGTTACACAAAAAAACACACACTGAGACCCAGTAACACAGAGAAACACTAATAAAAAGTAACAAAGACATACACTGACACCAAGTAACACAGACACACACTTACACCCAGTAACAAAGACATACACTGACACCAAGTCACAAAGACATACACTGATACCAAGTCACAAAGACATACACTGATACCCAGTAACACAGACACACACTGACACCAAGTAACAAAGACATACACTGACACCAAGTCACAAACACATACACTGACACCAAGTAACAAAGACATACACTGATACCCAGTAACACAGACACCCACTTACACCAAGTAACAAAGACATACACTGACACCAAGTAACAAAGACATACACTGACACCAATTAACAAAGACGTACACTGATACCCAGTAACAAAAACATACACTGACAGCAAGTAACAAAGACATACACTGATACCCAGTAACACAGATACACACTTACACCAAGTTACAAAGAAAAACACTGATACTCAGTAACACAGACACACACGTACACCAGTTATCGCAGACATACACAGACACCAACTAACAAATACATACACTGATACCCAGAAACACAGACAAACACTTACAGCAAGTAACAAAGTCATACACTGACACCAAGTAACAAAGACATACACTTACACCAAATAACACAGACATACACTGACACCAAGTAGCAAAGACATACACTTACAGCAACTAACAAAGACACACACTGATACCCAGCAACACAAACACACTCTTACACCATGTAACAAAGACAGACAATGATACCCAGTAACACAGACACACACTTACACCAAGAATCAAAGACATACACTGACACCAACTAACAAAGACATACACTTACACCAAGTAACAAAGACATGCACTGACACCAAGTAACAAAGGCATAAACTTACACCAAGTAACAAAGGCTTACACTGACACCAAGTAAGACAGACATACACTTACAGAAATTAACAAAGACACACACTTACACCAAGTAACACGGACATACACTGACACCAAGTAACAAAGACATACGCTGATACCCAGTAACACAGACACACACTAACACCAGGTAACAAAGACAGACACTGACACCCAGTAATACAGACACACACTTACACCAAGTCACAAAGACACACACTGACACCAAGTAACTAAGACAGACACTGCTACCCAGTAACACATACACACACTTACACCAAGTAACAAAGACAGACACTGACATCCAGTAACACAGACACACACTTACACCAAGTCACAAAGACACACACTGACACCCAGTAACAAAGACACACACTGACACCCAGTAACAAAGACACACACTGACACCAAGTAACAAAGACATACACTGATACCCAGTAACACAGACACGCAATTACACCAAGTAACAAAGACATACACTGACACCAAGTAACAAAGACATACACTGACACCAATTAACAAAGACAGACACTGATACCCAGTAACACAGACACACACTTACACCAAGTAACAAAGACATACACTGAAACCAAGTAACAAAGACATACACTTACACCAAGTAACAAAGACATACACTGACACTAAGTAACAAAGACATGCACTGATACCCAGTAACACAGACACACACTTACACCAAGTAACAAAGACATACACTGATACCCAGTAACACAGACACACACTTACACCAAGTAACACGGACATACACTGACACCAAGTAACAAGGACAGACACTGACACCCAGGAACACAGATACAAAGTGACACACAGTAACTCAGAAAAACACTGACACCAAGTAACACAGACATACACTGACACCAACGAACAAAGACATACGCTGATATCCAGTGACACAGACAAACAATTACACCAAGTAACAAAGACATACACTGACACCAATTAACAAAGACATGCACTTACACCAAGAAAGAAAGACACACACATACACCAAGTAACACAGACCTACACTGACACCAAGTAACAAAGACATACACTGAAACCCAGCAACACAGACACACTCTTACACCAAATAACAAAGACAGACACTGATACCCAGTAACAAAGACAGACACTGATACCCAGTAACACAGACACACACTTACACCAAGTAACAAAGACAGACACTGACATCCAGTAACACAGACACACAATTACACCAAGTCACAAAGACACACACTGACAACCAGTAACAAAGACATACACTGACACCCAGTAACAAAGACACCCACTTAGACCAAGTACAAAGACATACACTGACACCAAGCAACAAAGACATACACTGACACCAAGTAACAAAGACATACACTTACACCAAGTAACACAGACAAACACTGACACCAAGTAACAAAGACACACACATACACCAAGTACACAGACATACTCTGACACAAAGTAACAAAGACATACACTGATACCCAGTAACACAGACACACACTTACACCAAGTAACAAAGACAGACACTGATACCCAGTAACACAGACACACACTAAGACCAAGTCACAAAGACATACACTGACACCCAGTAACAAAGATAAACACTGACACCCAGTAACAAAGACACACACTGACACCAAGTAACAAAGACACACACTGACACCCAGTAACAAAGACATACACAGACACCAAGTGACAAAGACATACACTGATACCCAGCAACAAAGACACACACTTACAACAAGTAACAAAGCCAGACACTGACACCAAATAGCAAAGACATACACTGATACCCAGTAACAAAGACATACACTGACACCAAGTAACAAAGACATACACTTACACCAAAAAAACACAGACATACACTGACACCAAGTAACAAAGACACACACTGACACCAAGTACACAGACATACACTGACACCAAGTAACAAAGACATACACTTGCACCAAGTAACAAAGACATACACTGACACCAAGTAACAAAGACATACACTTACACCAAAAAAACACAGACATACACTGACACCAAGTAACAAAGACACACACTGACACCAAGTACACAGACATACACAGACACCAAGTGACAAAGACATACACTGATACCCAGCAACAAAGACACACACTTACAACAAGTAACAAAGCCAGACACTGACACCAAATAGCAAAGACATACACTGATACCCAGTAACAAAGACATACACTGACACCAAGTAACAAAGACATACACTTACACCAAAAAAACACAGACATACACTGACACCAAGTAACAAAGACACACACTGACACCAAGTACACAGACATACACTGACACCAAGTAACAAAGACATACACTTGCACCAAGTAACAAAGACATACACTGACACCAAGTAACAAAGACATACACTTACACCAAAAAAACACAGACATACACTGACACCAAGTAACAAAGACACACACTGACACCAAGTACACAGACATACACTGACACCAAGTAACAAAGACATACAATGAAACACAGTAACACAGACATACACTGACACCAAGTAGCAAAGACATACACTGATACCCAGTAACACAGACGCAGACTTACACCAAGTAACACAGACACACACTTACACCAAGTAACAAAGACAAACAATGACACCAAGTAACAAAGACATACACTGATACCCAGTAACACAGACACACAATTACACCAAGTAACAGAGACATACACTGACACCTAGTAACAAAGACATACACTTACACCAAGTATCAAAGACATACACTGACACCAAGTAGCAAAGACATACACTTACACCAAGTAACAAAGGCATACACTGACACCAAGTAACAAAGACATACACTTACAACAAGTAACAAAGACATACACTGACACCAAGTAACAAAGACATACACTGATACGCAGTAACACAGACACACAATTACACCAAGTAACAGAGACATACACTGACACCAAGTAACAAAGACATACACTGACACCAAGTAACGCAGACAAACACTGACACTAAGTAACAAAGACATACACTGACACCAAGTAACAAAGACATACACTGTTACCCAGTAACACAGACACACACTTACACCAAGTAACACAGACACACACTTACACCAAGTAACAAAGACAGACAATGACACCAATTAACAAAGACATACACTGATACCCAGTAACACAGACACACAATTACACCAAGAAACAGAGACATACACTGACACCAAGTAACAAAGACATACACTTACACCAAGTAACAAAGACATACACTGACACCAAGTAACAAAGACATACACTTACACCAAGTAACACAGACAAACACTGACACCAAGTAACAAAGACACACACATACACCAACTACACAGACATACACTGACACAAAGTAACAAAGACATACACTGATACCCAATAACACAGACACACACTTACACCAAGTAACAAAGACAGACACTGATACCCAGTAACACAGACACACACTAAGACCAAGTCACAAAGACATACACTGACACCCAGTAACAAAGATAAACACTGACACCCAGGAACAAAGACACACACTGACACCAAGTAACAAAGACATACACTGACACCCAGTAACAAAGACATACACAGACACCAAGTAACAAAGACAGACACTGATCCCCAGTAACAGAGACATACACTGACACCTAGTAACAAAGACATACACTGACACCAAGTAGCAAAGACATACACTTACACCAAGTAACAAAGACATACACTGACACCAAGTAACAAAGACATACACTTACACCAAGTAACAAAGACATACACTGACACCAAGTAACAAAGACATACACTTACACCAAGTAACTCAGACATACACTGACAGAAAGTAACAAAGACATATACTTACACCAAGTAACAAAGACAGACACTGACACCAAGTAACAAAGACATACACTGATACCCAGTAACACAGACACACACTTACACCAAGTAACAGAGACATACACTGACACCAAGTAACACATACATACACTTACACCAAGTACACAGACATACACTGACACCAAGTAACAAAGACATACACTTGCACCAAGTAACAAAGACATACACTGACACCAAGTAACAAAGACATACACTTACACCAAAAAAACACAGACATACACTGACACCAAGTAACAAAGACACACACTGACACCAAGTACACAGACATACACTGACACCAAGTAACAAAGACATACAATGAAACACAGTAACACAGACACACACTTACACCAAGTAACAAAGACAGACACTGATACCCAGTAACACAGACACACACTAAGACCAAGTCACAAAGACATACACTGACACCCAGTAACAAAGATAAACACTGACACCCAGTAACAAAGGCACACACTGACACCAAGTAACAAAGACACACACTGACACCCAGTAACAAAGACATACACAGACACCAAGTGACAAAGACATACACTGATACCCAGCAACAAAGACACACACTTACAACAAGTAACAAAGCCAGACACTGACACCAAATAACACAGACATACACTGACACCAAGTCGCAAAGACATACACTTACACCAACTAACAAAGACACACACTGATACCCAGCAACACAAACACACTCTTACACCATGTAACAAAGACAGACAATGATACCCAGTAACACAGACACACACTTACACCAAGAATCAAAGACATACACTGACACCAACTAACAAAGACATACACTTACACCAAGTAACAAAGACATACACTGACACCAAGTAACAAAGGCATAAACTTACACCAAGTAACAAAGACACACACTGACACCAAGTACACAGACATACACTGACACCAATTAACAAAGACGTACACTGATACCCAGTAACAAAGACATACACTGACAGCAAGTAACAAAGACATTCACTGAAACCCAGTAACACAGATACACATTTACACCAAGTTACAAAGAAAAACACTGATACTCAGTAACACAGACACACACGTACACCAGGTATCGCAGACATACACAGACACCAACTAACAAATACATACACTGATACCCAGAAACACAGACAAACACTTACAGCAAGTAACAAAGACATACACTGACACCAAGTAACAAAGACATACACTTACACCAAATAACACAGACATACACTGACACCAAGTCGCAAAGACATACACTTACACCAACTAACAAAGACACACACTGATACCCAGCAACACAAACACACTCTTACACCATGTAACAAAGACAGACAATGATACCCAGCAACACAAACACACTCTTACACCATGTAACAAAGACAGACAATGATACCCAGTAACACAGACACACACTTACACCAAGAATCAAAGACATACACTGACACCAACTAACAAAGACATACAGTTACACCAAGTAACAAAGACACACACTGACACCAAGTACACAGACATACACAGACACCAAGTGACAAAGACATACACTGATACCCAGCAACAAAGACACACACTTACAACAAGTAACAAAGCCAGACACTGACACCAAATAGCAAAGACATACACTGATACCCAGTAACAAAGACATACACTGACACCAAGTAACAAAGACATACACTTACACCAAAAAAACACAGACATACACTGACACCAAGTAACAAAGACACACACTGACACCAAGTACACAGACATACACTGACACCAAGTAACAAAGACATACACTTGCACCAAGTAACAAAGACATACACTGACACCAAGTAACAAAGACATACACTTACACCAAAAAAACACAGACATACACTGACACCAAGTAACAAAGACACACACTGACACCAAGTACACAGACATACACTGACACCAAGTAACAAAGACATACAATGAAACACAGTAACACAGACATACACTGACACCAAGTAGCAAAGACATACACTGATACCCAGTAACACAGACGCAGACTTACACCAAGTAACACAGACACACACTTACACCAAGTAACAAAGACAAACAATGACACCAAGTAACAAAGACATACACTGATACCCAGTAACACAGACACACAATTACACCAAGTAACAGAGACATACACTGACACCTAGTAACAAAGACATACACTTACACCAAGTATCAAAGACATACACTGACACCAAGTAGCAAAGACATACACTTACACCAAGTAACAAAGGCATACACTGACACCAAGTAACAAAGACATACACTTACAACAAGTAACAAAGACATACACTGACACCAAGTAACAAAGACATACACTGATACGCAGTAACACAGACACACAATTACACCAAGTAACAGAGACATACACTGACACCAAGTAACAAAGACATACACTGACACCAAGTAACGCAGACAAACACTGACACTAAGTAACAAAGACATACACTGACACCAAGTAACAAAGACATACACTGTTACCCAGTAACACAGACACACACTTACACCAAGTAACACAGACACACACTTACACCAAGTAACAAAGACAGACAATGACACCAATTAACAAAGACATACACTGATACCCAGTAACACAGACACACAATTACACCAAGAAACAGAGACATACACTGACACCAAGTAACAAAGACATACACTTACACCAAGTAACAAAGACATACACTGACACCAAGTAACAAAGACATACACTTACACCAAGTAACACAGACAAACACTGACACCAAGTAACAAAGACACACACATACACCAACTACACAGACATACACTGACACAAAGTAACAAAGACATACACTGATACCCAATAACACAGACACACACTTACACCAAGTAACAAAGACAGACACTGTTACCCAGTAACACAGACACACACTAAGACCAAGTCACAAAGACATACACTGACACCCAGTAACAAAGATAAACACTGACACCCAGGAACAAAGACACACACTGACACCAAGTAACAAAGACATACACTGACACCCAGTAACAAAGACATACACAGACACCAAGTAACAAAGACAGACACTGATCCCCAGTAACAGAGACATACACTGACACCTAGTAACAAAGACATACACTGACACCAAGTAGCAAAGACATACACTTACACCAAGTAACAAAGACATACACTGACACCAAGTAACAAAGACATACACTTACACCAAGTAACAAAGACATACACTGACACCAAGTAACAAAGACATACACTTACACCAAGTAACTCAGACATACACTGACAGAAAGTAACAAAGACATATACTTACACCAAGTAACAAAGACAGACACTGACACCAAGTAACAAAGACATACACTGATACCCAGTAACACAGACACACACTTACACCAAGTAACAGAGACATACACTGACACCAAGTAACACATACATACACTTACACCAAGTACACAGACATACACTGACACCAAGTAACAAAGACATACACTTGCACCAAGTAACAAAGACATACACTGACACCAAGTAACAAAGACATACACTTACACCAAAAAAACACAGACATACACTGACACCAAGTAACAAAGACACACACTGACACCAAGTACACAGACATACACTGACACCAAGTAACAAAGACATACAATGAAACACAGTAACACAGACACACACTTACACCAAGTAACAAAGACAGACACTGATACCCAGTAACACAGACACACACTAAGACCAAGTCACAAAGACATACACTGACACCCAGTAACAAAGATAAACACTGACACCCAGTAACAAAGACACACACTGACACCAAGTAACAAAGACACACACTGACACCCAGTAACAAAGACATACACAGACACCAAGTGACAAAGACATACACTGATACCCAGCAACAAAGACACACACTTACAACAAGTAACAAAGCCAGACACTGACACCAAATAGCAAAGACATACACTGATACCCAGTAACAAAGACATACACTGACACCAAGTAACAAAGACATACACTTACACCAAAAAAACACAGACATACACTGACACCAAGTAACAAAGACACACACTGACACCAAGTACACAGACATACACTGACACCAAGTAACAAAGACATACACTTGCACCAAGTAACAAAGACATACACTTAGAACAAGTAACAAAGCCAGACACTGACACCAAATAGCAAAGACATACACTGATACCCAGTAACAAAGACATACACTGACACCAAGTAACAAAGACATACACTTACACCAAAAAAACACAGACATACACTGACACCAAGTAACAAAGACACACACTGACACCAAGTACACAGACATACACTGACACCAAGTAACAAAGACATACACTTGCACCAAGTAACAAAGACATACACTGACACCAAGTAACAAAGACATACACTTACACCAAAAAAACACAGACATACACTGACACCAAGTAACAAAGACACACACTGACACCAAGTACACAGACATACACTGACACCAAGTAACAAAGACATACAATGAAACACAGTAACACAGACATACACTGACACCAAGTAGCAAAGACATACACTGATACCCAGTAACACAGACGCAGACTTACACCAAGTAACACAGACACACACTTACACCAAGTAACAAAGACAAACAATGACACCCAGTAACAAAGACATACACAGACACCAAGTAACAAAGACAGACACTGATCCCCAGTAACACTGACATACACTTACACCAAGTAACAAAGACATACACTGACACCAAGTAGCAAAGACATACACTTACACCAAGTAACAAAGACATACACTGACACCAAGTAACAAAGACATACACTTACACCAAGTAACAAAGACATACACTGACACCAAGTAACAAAGACATACACTTACACCAAGTAACTCAGACATACACTGACAGAAAGTAACAAAGACATATACTTACACCAAGTAACAAAGACAGACACTGACACCAAGTAACAAAGACATACACTGATACCCAGTAACACAGACACACACTTACACCAAGTAACAGAGACATACACTGACACCAAGTAACACAGACATACACTTACACCAAGTACACAGACATACACTGACACCAAGTAACAAAGACATTCACTGACACCAAGTAACAAAGACATACAATTACACCAAGTAACAAAGACATACACTGATACCCAGTAACACAGACACACACTTACACCAAGTAACAAAGACATACACTGACACCCAGTAACAAAGAAATACACTGCCACCCAGTAACACAGACACACACGGACACCAAGTAACAAAGACAGACACTGATACCCAGTAACACAGACACACACTTACACCAAGTCACAAAGACATACACTGACACCAAGTAACACAGACACACACTTACACCCAGTAACAAAGACATACACTGACACCAAGTCACAAAGACATACACTGATACCAAGTCACAAAGACATACACTGATTCCCAGTTACACAGACACACACTGACACCAAGTAACAAAGACATACACTGACACCAAGTCACAAACACATACACTGACACCAAGTAACAAAGACATACACTGATACCCAGTAACACAGACACCCACTTACACCAAGTAACAAAGACATACACTGACACCAAGTAACAAAGACATACACTGACACCAATTAACAAAGACGTACACTGATACCCAGTAACAAAGACATACACTGACAGCAAGTAACAAAGACATTCACTGAAACCCAGTAACACAGATACACATTTACACCAAGTTACAAAGAAAAACACTGATACTCAGTAACACAGACACACACGTACACCAGGTATCGCAGACATACACAGACACCAACTAACAAATACATACACTGATACCCAGAAACACAGACAAACACTTACAGCAAGTAACAAAGACATACACTGACACCAAGTAACAAAGACATACACTTACACCAAATAACACAGACATACACTGACACCAAGTCGCAAAGACATACACTTACACCAACTAACAAAGACACACACTGATACCCAGCAACACAAACACACTCTTACACCATGTAACAAAGACAGACAATGATACCCAGTAACACAGACACACACTTACACCAAGAATCAAAGACATACACTGACACCAACTAACAAAGACATACACTTACACCAAGTAACAAAGACATACACTGACACCAAGTAACAAATGCATAAACTTACACCAAGTAACAAAGGCTTACACTGACACCAAGTAACAAAGACATACACTTACACCAAGTAAGACAGACATACACTTACACCAATTAACAAAGACACACACTTGCACCAAGTAACACGGACATACACTGACACCAAGTAACAAAGACATACGCTGATACCCAGTAACACAGACACACACTAACACCAAGTAACAAAGACAGACACTGACACCCAGTAATACAGACACACACTTACACCAAGTCACAAAGACACACACTGACACCCAGTAACTAAGACAGACACTGCTACCCAGTAACACAGACACACACTTACACCAAGTAACAAAGACAGACACTGACATCCAGTAACACAGACACACACTTACACCAAGTCACAAAGACACACACTGACACCCAGAAACAAAGACACACACTGACAACAAGTAACAAAGACATACACTGATACCCAGTAACACAGACACACAATTACACCAAGTAACAAAGACATACACTGACACCAAGTAACAAAGACATACACTGACACCAATTAACAAAGACAGACACTGATACCCAGTAACACAGACACACACTTACACCAAGTAACAAAGACATACACTGAAACCAAGTAACAAAGACATACACTTACACCAAGTAACAAAGACAGACACTGACACTAAGTAACAAAGACATGCACTGATACCCAGTAACACAGACACACACTTACACCAAGTAACAAAGACACACACTGATACCCAGTAACACAGACACACACTTACACCAAGTAACACGGACATACACTGACACCAAGTAACAAAGACAGACACTGACACCCAGGAACACAGATACACAGTGACACCCAGTAACTCAGAAAAACACTGACACCAAGTAACACAGACATACACTGACACCAACGAACAAAGACATACGCTGATATCCAGTGACACAGACAAACACTTACACCAAGTAACAAAGACATACACTGACACCAAGTAACAAAGACATCCACTTACACCAAATAACACAGACATAAACTGACATCAAGTAACAAAGACATACACTTACACCAAATAACAAAGACACACAATTACACCAAGTAACACAGACATACACTGACACCAATTAACAAAGACATGCACTTACACCAAGAAAGAAAGACACACACATACACCAAGTAACACAGACCTACACTGACACCAAGTAACAAAGACATACACTGAAACCCAGCAACACAGACACACTCTTACACCAAGTAACAAAGACAGACACTGATACCCAGTAACAAAGACATACGCTGATACCCAGTAACACAGACACACACTAACACCAAGTAACAAAGACAGACACTGACACCCAGTAATACAGACACACACTTACACCAAGTCACAAAGACACACACTGATACCCAGTAACTAAGACAGACACTGCTACCCAGTAACACAGACACACACTTACACCAAGTAACAAAGACAGACACTGACATCCAGTAACACAGACACACACTTACACCAAGTCACAAAGACACACACTGACACCCAGAAACAAAGACACACACTGACACCCAGTAACAAAGACACACACTGACAACAAGTAACAAAGACATACACTGATACCCAGTAACACAGACACACAATTACACCAAGTAACAAAGACATACACTGACACCAAGTAACAAAGACAGACACTGATACCCAGTAACACAGACACACACTTACACCAAGTAACAAAGACATACACTGAAACCAAGTAACAAAGACATACACTTACACCAAGTAACAAAGACATACACTTACACCAAGTAACACGGACATACACTGACACCAAGTAACAAAGACAGACACTGACACCCAGGAACACAGATACACAGTGACACCCAGTAACTCAGAAAAACACTGACACCACGTAACACAGACATACACTGACACCAACGAACAAAGACATACGCTGATATCCAGTGACACAGACAAACACTTACACCAAGTAACAAAGACATACACTGACACCAAGTAACAAAGACATCCACTTACACCAAATAACACAGACATACACTGACATCAAGTAACAAAGACATACACTTACACCAATTAACAAAGACATGCACTTACACCAAGAAAGAAAGACACACACATACACCAAGTAACACAGACCTACACTGACACCAAGTAACAAAGACATACACTGAAACCCAGCAACACAGACACACTCTTACACCAAGTAACAAAGACAGACACTGATACCCAGTAACAAAGACAGACACTGATACCCAGTAACACAGACACACACTTACACCAAGTAACAAAGACAGACACTGACATCCAGTAACACAGACACACAATTACACCAAGTCACAAAGACACACACTGACACCCAGTAACAAAGACATACACTGACCCCCAGTAACAAAGACACACAGTGACACCAAGTAACAAAGACATACACTGACCCCAATTAACAAAGACATACACTGATACCCAGTAACACAGACACACACTGACACCAAGTAACAAAGAGATACACTGAAACCAAGTAACAAAGACATACACTGACATCCAGGAACACAGATACACAGTGACACCCAGTAACACAGAGAAACACTGACACCAAGTAACAAAGACACACACTGACACCAAGTAACACAGAGATACACTGACACCAAGTAACAAAGACACCCACTTAGAACAAGTACAAAGAGATACACTTACACCAAATAACAAAGACACACAATTACACCAAGTAACACAGACATACACTGACACCAATTAACAAAGACATGCACTTACACCAAGAAAGAAAGACACACACTTACAGCAAGTAACACAGACCTACACTGACACCAAGTAACAAAGACATACACTGAAACCCAGCAACACAGACACACTCTTACACCAAGTAACAAAGACAGACACTGATACCCAGTAACAAAGACAGACACTGATACCCAGTAACACAGACACACACTTACACCAAGTAACAAAGACAGACACTGACATCCAGTAACACAGACACACAATTACACCAAGTCACAAAGACACACACTGACACCCAGTAACAAAGACAATACACTGACACCCAGTAACAAAGACACACAGTGACACCAAGTAACAAAGACATACACTGATACCCAGTAACACAGACACACAATTACACCAAGTAACAAAGAGATACACAGACACCAAGTAACGAAGACATACACTGACACCAATTAACAAAGACATACACTGATACCCAGTAACACAGACACACACTGACACCAAGTAACAAAGAGATACACTGAAACCAAGTAACAAAGACATACACTGACATCCAGGAACACAGATACACAGTGACACCCAGTAACACAGAGAAACACTGACACCAAGTAACAAAGACACACACTGACACCAAGTAACACAGACATACACTGACACCAAGTAACAAAGACACCCACTTAGACCAAGTACAAAGACATACACTGACACCAAGCAACAAAGATATACACTGACACCAAGTAACAAAGACATACACTTACACCAAGCAACACAGACAAGCACTGACACCAAGTAACAAAGACACACACATACACCAAGTTCACAGACATACACTGACACAAAGTAACAAAGACATACACTGATACCCAGTAACACAGACACACACTTACACCAAGTAACAAAGACAGACAGTGATACCCAGTAACACAGACACACGCTAAGACCAAGTCACAAAGACATACACTGACACCCAGAAACAAAGATAAACACTGACACCCAGTAACAAAGACACACACTGACACCAAGTAACAAAGACACACACTGACACCCAGTAACAAAGACATACACAGACACCAAGTGACAAAGACATACACTGATACCCAGCAACAAAGAAACACACTTACAACAAGTAACAAAGCCAGACACTGATACCCAGTAACACTGACATACACTTACACCAAGTAACAAAGACATACAATGACACCAAGTAGCAAAGACATACACTGATACCCAGTAACACAGACACACACTTACACCAAGTAACAGAGACATACACTGACACCAAGTAACAAAGACATACACTTACACCAAATAACAAAGACATACACTGACACCAAGTAACAAAGACATACACTTACACCAAGTAACACAGACATACACTGACACCAAGTAACAAAGACACACACTGACACCAAGTACACAGACATACACTGACACCAAGTAACAAAGACATACAATGAAACACAGTAACACAGACAAACACTTACAACAAGTAACAAAGACATACACTGACACCAAGTAACAAAGACATACACTGACAGCAAATAACACAGACATACACTGACACCAAGTAACAAAGACATACACTGATACCCAGTAACACAGACGCAGACTTACACCAAGTAACACAGACACACACATACACCAAGTAACAAAGACAAACAATGACACCAAGTAACAAAGACATACACAGATATCCAGTAACACAGACACACAATTACATCAAGTAACAGAGACATACACTGACACCGAGTAACAAAGACATACACTTACACCAAGTAACAAAGACATGCACTGACACCAAGTAACAAAGACATACACTGACACCAAGTAACAAAGCCATACACTTACAATAGTAACACAGACAAACAGAGACACCAAGTAACAAAGACACACACATACACCAAGTACACAGACATACACTGACACCAAGTAACAAAGACATACACTGATACCCAGTAACACAGACACACACTTACACCAAGTAACAAAGACAGACACTGATACCCAGTAACACAGACACACACTAAGACCAAGTCACAAAGACATACACTGACACCCAGTAACAAAGACAAACACTGACACCCAGTAACAAAGACACACACTGACACCAAGTAACAAAGACACACACTTACACCAAGTAACAAAGACAGACACTGACAACCACTAACACAGACACACAATTACACCAAGTCACAAAGACACACACTGACACCCAGTAACAAAGAGATACACTGACACCCAGTAACAAAGACACACAGTGACACCAAGTAACAAAGACATACACTGATACCCAGTAACACAGACACACAATTACACCAAGTAACAAAGACTTACACTGACACCAAGTAACAAAGACATACACTGACACCAATTAACAAAGACATACACTGATACCCAGTAACATAGACACACACTTACACCAAGTAAGAAAGACATACACTGAAACCAAGTAACAAAGACATACACTGACACCAAGTAAAAAAGACATACACTGACACCAAGTAACAAAGACATACACTTACAACAAGTAACAAAGACATACACTGACACCAAGTAACAAAGACATACACTGATACCCAGTAACACAGACACACAATTACACCAAGTAACAAAGACATACACATACACCAAGTAACAAAGACATACACTGACACCAAGTAACAAAGACATACACTGATACCAAGTAACACAGACACACACTTACACCTAGTAACACAGACACACACTTACACCAAGTAACAAAGACAGACAATGACACCAATTAACAAAGAGATACACTGATACCGAGTAACACAGACACACAATTACACCAAGAAACAGAGACATGCACTGACACCAAGTAACAAAGACATACACTTACACCAAGTAACTAAGACATACACTGACACCAAGTAACAAAGACATACACTTACACCAAGTAACACAGACACACACTGACACCAAGTAACAAAGACACACACATACACCAAGTACACAGACATACACTGACACAAAGTAACAAAGACATACACTGATACCCAATAACACAGACACACACTTACACCAAGTAACAAAGACAGACACTGATACCCAGTAACACAGACACACACTAAGACCAAGTCACAAAGAAATACACTGACACCCAGTAACAAAGATAAACACTGACACCCAGGAACAAAGACACACACTGACACCAAGTAACAAAGACACACACTGACACCCAGTAACAAAGACATACACAGACACCAAGTAACAAAGACAGACACTGATACCCAGTAACACTGACATACACTTACACCAAGTAACAAAGACATACACTGACACCAAGTAGCAAAGACATACACTTACACCAAGTAACAAAGACATACACTGACACCAAGTAACAAAGACATACACTTACACCAAGTAACAAAGACATACACTGACACCAAGTAACAAAGACATACACTTACACCAAGTAACTCAGACATACACTGACAGAAAGTAACAAAGACATATACTTACACCAAGTAACAAAGACATACACTGACACCAAGTAACAAAGACATACACTGATACCCAGTAACACAGACACACACTTACACCAAGTAACAGAGACATACACTGACACCAAGTAACACAGACATACACTTACACCAAGTACACAGACATACACTGACACCAAGTAACAAAGACATACACTGACACCAAGTAACAAAGACATACACTGACAGCAAGTAACAAAGACATACACTGACACCAAGTAACACAGACAAACACTGACACTAAGTAACAAAGCCATACACTGACACCAAGTAACAAAGACATACACTGATACCCAGTAACACAGACACACACTTACACCAAGTAACACAGACACACACTTACACCAAGTAACAAAGACAGACAATGACACCAATTAACAAAGACATACACTGATACCCAGTAACACAGCCACACACTTACACCAAGTAACACAGACACACACTGACACCAAGTAACAAAGACACACACATACACCAAGTACACAGACATACACTGACACAAAGTAACAAAGACATACACTGATACCCAATAACACAGACACACACTTACACCAAGTAACAAAGACAGACACTGATACCCAGTAACACAGACACACACTAAGACCAAGTCACAAAGAAATACACTGACACCCAGTAACAAAGATAAACACTGACACCCAGGAACAAAGACACACACTGACACCAAGTAACAAAGACACACACTGACACCCAGTAACAAAGACATACACAGACACCAAGTAACAAAGACAGACACTGATACCCAGTAACACTGACATACACTTACACCAAGTAACAAAGACATACACTGACACCAAGTAGCAAAGACATACACTTACACCAAGTAACAAAGACATACACTGACACCAAGTGACAAAGACATACACTTACACCAAGTAACAAAGACATACACTGACACCAAGTAACAAAGACATACACTTACACCAAGTAACTCAGACATACACTGACAGAAAGTAACAAAGACATATACTTACACCAAGTAACAAAGACATACACTGACACCAAGTAACAAAGACATACACTGATACCCAGTAACACAGACACACAATTACACCAAGTAACAAAGACTTACACTGACACCAAGTAACAAAGACATACACTGACACCAATTAACAAAGACATACACTGATACCCAGTAACATAGACACACACTTACACCAAGTAAGAAAGACATACACTGAAACCAAGTAACAAAGACATACACTGACACCAAGTAACAAAGACATACACTTACAACAAGTAACAAAGACATACACTGACACCAAGTAACAAAGACATACACTGATACCCAGTAACACAGACACACAATTACACCAAGTAACAGAGACATACACTGACACCAAGTAACAAAGACATACACATACACCAAGTAACAAAGACATACACATACACCAAGTAACAAAGACATACACTGACACCAAGTAACAAAGACATACACTGATACCAAGTAACACAGACACACACTTACACCTAGTAACAAAGACAGACAATGACACCAATTAACAAAGACATACACTGATACCGAGTAACACAGACACACAGTTACACCAAGAAACAGAGACATGCACTGACACCAAGTAACAAAGACATACACTTACACCAAGTAACTAAGACATACACTGACACCAAGTAACAAAGACATACACTTACACCAAGTAACACAGACACACACTGACACCAAGTAACAAAGACACACACATACACCAAGTACACAGACATACACTGACACAAAGTAACAAAGACATACACTGATACCCAATAACACAGACACACACTTACACCAAGTAACAAAGACAGACACTGATACCCAGTAACACAGACACACACTAAGACCAAGTCACAAAGAAATACACTGACACCCAGTAACAAAGATAAACACTGACACCCAGGAACAAAGACACACACTGACACCAAGTAACAAAGACACACACTGACACCCAGTAACAAAGACATACACAGACACCAAGTAACAAAGACAGACACTGATACCCAGTAACACTGACATACACTTACACCAAGTAACAAAGACACACACTGACACCAAGTAGCAAAGACATACACTTACACCAAGTAACAAAGACATACACTGACACCAAGTAACAAAGACATACACTTACACCAAGTAACAAAGACATACACTGACACCAAGTAACAAAGACATACACTGACACCAAGTAACAAAGACATACACTGATACCCAGTAACACAGACACACACTTACACCAAGTAACAGAGACATACACTGACACCAAGTAACAAAGACATACACTGACACCAAGTAACAAAGACATACACTGACAGCAAGTAACAAAGACATACACTGACACCAAGTAACACAGACAAACACTGACACTAAGTAACAAAGACATACACTGACACCAAGTAACAAAGACATACACTGATACCCAGTAACACAGACACACAATTACACCAAGTAACAAAGACTTACACTGACACCAAGTAACAAAGACATACACTGACACCAATTAACAAAGACATACACTGATACCCAGTAACATAGACACACACTTACACCAAGTAAGAAAGACATACACTGAAACCAAGTAACAAAGACATACACTGACACCAAGTAACAAAGACATACACTTACAACAAGTAACAAAGACATACACTGACACCAAGTAACAAAGACATACACTGATACCCAGTAACACAGACACACAATTACACCAAGTAACAGAGACATACACTGACACCAAGTAACAAAGACATACACATACACCAAGTAACAAAGACATACACATACACCAAGTAACAAAGACATACACTGACACCAAGTAACAAAGACATACACTGATACCAAGTAACACAGACACACACTTACACCTAGTAACAAAGACAGACAATGACACCAATTAACAAAGACATACACTGATACCGAGTAACACAGACACACAGTTACACCAAGAAACAGAGACATGCACTGACACCAAGTAACAAAGACATACACTTACACCAAGTAACTAAGACATACACTGACACCAAGTAACAAAGACATACACTTACACCAAGTAACACAGACACACACTGACACCAAGTAACAAAGACACACACATACACCAAGTACACAGACATACACTGACACAAAGTAACAAAGACATACACTGATACCCAATAACACAGACACACACTTACACCAAGTAACAAAGACAGACACTGATACCCAGTAACACAGACACACACTAAGACCAAGTCACAAAGAAA
Organism: Heterodontus francisci; assembly: GCF_036365525.1. Classification (NCBI taxonomy): domain Eukaryota; kingdom Metazoa; phylum Chordata; class Chondrichthyes; order Heterodontiformes; family Heterodontidae; genus Heterodontus; species Heterodontus francisci. The sequence continues at coordinate 56,664,781 of NC_090398.1, forward strand.
TACACTGACACCCAGTAACAAAGATAAACACTGACACCCAGGAACAAAGACACACACTGACACCAAGTAACAAAGACACACACTGACACCCAGTAACAAAGACATACACAGACACCAAGTAACAAAGACAGACACTGATACCCAGTAACACTGACATACACTTACACCAAGTAACAAAGACACACACTGACACCAAGTAGCAAAGACATACACTTACACCAAGTAACAAAGACATACACTGACACCAAGTAACAAAGACATACACTTACACCAAGTAACAAAGACATACACTGACACCAAGTAACAAAGACATACACTTACACCAAGTAACTCAGACATACACTGACAGAAAGTAACAAAGACATATACTTACACCAAGTAACAAAGACATACACTGACACCAAGTAACAAAGACATACACTGATACCCAGTAACACAGACACACACTTACACCAAGTAACAGAGACATACACTGACACCAAGTAACAAAGACATACACTGACACCAAGTAACAAAGACATACACTGACAGCAAGTAACAAAGACATACACTGACACCAAGTAACACAGACAAACACTGACACTAAGTAACAAAGACATACACTGACACCAAGTAACAAAGACATACACTGATACCCAGTAACACAGACACACACTTACACCAAGTAACACAGACACACACTTACACCAAGTAACAAAGACAGACAATGACACCAATTAACAAAGACATACACTGATACCCAGTAACACAGACACACACTTACACCAAGTAACACAGACACACACTGACACCAAGTAACAAAGACACACACATACACCAAGTACACAGACATACACTGACACAAAGTAACAAAGACATACACTGATACCCAATAACACAGACACACACTTACACCAAGTAACAAAGACAGACACTGATACCCAGTAACACAGACACACACTAAGACCAAGTCACAAAGAAATACACTGACACCCAGTAACAAAGATAAACACTGACACCCAGGAACAAAGACACACACTGACACCAAGTAACAAAGACACACACTGACACCCAGTAACAAAGACATACACAGACACCAAGTAACAAAGACTGCCACTGATACCCAGTAACACTGACATACACTTACACCAAGTAACAAAGACATACACTGACACCAAGTAGCAAAGACATACACTTACACCAAGTAACAAAGACATACACTGACACCAAGTAACAAAGACATACACTTACACCAAGTAACAAAGACATACACTGACACCAAGTAACAAAGACAGACACTTACACCAAGTAACTCAGACATACACTGACAGAAAGTAACAAAGACATATACTTACACCAAGTAACAAAGACATACACTGACACCAAGTAACAAAGACATACACTGATACCCAGTAACACAGACACACAATTACACCAAGTAACAAAGACTTACACTGACACCAAGTAACAAAGACATACACTGACACCAATTAACAAAGACATACACTGATACCCAGTAACATAGACACACACTTACACCAAGTAAGAAAGACATACACTGAAACCAAGTAACAAAGACATACACTGACACCAAGTAACAAAGACATACACTGACACCAAGTAACAAAGACATACACTTACAACAAGTAACAAAGACATACACTGACACCAAGTAACAAAGACATACACTGATACCCAGTAACACAGACACACAATTACACCAAGTAACAGAGACATACACTGACACCAAGTAACAAAGACATACACATACACCAAGTAACAAAGACATACACTGACACCAAGTAACAAAGACATACACTGATACCAAGTAACACAGACACACACTTACACCTAGTAACACCGACACACACTTACACCAAGTAACAAAGACAGACAATGACACCAATTAACAAAGACATACACTGATACAGAGTAACACAGACACACAATTACACCAAGAAACAGAGACATGCACTGACACCAAGTAACAAAGACATACACTTACACCAAGTAACTAAGACATACTCTTACACCAAGTAACAAAGACATACACTTACACCAAGTAACACAGACACACACTGACACCAAGTAACAAAGACACACACATACACCAAGTACACAGACATACACTGACACAAAGTAACAAAGACATACACTGATACCCAATAACACAGACACACACTTACACCAAGTAACAAAGACAGACACTGATACCCAGTAACACAGACACACACTAAGACCAAGTCACAAAGAAATACACTGACACCCAGTAACAAAGATAAACACTGACACCCAGGAACAAAGACACACACTGACACCAAGTAACAAAGACACACACTGACACCCAGTAACAAAGACATACACAGACACCAAGTAACAAAGACAGACACTGATACCCAGTAACACTGACATACACTTACACCAAGTAACAAAGACATACACTGACACCAAGTAGCAAAGACATACACTTACACCAAGTAACAAAGACATACACTGACACCAAGTAACAAAGACATACACATACACCAAGTAACAAAGACATACACTGACACCAAGTAACAAAGACATACACTTACACCAAGTAACTCAGACATACACTGACAGAAAGTAACAAAGACATATACTTACACCAAGTAACAAAGACATACACTGACACCAAGTAACAAAGACATACACTGATACCCAGTAACACAGACACACACTTACACCAAGTAACAGAGACATACACTGACACCAAGTAACACAGACATACACTTACACCAAGTACACAGACATACACTGACACCAAGTAACAAAGACATACACTGACACCAAGTAACAAAGACATACACTGACAGCAAGTAACAAAGACATACACTGACACCAAGTAACACAGACAAACACTGACACTAAGTAACAAAGACATACACTGACACCAAGTAACAAAGACATACACTGATACCCAGTAACACAGACACACACTTACACCAAGTAACACAGACACACACTTACACCAAGTAACAAAGACAGACAATGACACCAATTAACAAAGACATGCACTGGTACCCAGTAACACAGACACACAATTACACCAAGAAACAGAGACATACACTGACACCAAGTAACAAAGACATACACTTACACCAAGTAACAAAGACCTACACTGACACCAAGTAACAAAGACATGCAATGAAACACAGTAACACAGACAAACACTTACAGCAAGTAACAAAGACATACACTGACACCAAGTAACAAAGACATACACTTACAGCAAATAAAACAGACATACACTGACACCAAGTAACAAAGACATACACTGATACCCAGTAACACAGACGCAGACTTACACCAAGTAACAAAGACGCACACTTACACCAAGTAACAAAGACAAACAATGACACCAAGTAACAAAGACATACACTGATACCCAGTAACACAGACACACAATTACACAAAGTAACAGAGACATACACTGACACCTAGTAACAAAGACATACACTTACACCAAGTATCAAATACATACACTGACACCAAGTAGCAAAGACATACACTTACACCAAGTAACAAAGGCATACACTGACACCAAGTAACAAAGACATACACTTACAACAAGTAACAAAGACATACACTGACACCAAGTAACAAAGACACACACTGACACCCAGTAACAAAGACATACACAGACACCAAGTAACAAAGACAGACACTGATACCCAGTAACACTGACATACACTTACACCAAGTAACAAAGACATACACTGACACCAAGTAGCAAAGACATACACTTACACCAAGTAACAAAGACATACACTGATACCCAGTAACACAGACAAACACTGACACTAAGTAACAAAGACATACACTGACACCAAGTAACAAAGACAGACACTGATACCCAGTAACACAGACACACACTAAGACCAAGTCACAAAGAAATACACTGACACCCAGTAATTAAGATAAACACTGACACCCAGGAACAAAGACACACACTGACACCAAGTAACAAAGACACACACTGACACCCAGTAACAAAGACATACACAGACACCAAGTAACAAAGACAGACACTGATACCCAGTAACACTGACATACACTTACACCAAGTAACAAAGACATACACTGACACCAAGTAGCAAAGACATACACTTACACCAAGTAACAAAGACATACACTGACACCAAGTAACAAAGACATACACTTACACCAAGTAACAAAGACATACACTGACACCAAGTAACAAAGACATACACTTACACCAAGTAACTCAGACATACACTGACAGAAAGTAACAAAGACATATACTTACACCAAGTAACAAAGACATACACTGACACCAAGTAACAAAGACATACACTGATACCCAGTAACACAGACACACACTTACACCAAGTAACAGAGACATACACTGACACCAAGTAACACAGACATACACTTACACCAAGTACACAGACATACACTGACACCAAGTAACAAAGACATACACTGACACCAAGTAACAAAGACATACACTGACAGCAAGTAACAAAGGCATACACTGACACCAAGTAACAAAGACATACACTTACAACAAGTAACAAAGACATACACTGACACCAAGTAACAAAGACATACACTGACACGAAGTAACAAAGACATACACTTACACCAAGTAACAAAGACATACACTGACACCAAGTAACAAAGACATACACTGACACCAAGTAACAAAGACATACACTGATACCCAGTAACACAGACAAACACTGACACTAAGTAACAAAGACATACACTGACACCAAGTAACAAAGACATACACTGATACCCAGTAACACAGACACACACTTACACCAAGTAACACAGACACACACTTACACCAAGTAACAAAGACAGACAATGACACCAATTAACAAAGACATACACTGATACCCAGTAACACAGACACACAATTACACCAAGAAACAGAGACATACACTGACGCCAAGTAACAAAGACATACACTTACACCAAGTAACAAAGACATACACTAACACCAAGTAACAAAGACATACACTTACACCAAGTAACACAGACAAACACTGACACCAAGTAACAAAGACACACACATACACCAAGTACACAGACATACACTGTCACCAAGTAACAAAGACATACACTGATACCCAATAACACAGACACACACTTACACCAAGTAACAAAGACAGACACTGATACCCAGTAACACAGACACACACTAAGACCAAGTCACAAAGACATACACTGACACCCAGTAACAAAGATAAACACTGACACCCAGGAACAAAGACACACACTGACACCAAGTAACAAAGACACACACTGACACCCAGTAACAAAGACATACACAGACACCAAGTAACAAAGACACACACTGATACCCAGTAACTCTGACATACACTTACACCAAGTAACAAAGACATACACTGACACCAAGTAGCAAAGACATACACTTACACCAAGTAACAAAGACATACACTGACACCAAGTAACAAAGACATACACTTACACCAAGTAACAAAGACATACACTGACACCAAGTAACAAAGACATACACTTACACCAAGTAACTCATTCATACACTGACAGAAAGTAACAAAGACATATACTTACACCAAGTAACAAAGACATACACTGACACCAAGTAACAAAGACATACACTGAACCCCAGTAACACGGACAAACACTTACAGCAAGTCACAAAGACATACACTGACGCCAAGTAACAAAGACATACACTTACAGCAAATAACACAGACATACACTGACACCAAGTAACAAAGACATACAATGACACCTAGGAACGAAGACAAACACTGATACCCAGTAACACAGACACACAATTACACCAAGTAACAGAGACATACACTGACACCGAGTAACAAAGACATACACTTACACCAAGTAACAAAGACATGCACTGACACCAAGTAACAAAGACATACACTGACACCAAGTAACAAAGCCATACACTTACAATAGTAACACAGACAAACACTGACACCAAGTAACAAAGACACACACATACACCAAGTACACAGACATACACTGACACCAAGTAACAAAGACATACACTGATACCCAGTAACACAGACACACACTTACACCAAGTAACAAAGACAGACACTGATACCCAGTAACACAGACACACACTAAGACCAAGTCACAAAGACATACACTGACACCCAGTAACAAAGACAAACACTGACACCCAGTAACAAAGACACACACTGACACCAAGTAACAAAGACACACACTTACACCAAGTAACAAGGACAGACACTGACATCCACTAACACAGACACACAATTACACCAAGTCACAAAGACACACACTGACACCCAGTAACAAAGACATACACTGACACCCAGTAACAAAGACACACAGTGACACCAAGTAACAAAGACATACACTGATACCCAGTAACACAGACACACAATTACACCAAGTAACAAAGACTTACACTGACACCAAGTAACAAAGACATACACTGACACCAATTAACAAAGACATACACTGATACCCAGTAAGACAGACACACACTTACACCAAGTAACAAAGACATACACTGAAACCAAGTAACAAAGACATACACTGACACCAAGTAGCAAAGACATACACTTACACCAAGTAACAAAGACATACACTGACACCAAGTAACAAAGACATACACTTACAACAAGTAACAAAGACATACACTGACACCAAGTAACAAAGACATACACTGATACCCAGTAACACAGACACACAATTACACCAAGTAACAGAGACATACACTGACACAAAGTAACAAAGACATACACATACACCAAGTAACAAAGACATACACTGACACCAAGTAACAAAGACATACACTTACACCAAGTAACACAGACAAACACTGACACTAAGTAACAAAGACATACACTGACACCAAGTAACAAAGACATACACTGATACCCAGTAACACAGACACACACTTACACCAAGTAACACAGACACACACTTACACCAAGTAACAAAGACAGACAATGACACCAAGTAACAAAGACATACACTGATACCCAGTAACAAAGACATACACTTACACCAAGTAACAAAGACATACACTGACACCAAGTCACAAAGACATACACTTACAGCAAGTAACACAGACAAACACTGACACCAAGTAACAAAGACACACACATACACCAAGTACACAGACATACACTGACACAAAGTAACAAAGACATACACTGATACCCAGTAACACAGACACACACTTACACCAAGTAACAAAGACAGACACTGATACCCAGTAAAACAGACACACACTAAGATCAAGTCACAAAAACATACACTGACACCCAGTAACAAAGATAAACACCGACACCCAGTAACAAAGACACACACTGAAATCAGTTAACAAAGACACACACTGACACCCAGTAACAAAGATATACACAGACACCAAGTAACAAAGACATACACTGATACCCAGCAACAAAGACACACACTTACACCAAGTAACAAAGACTGACACTGATACCCAGTAACACTGACATACACTTACACCAAGTAACAAAGACATACACTGACACCAAGTAGCAAAGACATACACTTACACCAAGTAACAAAGACATACACTGACACCAAGTAACAAAGACATACACTTACACCAAGTAACAAAGACATACACTGACACCAAGTAACAAAGACATACACTTACACCAAGTAACTCAGACATACACAGACAGAAAGTAACAAAGACATATACTTACACCAAGTAACAAAGACATACACTGACACCAAGTAACAAGGACATACACTGATACCCAGTAACACAGACACACACTTACACCAAGTAACAGAGACATACACTGACACCAAGTAACAAAGACATACACTTACACCAAGTAACAAAGACATACACTTACACCAAGTAACAAAGACATACACTGACACCAAGTAACAAAGACATACACTTACACCAAGTAACACAGACATACACTGACACCAAGTAACAAAGACACACACTGACACCAAGTACACAGACATACACTGACACCAAGTAACAAAGACATACAATGAAACCCAGTAACACAGACAAACACTTACAGCAAGTAACAAAGACATACACTGACACCAAGTAACAAAGACATACTCTTACAGCAAATAACACAGACATACACTGACACCAAGTAACAAAGACATACACTGATACCCAGTAACACAGACGCAGACTTACACCAAGTAACACAGACACACACTGACACCTAGTAACAAAGACATACACTTACACCAAGTATCAAAGACATACACTGACACCAAGTAGCAAAGACATACACTTACACCAAGTAACAAAGCCATACACTGACACCAAGTAACAAAGACATACACTTACAACAAGTAACAAAGACATACACTGACACCAAGTAACAAAGACATACACTGATACCCAGTAACACAGACACACAATTACACCAAGTAACAGAGACATACACTGACACCAAGAAACAAAGACATGCACATACACCAAGTAACAAAGACATACACTGACACCAAGTAACAAAGACATACACTTACACCAAGTAACACAGACAAACACTGACACTAAGTAACAAAGACATACACTGACACCAAGTAACAAAGACATACACTGATACCCAGTAACACAGACACACACTTACACCAAGTAACACAGACACACACTTACACCAAGTAACAAAGACAGACAATGACACCAAGTAACAAAGACATACACTGATACCCAGTAACACAGACACACCATTATACCAAGAAACAGAGACATACACTGACACAAAGTAACAAAGACAGACACTGATACCCAGTAACACAGACACACACTAAGACCAAGTCACAAAGACATACACTGACACCCAGTAACAAAGACAAACACTGACACCCATTAACAAAGACACACACTGACACCAAGTAACAAAGAAACACACTTACACCAAGTAACAAAGACATACACAGACACCAAGTAACAAAGACAGACACTGATACCCAGTAACACAGACACACACTTACACCAAGTAACAAAGACATACAATGATACCCAGCAACACAGACATACACTTACACCAAGTAACAAAGACAGACACTGATACCCAGTAACACAGACATACACTTACACCAAGTATCAAAGACATACACTGACACCAAGTAGCAAAGACATACACTGACACCAAGTAACAAAGACATACACTGACACCAAGTAACAAAGACATACACTTACACCAAGTAACACAGACATACACTGACACCAAGTAGCAAAGACATACACTTACACCAAGTAACAAAGATATACACTTACACCAATTAACAAAGACATACACTGACACCAAATAACAAAGACATACACTGATACCCAGTAACACAGACACACACTTACACCAAGTAACACAGACACACACTTACACCAAGTAACAAAGACAGACAATGACACCAATTAACAAAGACATACACTGATACCCAGTAACACAGACACACAATTACACCAAGAAACAGAGACATACACTGACGCCAAGTAACAAAGACATACACTTACACCAAGTAACAAAGACATACACTGACACCAAGTAACAAAGACATACACTTACACCAAGTAACACAGACAAACACTGACACCAAGTAACAAAGACACACACATACACCAAGTACACAGACATACACTGTCACCAAGTAACAAAGACATACACTGATACCCAATAACACAGACACACACTTACACCAAGTAACAAAGACAGACACTGATACCCAGTAACACAGACACACACTAAGACCAAGTCACAAAGACATACACTGACACCCAGTAACAAAGATAAACACTGACACCCAGGAACAAAGACACACACTGACACCAAGTAACAAAGACACACACTGACACCCAGTAACAAAGACATACACAGACACCAAGTAACAAAGACACACACTGATACCCAGTAACTCTGACATACACTTACACCAAGTAACAAAGACATACACTGACACCAAGTAGCAAAGACATACACTTACACCAAGTAACAAAGACATACACTGACACCAAGTAACAAAGACATACACTTACACCAAGTAACAAAGACATACACTGACACCAAGTAACAAAGACATACACTTACACCAAGTAACTCATTCATACACTGACAGAAAGTAACAAAGACATATACTTACACCAAGTAACAAAGACATACACTGACACCAAGTAACAAAGACATACACTGAACCCCAGTAACACGGACAAACACTTACAGCAAGTCACAAAGACATACACTGACGCCAAGTAACAAAGACATACACTTACAGCAAATAACACAGACATACACTGACACCAAGTAACAAAGACATACAATGACACCTAGGAACGAAGACAAACACTGATACCCAGTAACACAGACACACAATTACACCAAGTAACAGAGACATACACTGACACCGAGTAACAAAGACATACACTTACACCAAGTAACAAAGACATGCACTGACACCAAGTAACAAAGACATACACTGACACCAAGTAACAAAGCCATACACTTACAATAGTAACACAGACAAACACTGACACCAAGTAACAAAGACACACACATACACCAAGTACACAGACATACACTGACACCAAGTAACAAAGACATACACTGATACCCAGTAACACAGACACACACTTACACCAAGTAACAAAGACAGACACTGATACCCAGTAACACAGACACACACTAAGACCAAGTCACAAAGACATACACTGACACCCAGTAACAAAGACAAACACTGACACCCAGTAACAAAGACACACACTGACACCAAGTAACAAAGACACACACTTACACCAAGTAACAAAGACAGACACTGACATCCACTAACACAGACACACAATTACACCAAGTCACAAAGACACACACTGACACCCAGTAACAAAGACATACACTGACACCCAGTAACAAAGACACACAGTGACACCAAGTAACAAAGACATACACTGATACCCAGTAACACAGACACACAATTACACCAAGTAACAAAGACTTACACTGACACCAAGTAACAAAGACATACACTGACACCAATTAACAAAGACATACACTGATACCCAGTAAGACAGACACACACTTACACCAAGTAACAAAGACATACACTGAAACCAAGTAACAAAGACATACACTGACACCAAGTAGCAAAGACATACACTTACACCAAGTAACAAAGACATACACTGACACCAAGTAACAAAGACATACACTTACAACAAGTAACAAAGACATACACTGACACCAAGTAACAAAGACATACACTGATACCCAGTAACACAGACACACAATTACACCAAGTAACAGAGACATACACTGACACAAAGTAACAAAGACATACACATACACCAAGTAACAAAGACATACACTGACACCAAGTAACAAAGACATACACTTACACCAAGTAACACAGACAAACACTGACACTAAGTAACAAAGACATACACTGACACCAAGTAACAAAGACATACACTGATACCCAGTAACACAGACACACACTTACACCAAGTAACACAGACACACACTTACACCAAGTAACAAAGACAGACAATGACACCAAGTAACAAAGACATACACTGATACCCAGTAACAAAGACATACACTTACACCAAGTAACAAAGACATACACTGACACCAAGTCACAAAGACATACACTTACAGCAAGTAACACAGACAAACACTGACACCAAGTAACAAAGACACACACATACACCAAGTACACAGACATACACTGACACAAAGTAACAAAGACATACACTGATACCCAGTAACACAGACACACACTTACACCAAGTAACAAAGACAGACACTGATACCCAGTAAAACAGACACACACTAAGATCAAGTCACAAAAACATACACTGACACCCAGTAACAAAGATAAACACCGACACCCAGTAACAAAGACACACACTGAAATCAGTTAACAAAGACACACACTGACACCCAGTAACAAAGATATACACAGACACCAAGTAACAAAGACATACACTGATACCCAGCAACAAAGACACACACTTACACCAAGTAACAAAGACTGACACTGATACCCAGTAACACTGACATACACTTACACCAAGTAACAAAGACATACACTGACACCAAGTAGCAAAGACATACACTTACACCAAGTAACAAAGACATACACTGACACCAAGTAACAAAGACATACACTTACACCAAGTAACAAAGACATACACTGACACCAAGTAACAAAGACATACACTTACACCAAGTAACTCAGACATACACAGACAGAAAGTAACAAAGACATATACTTACACCAAGTAACAAAGACACACACTGACACCAAGTAACAAGGACATACACTGATACCCAGTAACACAGACACACACTTACACCAAGTAACAGAGACATACACTGACACCAAGTAACAAAGACATACACTTACACCAAGTAACAAAGACATACACTTACACCAAGTAACAAAGACATACACTGACACCAAGTAACAAATACATACACTTACACCAAGTAACACAGACATACACTGACACCAAGTAACAAAGACACACACTGACACCAAGTACACAGACATACACTGACACCAAGTAACAAAGACATACAATGAAACCCAGTAACACAGACAAACACTTACAGCAAGTAACAAAGACATACACTGACACCAAGTAACAAAGACATACTCTTACAGCAAATAACACAGACATACACTGACACCAAGTAACAAAGACATACACTGATACCCAGTAACACAGACGCAGACTTACACCAAGTAACACAGACACACACTGACACCTAGTAACAAAGACATACACTTACACCAAGTATCAAAGACATACACTGACACCAAGTAGCAAAGACATACACTTACACCAAGTAACAAAGCCATACACTGACACCAAGTAACAAAGACATACACTTACAACAAGTAACAAAGACATACACTGACACCAAGTAACAAAGACATACACTGATACCCAGTAACACAGACACACAATTACACCAAGTAACAGAGACATACACTGACACCAAGAAACAAAGACATGCACATACACCAAGTAACAAAGACATACACTGACACCAAGTAACAAAGACATACACTTACACCAAGTAACACAGACAAACACTGACACTAAGTAACAAAGACATACACTGACACCAAGTAACAAAGACATACACTGATACCCAGTAACACAGACACACACTTACACCAAGTAACACAGACACACACTTACACCAAGTAACAAAGACAGACAATGACACCAAGTAACAAAGACAGACACTGATACCCAGTAACACAGACACACACTAAGACCAAGTCACAAAGACATACACTGACACCCAGTAACAAAGACAAACACTGACACCCATTAACAAAGACACACACTGACACCAAGTAACAAAGAAACACACTTACACCAAGTAACAAAGACATACACAGACACCAAGTAACAAAGACAGACACTGATACCCAGTAACACAGACACACACTTACACCAAGTAACAAAGACATACAATGATACCCAGCAACACAGACATACACTTACACCAAGTAACAAAGACAGACACTGATACCCAGTAACACAGACATACACTTACACCAAGTATCAAAGACATACACTGACACCAAGTAGCAAACACATACACTGACACCAAGTAACAAAGACATACACTGACACCAAGTAACAAAGACATACACTTACACCAAGTAACACAGACATACACTGACACCAAGTAGCAAAGACATACACTTACACCAAGTAACAAAGATATACACTTACACCAATTAACAAAGACATACACTGACACCAAATAACAAAGACATACACTGATACCCAGTAACACAGACGCACACTTGCACCAAGTAACACAGACATACACTTACACCAAGTAACAAAGACAGGCAATGACACCAAGTAAAAAAGACATACACTGATACCCAGTAACACAGACACACACTTACACCAAGTGACACAGACACACACTTACACCAAGTAACAAAGACTGACAATGACACCAAGTAACAAAGACATGCACTGACACCAAGAAACAAAGACATACACTTACACCAAGTAACAAAGACATACACTGACACCAAGTAACAAAGACATACACTTACACCAAGTAAAACACACATACACTGACACCAAGTAACAGAGACACCCACATACACCAAGTACACAGACATACACTGACACCAAGTAACAAAGACACACACTGACACCAAGTAAAAAAGAAACACACTTACACCAAGTAACAAAGACATACACAGACACCAAGTAACAAAGACAGACACTGATACCCAGGAACACAGACATACACTGACACCAAGTAACAGAGACATACACTGACACCAAGTAACAAATACATACACTTACAACAAGTATCAAAGACATACACTGACACCAAGTAACAAAGACATACACTGATACCCAGTAACACAGACACACACTTACACCAAGTAACACAGACATACACTTACACCAAGTAACAAAGACAGACAATGACACCAAGTAACAAAGACATACACTTACACCAAGTAACAAAGACATACACTGACACCAAGTAACAAAGACACACACTTGCACCAAGTAACAAAGTCTGACAATGACATCAAGTAACAAAGACATGCACTGACACCAAGAAACAAAGACATACACTTACACCAAGTAACAAAGACATACACTGACACCAAGTAACAAAGACATACACTTACACCAAGTAACACAGACATACACTGACACCAAGTAACAGAGGCACCCACATACACCAAGTACACAGACATACACTGACACCAAGTAACACAGACACACACTTACACCAAGTAACAAAGACAGACACTGATACCCAGTAACACAGACACACACTAACACCGAGTCACAAAGACATACACTGACACCCAGTAACAAAGACAAACACTGACACCCATTAACAAAGACACACACTGACACCAAGTAACAAAGAAACACACTTACACCAAGTAACAAAGATATACACAGACACCAAGTAACAAAGACATACACTGATACCCAGCAACACAGACATACACTTACACCAAGTAACAAAGACAGACACTGATACCCAGTAACACAGACATACACTTACACCAAGTATCAAAGACATACACTGACACCAAATAGCAAAGACATCCACTTACACCTAGTACAAAGACATATACTGACACCAAGTAACAAAGACATGCACTTACACCAAGTAACAAAGATATACACTGATACCCAGTAACACAGACATACACTTACACCAAGTCACAAAGACATACACTGATACCCAGTAACACAGACATACACTGACACCAAGTAACAAAGACATCCACTTTCACCAAGTAAAAAGACATACACTGACACCAAGTAACAAAGACATGCACTTACACCAAGTAACAAAGACATACACTGATACCCAGTAACACAGATACACACTTTCTCCAAGTAACAAAGACAGACACTGATACCCAGTAACACAGACACACACTTACACCAAGTATCAAAGACATACACTGACACCAAGTAACAAAGACATACACTTACACCAAGTCACAAAGATATGCACTTACACCAAGTAAGAAAGACACACACTTACACCAAGTAACACAGACCTACACTGACACCAAGTAACAAAGACTTACAATGATACCCAGCAACACAGACACACTCTTACACCAAGTAACAAAGACGGACACTGATACCCAGCAACACAGACACACACTTACACCAAGTATCAAAGACATACACTGACACCAAGTAACAAAGACATACACTTACACCAAGTAACAAAGACATACACTGATACCCAGTAACACAGACACACACTTACACCAAGTAACAAAGACATACACTGACACCAAGTAACAAAGACATAAACTTACACCAAGTAACGAAAACATACACTGACACCAAGTAACACAGACATACACTGAAACCAAGTAACAAAGACATACACTGATACCCAGTAACACAGGCACACACCTACACCAAGTAACAAAGACATACACTGATACCCAGTAACACAGACACACACTTACACCAAGTATCAAAGACATACACTGACACCAAGTAACAAAGACATACACTTACACCAAGTCACAAAGATATGCACTTACACCAAGTAAGAAAGACACACACTTACACCAAGTAACACAGACCTACACTGACACCAAGTAACAAAGACTTACAATGATACCCAGCAACACAGACACACTCTTACACCAAGTAACAAAGACGGACACTGATACCCAGCAACACAGACACACACTTACACCAAGTATCAAAGACATACACTGACACCAAGTAACAAAGACATACACTGACACCAAGTAACAAAGACATAAACTTACACCAAGTAACGAAAACATACACTGACACCAAGTAACACAGACATACACTGAAACCAAGTAACAAAGACATACACTGATACCCAGTAACACAGGCACACACCTACACCAAGTAACAAAGACATACACTGATACCCAGTAACACAGACACACACTTACACCAAGTAACACAGACATACACTGATACCCAGTAACACAGACACACACTAAGACCAAGTCACAAAGACATACACTGACACCCTGTAACAAAGACAAACACTGACACCCATTAACAAAGACACACACTGACACCAAGTAACAAAGAAACACACTTACACCAAGTAACAAAGACATACACAGACACCAAGTAACAAAGACAGACACTGATACCCAGTAACACAGACACACACTTACACCAAGTAACAAAGACATACAATGATACCCAGCAACACAGACATACACTTACACCAAGTAACAAAGACAGACACTGATACCCAGTAACACAGACATACACTTACACCAAGTATCAAAGACATACACTGACACCAAGTAGCAAAGACATACACTGACACCAAGTAACAAAGACATACACTGACACCAAGTAACAAAGACATACACTTACACCAAGTAACACAGACATACACTGACACCAAGTAGCAAAGACATACACTTACACCAAGTAACAAAGATATACACTTACACCAATTAACAAAGACATACACTGACACCAAATAACAAAGACATACACTGATACCCAGTAACACAGAAGCACACTGGCACCAAGTAACACAGACATACACTTACACCAAGTAACAAAGACAGACAATGACACCAAGTAAAAAAGACATACACTGATACCCAGTAACACAGACACACACTTACACCAAGTGACACAGACACACACTTACACCAAGTAACAAAGACTGACAATGACACCAAGTAACAAAGACATGCACTGACACCAAGAAACAAAGACATACACTTACACCAAGTAACAAAGACATACACTGACACCAAGTAACAAAGACATAGACTTACACCAAGTAACACACACATACACTGACACCAAGTAACAGAGACACCCACATACACCAAGTACACAGACATACACTGACACCAAGTAACAAAGACACACACTGACACCAAGTAAAAAAGAAACACACTTACACCAAGTAACAAAGACATACACAGACACCAAGTAACAAAGACAGACACTGATACCCAGGAACACAGACATACACTGACACCAAGTAACAGAGACATACACTGACACCAAGTAACAAATACATTCACTTACAACAAGTATCAAAGACATACACTGACACCAAGTAACAAAGACATACACTGATACCCAGTAACACAGACACACACTTACACCAAGTAACACAGACATACACTTACACCAAGTAACAAAGACAGACAATGACACAAAGTAACAAAGACATACACTAACACCAAGTAACAAAGACATACACTGACACCAAGTAACAAAGACACACACTTGCACCAAGTAACAAAGTCTGACAATGACACCAAGTAACAAAGACATGCACTGACACCAAGAAACAAAGACATACACTTACACCAAGTAACAAAGACATACACTGACACCAAGTAACAAAGACATACACTTACACCAAGTAACACAGACATACACTGACACCAAGTAACAGAGGCACCCACATACACCAAGTACACAGACATACACTGACACCAAGTAACACAGACACACACTAACACCAAGTAACAAAGACAGACACTGATACCCAGTAACACAGACACACACTAACTCCGAGTCACAAAGACATACACTGACACCCAGTAACAAAGACAAACACTGACACCCATTAACAAAGACACACACTGACACCAAGTAACAAAGAAACACACTTACACCAAGTAACAAAGACATACACAGACACCAAGTAACAAAGACATACACTGATACCCAGCAACACAGACATACACTTACACCAAGTAACAAAGACAGACACTGATACCCATTAACACAGACATACACTTACACCAAGTATCAAAGACATACACTGACACCAAGTAGCAAAGACATCCACTTACACCTAGTACAAAGACATATACTGACACCAAGTAACAAAGACATGCACTTACACCAAGTAACAAAGATATACACTGATTCCCAGTAACACAGACATACACTTACACCAAGTCACAAAGACATACACTGATACCCAGTAACACAGACATACACTGACACCAAGTAACAAAGACATCCACTTTCACCAAGTAAAAAGACATACACTGACACCAAGTAACAAAGACATGCACTTACACCAAGTAACAAAGACATACACTGATACCCAGTAACACAGATACACACTTTCTCCAAGTAACAAAGACAGACACTGGTACCCAGTAACACAGACACACACTTACACCAAGTATCAAAGACATACACTGACACCAAGTAACAAAGACATACACTTACACCAAGTCACAAAGTTATGCACTTACACCAAGTAAGAAAGACACACACTTACACCAAGTAACACAGACCTACACTGAAACCAATTAACAAAGACTTACAATGATACCCAGCAACACAGACATACTCTTACACCAAGTAACAAAGACGGACACTGATACCCAGCAACACAGACACACACTTACACCAAGTATCAAAGACATACACTGACACCAAGTAACAAAGACATACACTTACACCAAGTACAAAGACATATACTGACACCAAGTAACAAAGACATACACTTACACCAATTATTTTGACATACTCTGACACCAAGTAACAAAGACATACAATCATACCCAGTAACACGGACACACACTTACACCAAGTAATAAAGACATACACTGACACCAAGTCACAAAGACACATACTGACACCTTGTAACAAAGACATACACTGACACCAAGTCACAAAGACATACACTGATACCCAGTCACACAGAGACACACTTGCACCAAGTAACACAGACATGCACTGACAACAAGTAACAAAGACATATACTGACACCCAGGAACACTGATACACACTGACACCAAGTAACATAGAGAAACAATGACACCAAGTAACAAAGACACACACTGAAACCAAGTACAAAGACATACACTGACACCAAGTAACAAAGACATACACTGATACCCAGTAACACAGGCACACACCTACACCAAGTAACAAAGACATACACTGATACCCAGTAACACAGACACACACTTACACCAAGTAACACAGACATACACTGACACCAAGTAACAAAGACATATACTGACACCCTGGAGCTCAGATACACACTGACACCCAGTAACACAGAGAAACACTGACAGCAAGTAACAACGACACACACTGACACCAAGTAACACGGACATACACTGACACCAAGTAACAAAGATATCCAATTACACCAAGTACAAAGACATACACTGACACCAAGTAACAAAGACATACACTTACACCAATTATTTTGACACACCAAGTAACAAAGACAGACAATGATACCCAGTAACACGGACACACACTTACACCAAGTAATAAAGACATACACAGACACCAAGTCACAAAGACACACACTGACACCCTGTAACAAAGACATACACTGACACCAAGTCACAAAGACATACACTGATACCCAGTAACGCAGACACACACTTGCACCAAGTAACACAGACATGCACTGACAACAAGTAACAAAGACATATACTGACAGCCAGGAACACAGATACACACTGACACCAAGTAACATAGAGAAACACTGACACCAAGTAACAAAGACACACACTGAAACCAAGTAACACAGACATACACTGAAACCAAGGAACAAAGACATCCACTTACACCAAGAACAAAGACATACACTGACACCAAGTAACAAAGAAATGCACTTACAACAAGTAACAAAGACATACACTGATACCCAGTAACACAGACACACGCTTTCACCAAGTAACAAAGACAGACACTGATACCCAGGAACACAGACACACACTTACACCAAGTATCAAAGACATACACTGACACCAAGTAACAAAGACATGCACTTACACCAAGTAACAAAGACCTACACTGACACCAAGTAACAAAGACATACACTGATACCCAGTAACACAGGCA
The DNA here is from genome assembly GCF_036365525.1 of Heterodontus francisci. Taxonomy (NCBI): domain Eukaryota; kingdom Metazoa; phylum Chordata; class Chondrichthyes; order Heterodontiformes; family Heterodontidae; genus Heterodontus; species Heterodontus francisci. Next base: position 56,685,155 of record NC_090398.1, read on the forward strand.
CACACCTACACCAAGTAACAAAGACATATAGTGATACCCAGTAACACAGGCACACACCTACACCTAGTAACAAAGACATACACTGATACCCAGGAACACAGACACACACTTACACCAAGTAACACAGACACACACTGATACCCAGTAACACAGGCACACACCTACACCTAGTAACAAATACATACACTGATACCCAGTAACAAAGACACACACTTACACCAAGTAACACAGACATACACTGACACCAAGTAACAAAGACATACACTGACACCCAGGAACACAGATACACACTGACTCCAAGTAACATAGAGAAACACTGACACCAAGTAACAAAGACACACACTGACACCAAGTAACACAGACATACACTGACACCAAGTAACAAAGACATCCACTTACACCTAGTACAAAGACATACACTGACACCAAGTAACAAAGACATGCACTTACACCAAGTAACAAAGATATACACTGATACCCAGTAACACAGACATACACTTACACCAAGTCTCAAAGACATGCACTTACACCAAGTAAGAAAGACACACACTTACACCAAGTAACACAATCCTACACTGACACCAAGTAACAAAGACACACACTGATACCCAGCAACACAGACACACTCTTACACCAAGTAACAAAGACAGAAACTGATACCCAGTAACACAGACACACACTTACACCAAGTATCAAAGACATACACTTACACCAAGTAACAAAGACATACACTGACACCAAGTAACAAAGACATACACTTAGACCAAGTCACAAAGTCATACACTGAAACCCTGTAACAAAGACATACACTGACACCAAGTCACAAAGACATACACTGATACCCAGTCACACAGACACACACTTGCACCAAGTAACACAGACATGCACTGACAACAAGTAACAAAGACATATACTGACACCCAGGAACACAGATACACACTGACACCAAGTAACATAGAGAAACACTGACACCAAGTAACAAAGACACACACTGAAACCAAGTAACACAGACATACACTGACACCAAGTAACAAAGACATCCACTTACACCAAGTACAAAGACATACACTGACACCAAGTAACAAAGACATGCACTTACACCAAGTAACAAAGACATACACTGATCCCCAGTAACACAGGCACACACCTACACCAAGCATCAAAGACATACACTGATACCCAGTAACACAGACACACACTTACACCAAGTAACACAGACATACACTGACACCAAGTAACAATGACATATACTGACACCCAGGAACTCAGATACACACTGACACCCAGTAACACAGAGAAACACTGACACCAAGTAACAAAGACACACACTGACACCAAGTAACACAGACATACACTGACACCAAGTAACAAAGATATCCACTTACACCAAGTACAAAGACATACACTGACACCAAGTATCAAAGACATACACTTACACCAATTATTTTGACATACTCTGACACCAAGTAACAAAGACATACAATGATACCCAGTAACACGGACACACACTTACACCTAGTAATAAAGACATACACTGACACCAAGTCACAAAGACACACACTGACACCCTGTAACAAAGACATACACTGACACCAGGTCACAAAGACATGCACTGATACCCAGTCACACAGACACACACTTGCACCAAGTAACACAGACATGCACTGACAACAAGTAACAAAGACATATACTGACACCCAGGAACACAGATACACACTGACACCAAGTAACATAGAGAAACACTGACACCAAGTAACAAAGACACACACTGAAACCAAGTAACACAGACATACACTGACACCAAGTAACAAAGACATCCACTTACACCAAGTCCAAAGACATACACTGACACCAAGTAACAAAGACATGCACTTACACCAAGTAACAAAGACATACACTGATACCCAGTAACACAGACACACAATTACACCAAGTAACACAGACATACACTGATACCAAGTAACAAAGACATATACTGACACCCAGGAACTCAGACACACACGGACACCCAGTAACACAGACATACACTGACACCAAGTAACAAAGACGCACACTGACACCAAGTAACACAGACATACACTGACAACAAGTAACAAAGATATCCACTTCCACCAAGTACAAAGACATACACTGACACCAAGTAACAAAGACATACACTTACACCAATTATATTGACATACTCTGACACCAAGTAACAAAGACACACAATGATACCCAGTAACACGGACACACACTTACACCAAGTCATAAAGACATACACTGACACCAAGTCACAAAGACACACACTGACACCCTGTAACAAAGACATACACTGACACCAAGTCACAAAGACATACACTGATACCCAGTAACACAGACACACACTTGCACCAAGTAACACAGACATGCACTGACAACAAGTAACAAAGACATATACTGACACCCAGGAACACAGATACACACTGACACCAAGTAACATTGAGAAACACTGACACCAAGTATCAAAGACACACACTGAAACCAAGTAACACAGACATACACTGAAACCAAGTAACAAAGACATCCACTTACACCAAGTACAAAGACATACACTGACACCAAGTAACAAAGACATGCACTTACACCAAGTAACAAAGACATACACTGATACCCAGTAATACAGACACACGCTTTCACCAAGTAACAAAGACAGACACTGATACCCAGGAACACAGACACACACTTACACCAAGTATCGAAGACATACACTGACACCAAGTAACAAAGACATGCACTTACACCAAGTAACAAAGACATACACTGACACCAAGTAACAAAGACACACACGGATACCCAGTAACACAGGCACTCACCTACACCAAGTAACAAAGACATACACTGACAGCAAGTAACAAAGACATACACTTACACCAAGTAACAAAGACCTACACTGACACCAAGTAACAAAGACATACACTGATACCCAATAACACAGGCACACACCTACACCTAGTAACAAAGACATACACTGATACCAAGTAACACAGACACACACTTACACCAAGTAACACAGACACACACTGATACCCAGTAACACAGGCACACACCTACACCTAGTAACAAAGACATACACTGATACCCAGTAACAAAGACACACACTTACACCAAGTAACACAGACATACACTGACACCAAGTAACAAAGACATATACTGACACCCAGGAACACAGAGACACACTGACACCAAGTAACATAGAGAAACACTGACACCAAGTAACAAAGACACACACTGACACCAAGTAACACAGACATACACTGACACCAAGTAACAAAGACACACACTTACACCAAGTAACAAAGACAGACTCTGATACCCAGTAACACAGACACACAATTACACCAGCTCACAAAGACACACCCTGACACCCAGTAACAAAGACACACACTGATATCCAGTAACACAGACACACACTTGCACCAAGTCACAAAGACATACACTGACACTCAGTAACAAAGACATACACTTACACCAAGTAACAAAGACACACACATACACCAAGTAACAAAGACACACACTAACACCAAGTAACAAAGACAGACACTGACACCAAGTAACAAAGACATACACTTACACCAAGTAACACAGACATACACTGACACCAAGTAACAAATACATACATTGACACCAAGTAACAAAGACATACACTGACACCAAAAAACAAAGACAGACACTGATACCCAGTAACACAGGCACACACCTACACCAAGTAACAAAGACATACACTGACACCAAGTAACAAAGACATACACCGATACCCAGTAACACAGGCACACACCTACACCAAGTAACAAAGACATACACTGATACCCAGTAACACAGACACACACTTACACCAAGTATCAAAGACATACACTGACACCAAGTAACAAAGACATACACTGACACCAAAAAACAAAGACAGACACTGATACCCAGTAACACAGGCACACACCTACACCAAGTAACAAAGACATACACTGACACCAAGTAACAAAGACATACACCGATACCCAGTAACACAGGCACACACCTACACCAAGTAACAAAGACATACACTGATACCCAGTAACACAGACACACACTTACACCAAGTATCAAAGACATACACTGACACCAAGTAACAAAGACATACACTTACACCAAGTAGCAAAGACATACACTGACACCAAGTAACAAAGACATACACTTACACCAAGTCACAAAGACATTCACTTACACCAAGTAAGAAAGACACACACTTACACCAAGTAACACTGACCTACACTGACAACAAGTAACAACGACATTCACTGATACCCATCAACACAGACACACTCTTACAGCAAGTAACAAAGACAGACACTGATACCCAGTAAGACAGTCACACAGTTACACCAAGTATCAAAGACATACACTGACACCAAGTAACAAAGACATACACTTACACCAAGTAACAAAGACATACACTGATACCCAGTAACACAGGCACTCACCTACACCAAGTAAGAAAGACATACACTGACACCAAGTAACTAAGACATTCACTTACACCAAGTAACAAAGACATACACTGACACCAAGTAACAAAGACATACACTGATGCCCAGTAACACAGGCACAAACCTACACCAAGTAACAAAGACATACACTGATACCCAGTAACACAGACACACACTTACACCAAGTAACAAAGACATACACTGACATCAAGTAACAAAGACATACTCTTACACCAAATAACAAAGACATACACTGACACCAAGTAACAAAGACACACACTGATACCCAGTAACACAGGCACACACCTACACCTAATAACAAAGTCATACACTGATACCCAGTAACACAGACACACAACTACACCAAGTAAAAAAGACATACACTGACACCAAGTAACAGAGTCATACACTGATACCCAGTAACACAGGCACACACCTACACCAAGTAACAAAGTCATACACTGATACCCAGTAACCAGGCACACACCTACACCTCGTAACAATGACATACACTGATACCCAGTAAAACAGACACACACTTACACCAAGTAACACAGACACACACTGATACCCAGTAACACAGGCACACACCTCCACCTATTAACAAAGACATACACTGATACCCAGTAACACAGACACACTCTTTCACCAAGTAACACAGACATACACTGACACCAAGTAACAAAGACATATACTGACACCCAGGAACACAGATACACACTGACACCAAGTAACATAGAGAAACACTGACACCAAGTAACAAAGACACACACTGAAACCAAGTAACACAGACATACACTGACACCAAGTAACAAAGACATCCACTTACACCAAGTACAAAGACATACACTGACACCAAGTCACAAAGACATGCACTTACACCAAGTAACAAAGACATACACTGATACCCAGTAACACAGACACACCCTTTCACCAAGTAACAAAGACAGACACTGATACCCAGTAACACAGACACACACTTACACCAAGTATCAAAGACATACACTGACACCAAGTAACAAAGACATACACTTACACCAAGTAACAAAGACATACACTGACACCAAGTAACAAAGACATACACTTACACCAAGTAACAAAGACATACACTGACACCAAGTAACAAAGACATACACTGACACCAAGTCACAAAGACATACACTGACACCAAGTAACAAAGACATACACTTACACCAAGTAACACAGACATACACTTACACCAAGTAACAAAGACATACACTGATAGCCAGAAACACAGACACACACTTACAACAGCTCACAAGGACACACCATGACACCCAGTAACAAAGACACACACCGATACCCAGTAACACAGACACACACTTACACCAAGTAACAAAGACAGACACTGATACCCAGTAACACAGAGACACACTTACACCAAGTCACAAAGACATACACTGACACTCAGTAACAAAGACATACACTTGCACCAAGTAACAAAGACACACACTTACACCAAGTCACAAAGACACACACTAACACCAAGTAACAAAGACAGACACTGACACCAATAACAAAGACATACACTGATACCCATCAACACAGACACACTCTTACACCAAGTATCAAAGACATACACTGACAACAACTAACAAAGACATACACTGACACCAAGTAACAAAGACATACACTTACACCAAGTAACAAAGACATTCACTGACACCAAGTAACAAAGACATACACTGATACCCATTAACACAGGCACTCACCTACACCAAGTAAGAAAGACATACACTGACACCAAGTAACTAAGACATACACTTACACCAAGTAACTCAGACATACACTGACACCAAGTAACAAAGACATGCACTGATACCCAGTAACACAGGCACACACCTACACCAAGTAACAAAGACATACACTGATACCCAGTAACACAGACACACACTTACACCAAGTAACAAAGACATACACTGACACCAAGTAACAAAGACATACTCTTACACCAAGTAACAAAGACATACACTGACACCAAGTAACAAAGACACACACTGATATCCAGTAACACAGGCACACACCTACACCTCGTAACAAAGACATACACTGATACCCAGTAAAACAGACACACACTTACACCAAGTAACACAGACACACACTGATACCCAGTAACACAGGCACACACCTCCACCTAGTAACAAAGATATACACTGATACCCAGTAACACAGACACACTCTTTCACCAAGTAACACAGACATACACTGACACCAAGTAACAAAGACATATACTGACACCCAGGAACACAGATACACACTGACACCAAGTAACATAGAGAAACACTGACACCAAGTAACAAAGACACACACTGAAACCAAGTAACACAGACATACACTGACACCAAGTAACAAAGACATCCACTTACACCAAGTACAAAGACATACACTGACACCAAGTCACAAAGACATGCACTTACACCAAGTAACAAAGACATACACTGATACCCAGTAACACAGACACACCCTTTCACCAAGTAACAAAGACAGACACTGATACTCAGTAACACAGACACACACTTACACCAAGTATCAAAGACATACACTGACACCAAGTAACAAAGACATACACTTACACCAAGTAACAAAGACATACACTGACACCAAGTAACAAAGACATACACTTACACCAAGTAACAAAGACATACACTGACACCAAGTAACAAAGACATACACTGACACCAAGTCACAAAGACATACACTGACACCAAGTAACAAAGACATACACTTACACCAAGTAACACAGACATACACTTACACCAAGTAACAAAGACATACACTGATAGCCAGTAACACAGACACACACTTACAACAGCTCACAAGGACACACCATGACACCCAGTAACAAAGACACACACCGATACCCAGTAACACAGACACACACTTACACCAAGTAACAAAGACAAACACTGATACCCAGTAACACAGACACACACTTACACCAAGTCACAAAGACATACACTGACACTCAGTAACAAAGACATACACTTGCACCAAGTAACAAAGACACACACTTACACCAAGTCACAAAGACACACACTAACACCAAGTAACAAAGACAGACACTGACACCAATAACAAAGACATACACTGATACCCATCAACACAGACACACTCTTACACCAAGTATCAAAGACATACACTGACACCAACTAACAAAGACATACACTGACACCAAGTAACAAAGACATACACTTACACCAAGTAACAAAGACATTCACTGACACCAAGTAACAAAGACATACACTGATACCCATTAACACAGGCACTCACCTACACCAAGTAAGAAAGACATACACTGACACCAAGTAACTAAGACATACACTTACACCAAGTAACTCAGACATACACTGACACCAAGTAACAAAGACATGCACTGATACCCAGTAACACAGGCACACACCTACACCAAGTAACAAAGACATACACTGATACCCAGTAACACAGACACACACTTACACCAAGTAACAAAGACATACACTGACACCAAGTAACAAAGACATACTCTTACACCAAGTAACAAAGACATACACTGACACCAAGTAACAAAGACACACACTGATATCCAGTAACACAGGCACACACCTACACCTAGTAACAAAGTCATACACTGATACCCAGTAACACAGACACACAACTACACCAAGTTACAAAGACATACACTGACACCAAGTAACAAAGGCATACACTGATACCCAGTAACACAGGCACACACCTACACCAAGTAACAAAGACATAAACTGATCCCCAGTAACCAGGCACACACCTACACCTCGTAACAAAGACATACACTGATACCCAGTAAAACAGACACACACTTACACCAAGTAACACAATCCTACACTGACACCAAGTAACAAAGACACACACTGATACCCAGCAACACAGACACACTCTTACACCAAGTAACAAAGACAGAAACTGATACCCAGTAACAACGACATACACTTACACCAAGTAACAAAGACATACACTTAGACCAAGTCACAAAGTCATACACTGAAACCCTGTAACAAAGACATACACTGACACCAAGTCACAAAGACATACACTGATACCCAGTCACACAGACACACACTTGCACCAAGTAACACAGACATGCACTGACAACAAGTAACAAAGACATATACTGACACCCAGGAACACAGATACACACTGACACCAAGTAACATAGAGAAACACTGACACCAAGTAACAAAGACACACACTGAAACCAAGTAACACAGACATACACTGACACCAAGTAACAAAGACATCCACTTACACCAAGTACAAAGACATACACTGACACCAAGTAACAAAGACATGCACTTACACCAAGTAACAAAGACATACACTGATCCCCAGTAACACAGGCACACACCTACACCAAGCATCAAAGACATACACTGATACCCAGTAACACAGACACACACTTACACCAAGTAACACAGACATACACTGACACCAAGTAACAATGACATATACTGACACCCAGGAACTCAGATACACACTGACACCCAGTAACACAGAGAAACACTGACACCAAGTAACAAAGACACACACTGACACCAAGTAACACAGACATACACTGACACCAAGTAACAAAGATATCCACTTACACCAAGTACAAAGACATACACTGACACCAAGTAACAAAGACATACACTTACACCAATTATTTTGACATACTCTGACACCAAGTAACAAAGACATACAATGATACCCAGTAACACGGACACACACTTACACCTAGTAATAAAGACATACACTGACACCATGTCACAAAGACACACACTGACACCCTGTAACAAAGGCATACACTGACACCAAGTCACAAAGACATGCACTGATACCCAGTCACACAGACACACACTTGCACCAAGTAACACAGACATGCACTGACAACAAGTAACAAAGACATATACTGACACCCAGGAACACAGATACACACTGACACCAAGTAACATAGAGAAACACTGACACCAAGTAACAAAGACACACACTGAAACCAAGTAACACAGACATACACTGACACCAAGTAACAAAGACATCCACATAAACCAAGTCCAAAGACATACACTGACACCAAGTAACAAAGACATGCACTTACACAAAGTAACAAAGACATACACTGATACCCAGTAACACAGACACACACTTACACCAAGTAACACAGACATACACTGATACCAAGTAACAAAGACATATACTGACACCCAGGAACTCAGACACACACGGACACCCAGTAACACAGAGAAACACTGACACCAAGTAACAAAGACGCACACTGACACCAAGTAAAACAGACATACACTGACACCAAGTAACAAAGATATCCACTTACACCAAGTACAAAGACATACACTGACACCAAGTAACAAAGACATACACTTACACCAATTATATTGACATACTCTGACACCAAGTAACAAAGACACACAATGATACCCAGTAACACGGACACACACTTACACCAAGTCATAAAGACATACACTGACTCCAAGTCACAAAGACACACACTGACACCCTGTAACAAAGACATACACTGACACCAAGTCACAAAGACATACACTGATACCCAGTAACACAGACACACACTTGCACCAAGTAACACAGACATGCACTGACAACAAGTAACAAAGACATATACTGACACCCAGGAACACAGATACACACTGACACCAAGTAACATTGAGAAACACTGACACCAAGTAACAAAGACACACACTGAAACCAAGTAACACAGACATACACTGAAACCAAGTAACAAAGACATCCACTTACACCAAGTACAAAGACATACACTGACACCAAGTAACAAAGACATGCACTTACACCAAGTAACAAAGACATACACTGATACCCAGTAACACAGACACACGCTTTCACCAAGTAACAAAGACAGACACTGATACCCAGGAACACAGACACACACTTACACCAAGTAACAAAGACATACACTGACAGCAAGTAACAAAGACATACACTTACACCAAGTAACAAAGACATACACTGACACCAAGTAACAAAGACATACACTGATACCCAATAACACAGGCACACACCTACACCAAGTAACAAAGACATATACTGATACCAAGTAACACAGGCACACACCTACACCTAGTAACAAAGACATACACTGATACCAAGTAACACAGACACACACTTACACCAAGTAACACAGACACACACTGATACCCAGTAACACAGGCAAACACCTACACCTAGTAACAAAGACATACACTGATACCCAGTAACAAAGACACACACTTACACCAAGTAACACAGACATACACTGACACCAAGTAACAAAGACATATACTGACACCCAGGAACACAGATACACACTGACTCCAAGTAACATAGAGAAACACTGACACCAAGTAACAAAGACACACACTGACACCAAGTAACACAGACATACACTGACACCAAGTAACAAAGACACACACTTACACCAAGTAACAAAGACAGACTCTGATACCCAGTAACACAGACACACACTTACACCAGCTCACAAAGACACACCCTGACACCCAGTAACAAAGACACACACCGATATCCAGTAACACAGACACACACTTACACCAAGTAACACAGACAGACACTGATACCCAGTAACACAGACACACACTTACACCAAGTCACAAAGACATACACTGACACTCAGTAACAAAGACATACACTTACACCAAGTAACAAAGACACACACATACACCAAGTAACAAAGACACACACTAACACCAAGTAACAAAGACAGACACTGACATCAAATAACAAAGACATACACTTACCCCAAGTAACACAGACATACACTGACACCAAGTAACAAATACATACATTGACACCAAGTAACAAAGACATACACTGACACCAAAAAACAAAGACAGACACTGATACCCAGTAACACAGGCACACACCTACACCAAGTAACAAAGACATACACTGACACCAAGTAACAAAGACATACACCGATACCCAGTAACACAGGCACACACCTACACCAAGTAACAAAGACATACACTGATACCCAGTAACACAGACACACACTTACACCAAGTAGCAAAGACATACACTGACACCAAGTAACAAAGACATACACTTACACCAAGTCACAAAGACATTCACTTACACCAAGTAAGAAAGACACACACTTACACCAAGTAACACTGACCTACACTGACAACAAGTAACAAAGACATTCACTGATACCCATCAACACAGACACACTCTTACAGCAAGTAACAAAGACAGACACTGATACCCAGTAAGACAGTCACACAGTTACACCAAGTATCAAAGACATACACTGACACCAAGTAACAAAGACATACACTTACACCAAGTAACAAAGACATACACTGATACCCAGTAACACAGGCACTCACCTACACCAAGTAAAAAAGACATACACTGATACCAAGTAACTAAGACATTCACTTACACCAAGTAACAAAGACATACACTGACACCAAGTAACAAAGACATACACTGATGCCCAGTAACACAGGCACAAACCTACACCAAGTAACAAAGACATACACTGATACCCAGTAACACAGACACACACTTACACCAAGTAACAAAGACATACACTGACATCAAGTAACAAAGACATACTCTTACACCAAATAACAAAGACATACACTGACACCAAGTAACAAAGACACACACTGATACCCAGTAACACAGGCACACACCTACACCTAATAACAAAGTCATACACTGATACCCAGTAACACAGACACACAACTACACCAAGTAACAAAGACATACACTGACACCAAGTAACAGAGTCATACACTGATACCCAGTAACACAGGCACACACCTACACCAAGTAACAAAGACATACACTGATACCCAGTAACCAGGCACACACCTACACCTCGTAACAAAGACATACACTGATACCCAGTAAAACAGACACACACTTACACCAAGTAACACAGACACACACTGATACCCAGTAACACAGGCACACACCTCCACCTAGTAACAAAGACATACACTGATACCCAGTAACACAGACACACTCTTTCACCAAGTAACACAGACATACACTGACACCAAGTAACAAAGACATATACTGACACCCAGGAACACAGATACACACTGACACCAAGTAACATAGAGAAACACTGACACCAAGTAACAAAGACACACACTGAAACCAAGTAACACAGACATACACTGACAACAAGTAACAAAGACATCCACTTACACCAAGTACAAAGACATACACTGACACCAAGTCACAAAGACATGCACTTACACCAAGTAACAAAGACATACACTGATACCCAGTAACACAGACACACCCTTTCACCAAGTAACAAAGACAGACACTGATACCCAGTAACACAGACACACACTTACACCAAGTATCAAAGACATACACTGACACCAAGTAACAAAGACATACACTTACACCAAGTAACAAAGACATACACTGACACCAAGTAACAAAGACATACACTTACACCAAGTAACAAAGACATACACTGACACCAAGTAACAAAGACATACCCTGACACCAAGTCACAAAGACATACACTGACACCAAGTAACAAAGACATACACTTACACCAAGTAACACAGACACACACTTACAACAGCTCACAAAGACACACCATGACACCCAGTAACAAAGACGCACACCGATACCCAGTAACACAGACACACACTTACACCAAGTAACAAAGACAGACACTGACACCCAGTAACACAGACACACACTTACACCAAGTCACAAAGACATACACTGACACTCAGTAACAAAGACATACACTTGCACCAAGTAACAAAGACACACACTTACACCAAGTCACAAAGACACACACTAACACCAGGTAACAAAGACAGACACTGACACCAATAACAAAGACATACACTGATACCCATCAACACAGACACACTCTTACACCAAGTATCAAAGACATACACAGACACCAACTAACAAAGACATACACTGACACCAAGTTACAAAGACATACACTTACACCAAGTAACAAAGACAGACACTGACATCAATTAACAAAGACATACACTTACACCAAGTAACACAGACATACACTGACACCAAGTAACAAATACATACATTGACACCAAGTAACAAAGACATACACTGACACCAAAAAACAAAGACAGACACTGATACCCAGTAACACAGGCACACACCTACACCAAGTAACAAAGACATACACTGACACCAAGTAACAAAGACATACACCGATACCCAGTAACACAGGCACACACCTACACCAAGTAACAAAGACATACACTGATACCCAGTAACACAGACACACACTTACACCAAGTATCAAAGACATACACTGACACCAAGTAACAAAGACATACACTTACACCAAGTAGCAAAGACATACACTGACACCAAGTAACAAAGACATACACTTACACCAAGTCACAAAGACATTCACTTACACCAAGTAAGAAAGACACACACTTACACCAAGTAACACTGACCTACACTGACAACAAGTAACAAAGACATTCACTGATACCCATCAACACAGACACACTCTTACAGCAAGTAACAAAGACAGACACTGATACCCAGTAAGACAGTCACACAGTTACACCAAGTATCAAAGACATACACTGACACCAAGTAACAAAGACATACACTTACACCAAGTAACAAAGACATACACTGATACCCAGTAACACAGGCACTCACCTACACCAAGTAAGAAAGACATACACTGACACCAAGTAACTAAGACATTCACTTACACCAAGTAACAAAGACATACACTGACACCAAGTAACAAAGACATACACTGATGCCCAGTAACACAGGCACAAACCTACACCAAGTAACAAAGACATACACTGATACCCAGTAACACAGACACACACTTACACCAAGTAACAAATACATACACTGACATCAAGTAACAAAGACATACTCTTACACCAAATAACAAAGACATACACTGACACCAAGTAACAAAGACACACACTGATACCCAGTAACACAGGCACACACCTACACCTAATAACAAAGTCATACACTGATACCCAGTAACACAGACACACAACTACACCAAGTAACAAAGACATACACTGACACCAAGTAACAGAGTCATACACTGATACCCAGTAACACAGGCACACACCTACACCAAGTAACAAAGACATACACTGATACCCAGTAACCAGGCACACACCTACACCTCGTAACAAAGACATACACTGATACCCAGTAAAACAGACACACACTTACACCAAGTAACACAGACACACACTGATACCCAGTAACACAGGCACACACCTCCACCTAGTAACAAAGACATACACTGATACCCAGTAACACAGACACACTCTTTCACCAAGTAACACAGACATACACTGACACCAAGTAACAAAGACATATACTGACACCCAGGAACACAGATACACACTGACACCAAGTAACATAGAGAAACACTGACACCAAGTAACAAAGACACACACTGAAACCAAGTAACACAGACATACACTGACAACAAGTAACAAAGACATCCACTTACACCAAGTACAAACACATACACTGACACCAAGTCACAAAGACATGCACTTACACCAAGTAACAAAGACATACACTGATACCCAGTAACACAGACACACCCTTTCACCAAGTAACAAAGACAGACACTGATACCCAGTAACACAGACACACACTTACACCAAGTATCAAAGACATACACTGACACCAAGTAACAAAGACATACACTTACACCAAGTAACAAAGACATACACTGACACCAAGTAACAAAGACATATACTTACACCAAGTAACAAAGACATACACTGACACCAAGTAACAAAGACATACCCTGACACCAAGTCACAAAGACATACACTGACACCAAGTAACAAAGACATACACTTACACCAAGTAACACAGACACACACTTACAACAGCTCACAAGGACACACCATGACACCCAGTAACAAAGACACACACCGATACCCAGTAACACAGACACACACTTACACCAAGTAACAAAGACAGACACTGACACCCAGTAACACAGACACACACTTACACCAAGTCACAAAGACATACACTGACACTCAGTAACAAAGACATACACTTGCACCAAGTAACAAAGACACACACTTACACCAAGTCACAAAGACACACACTAACACCAAGTAACAAAGACAGACACTGACACCAATAACAAAGACATACACTGATACCCATCAACACAGACACACTCTTACACCAAGTATCAAAGACATACACTGACACCAACTAACAAAGACATACACTGACACCAAGTTACAAAGACATACACTTACACCAAGTAACAAAGACATTCACTGACACCAAGTAACAAAGACATACACTGATACCCATTAACACAGGCACTCACCTACACCAAGTAAGAAAGACATACACTGACACCAAGTAACTAAGACATACACTTACACCAAATAACAAAGACATACACTGACACCAAGTAACAAAGACATGCACTGATACCCAGTAACACAGGCACACACCTACACCAAGTAACAAAGACATACACTGATACCCAGTAACACAGACACACACTTACACCAAGTAACAAAGACATACACTGACACCAAGTAACAAAGACATACTCTTACACCAAGTAACAAAGACATACACTGACACCAAGTAACAAAGACATACTCTGACACCAATTAACAAAGACATACACTGATATCCAGTAACACAGGCACACACCTACACCTAGTAACAAAGTCATACACTGATACCCAGTAACACAGACACACAACTACACCAAGTTACAAAGACATACACTGACACCAAGTAACAAAGGCATACACTGATACCCAGTAACACAGGCACACACCTACACCAAGTAACAAAGACATAAACTGATCCCCAGTAACCAGGCACACACCTACACCTCGTAACAAAGACATACACTGATACCCAGTAAAACAGACACACACTTACACCAAGTAACACAATCCTACACTGACACCAAGTAACAAAGACACACACTGATACCCAGCAACACAGACACACTCTTACACCAAGTAACAAAGACAGAAACTGATACCCAGTAACAACGACATACACTTACACCAAGTAACAAAGACATACACTTAGACCAAGTCACAAAGTCATACACTGAAACCCTGTAACAAAGACATACACTGACACCAAGTCACAAAGACATACACTGATACCCAGTCACACAGACACACACTTGCACCAAGTAACACAGACATGCACTGACAACAAGTAACAAAGACATATACTGACACCCAGGAACACAGATACACACTGACACCAAGTAACATAGAGAAACACTGACACCAAGTAACAAAGACACACACTGAAACCAAGTAACACAGACATACACTGACACCAAGTAACAAAGACATCCACTTACACCAAGTACAAAGACATACACTGACACCAAGTAACAAAGACATGCACTTACACCAAGTAACAAAGACATACACTGATCCCCAGTAACACAGGCACACACCTACACCAAGCATCAAAGACATACACTGATACCCAGTAACACAGACACACACTTACACCAAGTAACACAGACATACACTGACACCAAGTAACAATGACATATACTGACACCCAGGAACTCAGATACACACTGACACCCAGTAACACAGAGAAACACTGACACCAAGTAACAAAGACACACACTGACACCAAGTAACACAGACATACACTGACACCAAGTAACAAAGATATCCACTTACACCAAGTACAAAGACATACACTGACACCAAGTAACAAAGACATACACTTACACCAATTATTTTGACATACTCTGACACCAAGTAACAAAGACATACAATGATACCCAGTAACACGGACACACACTTACACCTAGTAATAAAGACATACACTGACACCATGTCACAAAGACACACACTGACACCCTGTAACAAAGGCATACACTGACACCAAGTCACAAAGACATGCACTGATACCCAGTCACACAGACACACACTTGCACCAAGTAACACAGACATGCACTGACAACAAGTAACAAAGACATATACTGACACCCAGGAACACAGATACACACTGACACCAAGTAACATAGAGAAACACTGACACCAAGTAACAAAGACACACACTGAAACCAAGTAACACAGACATACACTGACACCAAGTAACAAAGACATCCACATAAACCAAGTCCAAAGACATACACTGACACCAAGTAACAAAGACATGCACTTACACAAAGTAACAAAGACATACACTGATACCCAGTAACACAGACACACACTTACACCAAGTAACACAGACATACACTGATACAAAGTAACAAAGACATATACTGACACCCAGGAACTCAGACACACACGGACACCCAGTAACACAGAGAAACACTGACACCAAGTAACAAAGACGCACACTGACACCAAGTAAAACAGACATACACTGACACCAAGTAACAAAGATATCCACTTACACCAAGTACAAAGACATACACTGACACCAAGTAACAAAGACATACACTTACACCAATTATATTGACATACTCTGACACCAAGTAACAAAGACACACAATGATACCCAGTAACACGGACACACACTTACACCAAGTCATAAAGACATACACTGACTCCAAGTCACAAAGACACACACTGACACCCTGTAACAAAGACATACACTGACACCAAGTCACAAAGACATACACTGATACCCAGTAACACAGACACACACTTGCACCAAGTAACACAGACATGCACTGACAACAAGTAACAAAGACATATACTGACACCCAGGAACACAGATACACACTGACACCAAGTAACATTGAGAAACACTGACACCAAGTAACAAAGACACACACTGAAACCAAGTAACACAGACATACACTGAAACCAAGTAACAAAGACATCCACTTACACCAAGTACAAAGACATACACTGACACCAAGTAACAAAGACATGCACTTACACCAAGTAACAAAGACATACACTGATACCCAGTAACACAGACACACGCTTTCACCAAGTAACAAAGACAGACACTGATACCCAGGAACACAGACACACACTTACACCAAGTAACAAAGACATACACTGACAGCAAGTAACAAAGACATACACTTACACCAAGTAACAAAGACATACACTGACACCAAGTAACAAAGACATACACTGATACCCAATAACACAGGCACACACCTACACCAAGTAACAAAGACATATACTGATACCAAGTAACACAGGCACACACCTACACCTAGTAACAAAGACATACACTGATACCAAGTAACACAGACACACACTTACACCAAGTAACACAGACACACACTGATACCCAGTAACACAGGCAAACACCTACACCTAGTAACAAAGACATACACTGATACCCAGTAACAAAGACACACACTTACACCAAGTAACACAGACATACACTGACACCAAGTAACAAAGACATATACTGACACCCAGGAACACAGATACACACTGACACCAAGTAACATAGAGAAACACTGACACCAAGTAACAAAGACACACACTGACACCAAGTAACACAGACATACACTGACACCAAGTAACAAAGACACACACTTACACCAAGTAACAAAGACAGACTCTGATACCCAGTAACACTGACACACACTTACACCAGCTCACAAAGACACACCCTGACACCCAGTAACAAAGACACACACCGATATCCAGTAACACAGACACACACTTACACCAAGTAACACAGACAGACACTGATACCCAGTAACACAGACACACACTTACACCAAGTCACAAAGACATACACTGACACTCAGTAACAAAGACATACACTTACACCAAGTAACAAAGACACACACATACACCAAGTAACAAAGACACACACTAACACCAAGTAACAAAGACAGACACTGACATCAAATAACAAAGACATACACTTACCCCAAGTAACACAGACATACACTGACACCAAGTAACAAATACATACATTGACACCAAGTAACAAAGACATACACTGACACCAAAAAACAAAGACAGACACTGATACCCAGTAACACAGGCACACACCTACACCAAGTAACAAAGACATACACTGACACCAAGTAACAAAGACATACACCGATACCCAGTAACACAGGCACACACCTACACCAAGTAACAAAGACATACACTGATACCCAGTAACACAGACACACACTTACACCAAGTAGCAAAGACATACACTGACACCAAGTAACAAAGACATACACTTACACCAAGTCACAAAGACATTCACTTACACCAAGTAAGAAAGACACACACTTACACCAAGTAACACTGACCTACACTGACAACAAGTAACAAAGACATTCACTGATACCCATCAACACAGACACACTCTTACAGCAAGTAACAAAGACAGACACTGATACCCAGTAAGACAGTCACACAGTTACACCAAGTATCAAAGACATACACTGACACCAAGTAACAAAGACATACACTTACACCAAGTAACAAAGACATACACTGATACCCAGTAACACAGGCACTCACCTACACCAAGTAAAAAAGACATACACTGATACCAAGTAACTAAGACATTCACTTACACCAAGTAACAAAGACATACACTGACACCAAGTAACAAAGACATACACTGATGCCCAGTAACACAGGCACAAACCTACACCAAGTAACAAAGACATACACTGATACCCAGTAACACAGACACACACTTACACCAAGTAACAAAGACATACACTGACATCAAGTAACAAAGACATACTCTTACACCAAATAACAAAGACATACACTGACACCAAGTAACAAAGACACACACTGATACCCAGTAACACAGGCACACACCTACACCTAATAACAAAGTCATACACTGATACCCAGTAACACAGACACACAACTACACCAAGTAACAAAGACATACACTGACACCAAGTAACAGAGTCATACACTGATACCCAGTAACACAGGCACACACCTACACCAAGTAACAAAGACATACACTGATACCCAGTAACCAGGCACACACCTACACCTCGTAACAAAGACATACACTGATACCCAGTAAAACAGACACACACTTACACCAAGTAACACAGACACACACTGATACCCAGTAACACAGGCACACACCTCCACCTAGTAACAAAGACATACACTGATACCCAGTAACACAGACACACTCTTTCACCAAGTAACACAGACATACACTGACACCAAGTAACAAAGACATATACTGACACCCAGGAACACAGATACACACTGACACCAAGTAACATAGAGAAACACTGACACCAAGTAACAAAGACACACACTGAAACCAAGTAACACAGACATACACTGACAACAAGTAACAAAGACATCCACTTACACCAAGTACAAAGACATACACTGACACCAAGTCACAAAGACATGCACTTACACCAAGTAACAAAGACATACACTGATACCCAGTAACACAGACACACCCTTTCACCAAGTAACAAAGACAGACACTGATACCCAGTAACACAGACACACACTTACACCAAGTATCAAAGACATACACTGACACCAAGTAACAAAGACATACACTTACACCAAGTAACAAAGACATACACTGACACCAAGTAACAAAGACATACACTTACACCAAGTAACAAAGACATACACTGACACCAAGTAACAAAGACATACCCTGACACCAAGTCACAAAGACATACACTGACACCAAGTAACAAAGACATACACTTACACCAAGTAACACAGACACACACTTACAACAGCTCACAAAGACACACCATGACACCCAGTAACAAAGACGCACACCGATACCCAGTAACACAGACACACACTTACACCAAGTAACAAAGACAGACACTGACACCCAGTAACACAGACACACACTTACACCAAGTCACAAAGACATACACTGACACTCAGTAACAAAGACATACACTTGCACCAAGTAACAAAGACACACACTTACACCAAGTCACAAAGACACACACTAACACCAAGTAACAAAGACAGACACTGACACCAATAACAAAGACATACACTGATACCCATCAACACAGACACACTCTTACACCAAGTATCAAAGACATACACTGACACCAACTAACAAAGACATACACTGACACCAAGTTACAAAGACATACACTTACACCAAGTAACAAAGACAGACACTGACATCAAATAACAAAGACATACACTTACACCAAGTAACACAGACATACACTGACACCAAGTAACAAATACATACATTGACACCAAGTAACAAAGACATACACTGACACCAAAAAACAAAGACAGACACTGATACCCAGTAACACAGGCACACACCTACACCAAGTAACAAAGACATACACTGACACCAAGTAACAAAGACATACACCGATACCCAGTAACACAGGCACACACCTACACCAAGTAACAAAGACATACACTGATACCCAGTAACACAGACACACACTTACACCAAGTATCAAAGACATACACTGACACCAAGTAACAAAGACATACACTTACACCAAGTAGCAAAGACATACACTGACACCAAGTAACAAAGACATACACTTACACCAAGTCACAAAGACATTCACTTACACCAAGTAAGAAAGACACACACTTACACCAAGTAACACTGACCTACACTGACAACAAGTAACAAAGACATTCACTGATACCCATCAACACAGACACACTCTTACAGCAAGTAACAAAGACAGACACTGATACCCAGTAAGACAGTCACACAGTTACACCAAGTATCAAAGACATACACTGACACCAAGTAACAAAGACATACACTTACACCAAGTAACAAAGACATACACTGATACCCAGTAACACAGGCACTCACCTACACCAAGTAAGAAAGACATACACTGACACCAAGTAACTAAGACATTCACTTACACCAAGTAACAAAGACATACACTGACACCAAGTAACAAAGACATACACTGATGCCCAGTAACACAGGCACAAACCTACACCAAGTCACAAAGACATACACTGATACCCAGTAACACAGACACACACTTACACCAAGTAACAAATACATACACTGACATCAAGTAACAAAGACATACTCTTACACCAAATAACAAAGACATACACTGACACCAAGTAACAAAGACACACACTGATACCCAGTAACACAGGCACACACCTACACCTAATAACAAAGTCATACACTGATACCCAGTAACACAGACACACAACTACACCAAGTAACAAAGACATACACTGACACCAAGTAACAGAGTCATACACTGATACCCAGTAACACAGGCACACACCTACACCAAGTAACAAAGACATACACTGATACCCAGTAACCAGGCACACACCTACACCTCGTAACAAAGACATACACTGATACCCAGTAAAACAGACACACACTTACACCAAGTAACACAGACACACACTGATACCCAGTAACACAGGCACACACCTCCACCTAGTAACAAAGACATACACTGATACCCAGTAACACAGACACACTCTTTCACCAAGTAACACAGACATACACTGACACCAAGTAACAAAGACATATACTGACACCCAGGAACACAGATACACACTGACACCAAGTAACATAGAGAAACACTGACACCAAGTAACAAAGACACACACTGAAACCAAGTAACACAGACATACACTGACAACAAGTAACAAAGACATCCACTTACACCAAGTACAAACACATACACTGACACCAAGTCACAAAGACATGCACTTACACCAAGTAACAAAGACATACACTGATACCCAGTAACACAGACACACCCTTTCACCAAGTAACAAAGACAGACACTGATACCCAGTAACACAGACACACACTTACACCAAGTATCAAAGACATACACTGACACCAAGTAACAAAGACATACACTTACACCAAGTAACAAAGACATACACTGACACCAAGTAACAAAGACATATACTTACACCAAGTAACAAAGACATACACTGACACCAAGTAACAAAGACATACCCTGACACCAAGTCACAAAGACATACACTGACACCAAGTAACAAAGACATACACTTACACCAAGTAACACAGACACACACTTACAACAGCTCACAAGGACACACCATGACACCCAGTAACAAAGACACACACCGATACCCAGTAACACAGACACACACTTACACCAAGTAACAAAGACAGACACTGACACCCAGTAACACAGACACACACTTACACCAAGTCACAAAGACATACACTGACACTCAGTAACAAAGACATACACTTGCACCAAGTAACAAAGACACACACTTACACCAAGTCACAAAGACACACACTAACACCAAGTAACAAAGACAGACACTGACACCAATAACAAAGACATACACTGATACCCATCAACACAGACACACTCTTACACCAAGTATCAAAGACATACACTGACACCAACTAACAAAGACATACACTGACACCAAGTTACAAAGACATACACTTACACCAAGTAACAAAGACATTCACTGACACCAAGTAACAAAGACATACACTGATACCCATTAACACAGGCACTCACCTACACCAAGTAAGAAAGACATACACTGACACCAAGTAACTAAGACATACACTTACACCAAATAACAAAGACATACACTGACACCAAGTAACAAAGACATGCACTGATACCCAGTAACACAGGCACACACCTACACCAAGTAACAAATACATACACTGATACCCAGTAACACAGACACACACTTACACCAAGTAACAAAGACATACACTGACACCAAGTAACAAAGACATACTCTTACACCAAGTAACAAAGACATACACTGACACCAAGTAACAAAGACACACACTGATATCCAGTAACACAGGCACACACCTACACCTAGTAACAAAGTCATACACTGATACCCAGTAACACAGACACACAACTACACCAAGTTACAAAGACATACACTGACACCAAGTAACAAAGGCAGACACTGATACCCAGTAACACAGGCACACACCTACACCAAGTAACAAAGACATACACTGATCCCCAGTAACCAGGCACACACCTACACCTCGTAACAAAGATATACACTGATACCCAGTAAAACAGACAAACACTTACACCAAGTAACACAGCCACACACTGATACCCAGTAACACAGGCACACACCTACACCTAGTAACAAAGACATACACTGATACCCAGTAACACAGACACACACTTTCACCAGGTAACACAGACATACACTGACACCACGTAACAAAGACATATACTGACACCCAGGAACACAGATACACACTGACACCAAGTAACATAGAGAAACACTGACACCAAGTAACAAAGACACACACTGACACCAAGTAACAAAGACATACACTGACACCAAGTAACAAAGACATCCACTTACACCAAGTACAAAGACATACACTGACACCAAGTAACAAAGACATGCACTTACACCAAGTAACAAAGACATACACTGATACCCAGTAACACAGACACACCCTTTCACCAAGTAACAAAGACAGACACTGATACCCAGTAACACAGACACACACTTACACCAAGTATCAAAGAAATACACTGACACCAAGTAACAAAGACATACACTGACACCAAGTAACAATGACATACACTGACACTCAGTAACAAAGACATACACTTACACCAAGTAACAAAGACACACACTTACACCAAGTAACAAAGACACACACTAACACCAAGTACCAAAGACAGACATTGACACCAATAACAAAGACATACACTGATACCCATCAACACAGACACACTCTTACACCAAGTATCAAAGACATGCACTGACACCAACTAACAAAGACATACACTGACACCAAGTAACAAAGACATACACTTACACCAAGTAACAAAGACATTCACTGACACCAAGTAACAAAGACATACACTGATACCCATTAACACAGGCAATCACCTACACCAAGTAAGAAAGACATACACTGACACCAAGTAACTAAGACATACACTTACACCAAGTAACAAAGACATACACTGACACCAAGTAACAAAGACATACACTGATACCCAGTAACACAGGCACACACCTACACCAAGTAACAAAGACATACACTGATACCCAGTAACACAGACACACACTTACACCAAGTAACAAAGACATACACTGACACCAAGTAACAAAGACATACTCTTACACCAAGTAACAAAGACATACACTGACACCAAGTAACAAAGACACACACTGATACCCAGTAACACAGGCACACAGCTACACCTAGTAACAAAGTCATACACTGATACCCAGTAACACAGACACACAACTACACCAAGTAACAAAGACATACACTGACACCAAGTAATAAAGGCATACACTGATACCCAGTAACACAGGCACACACCTACACCAAGTAACAAAGACATACACTGATACCCAGTAACCAGGCACACACCTACACCTCGTAACAAAGACATACACAGATACCCAGTAAAACAGACACACACTTACACCAAGTAACACAGACACACACTGATACCCAGTAACACAGGCACACACCTACACCTAGTAACAAAGACATACACTGATACCCAGTAACACAGACACACACTTTCACCAGGTAACACAGACATACATTGACACCACGTAACAAAGACATATACTGACACCCAGGAACACAGATACACACTGACACCAAGTAACATAGAGAAACACTGACACCAAGTAACAAAGACACACACTGACACCAAGTAACAAAGACATACACTGACACCAAGTAACAAAGACATCCACTTACACCAAGTACAAAGACATACACTGACACCAAGTAACAAAGACATGCACTTACACCAAGTAACAAAGACATACACTGATACCCAGTAACACAGACACACCCTTTAACCAAGTAACAAAGACAGACACTGATACCCAGTAACACAGACACACACTTACACCAAGTATCAAAGACATACACTGACACCAAGTAACAAAGACATACACTTACACCAAGTCACAAAGACATACACTGACACCAAGTAACAAAGACATACACTGACACCAAGTCACAAAGACATACACTGACACCAAGTAACAAAGACATACACTTACACCAAGTAACAAAGACATACACTGATAGCCAGTAACACAGACACACACTTACACCAAGTAACAAAGACAGACACTGATACCCAGTAACACAGACACACACTTACACCAGATCACAAAGACACACCATGACACCCAGTAACAAAGACAGACACTGATACCCAGTAACACAGACACACACTTACACCAAGTCACAAAGACATACACTGACACTCAGTAACAAAGACTTACACTTACACCAAGTAACAAAGACACACACTTACACCAAGTAACAAAGACACACACTAACACCAAGTAACAAAGACAGACACTGACACCAATATCAAAGACATACACTGACACCAAGTAACAAAGACATACACTGATACCCAGTAACACAGGCACACACCTACACCAAGTAACAAAGACATACACTGACATCAAGTAACAAAGATATACACCGATACCCCGTAACACAGGCACACACCTACACTAAGTAACAAAGACATACACTGATACCCAGTAACACAGACACACACTTACACCAAGTAACACAGACATACACTGACACCAAGTAACAAAGACATACACTGATACCCAGTAACACAGGCACACACCTACACCAAGTAACAAAGACATACATTGATACCCAGTAACACAGACACACACTTACATCAAGTATCAAAGACATATACTGACACCAAGTAACAAAGACATACACTTACACCAAGGAACAAAGACATACACTGACACCAAGTAACAAAGACATACACTTACACCAAGTCACAAAGACATTCACTTACACCAAGTAACACAGACCTACACTGACACCAAGTAACAAAGACATACACTGATACCCATCAACACAGACACACTCTTACACCAAGTAACAAAGACAGACACTGATACCCAGTAACACAGACACACACTAACACCAAGTATCAAAGACATACACTGACACCAAGTAACAAAGACATACACTGACACCAAGTAACAAAGACATACACTGATACCCAGTATCACAGGCACTCACCTACACCAAGTAAGAAAGACATACACTGACACCAAGTAACAAAGACATACACTTACACCAAGTAACAAAGACATACACTGATACCCAGTAACACAGACACACACTTACACCAAGTAACAAAGACATACACTGACACCAAGTAACACAGACATACACTGACACCAAGTAACAAAGACATACACTTACACCAAGTAACAAAGACATACACTTACACCAAGTAACAAAGACATACACTGACACCAAGTAACAAAGACACACACTGATACCCAGTAACACAGGCACACACCTACACCTAGTAATAAAGACATACACTGATACCCAGTAACACAGACAAACACTTACACCAAGTAACACAGACATACACTGACACCATGTAACAAAGACGTATACTGACACCCAGGAACACAGATACACACTGACACCCAGTAACACAGAGAAACACTGGAACCAAGTAACAAAGACACACACTGACACCAAGTAACACAGACATACACTGACACCAAGTAACAAAGACATCCACTTACACCAAGTACAAAGACATAAACTGACACCAAGTAACAAAGACATGCACTTACACCAACTAACAAAGACATACACTGATACCCAGTAACACAGACACACACTTACACCAAGTATCAAAGACATACACTGACACCAAGTAACAAAGACATACACTTACACCAAGTAACAAAGACATACACTGACACCAAGTAACAAAGACATACACTTACACCAAGTCACAAAGACATACACTGACACCAAGTAAGAAAGACACACACTTACACCAAGTAACACAAACCTACACTGACACCAATTAACAAAGACAAACACTGATACCCAGCAACACAGACACACTCTTACAACAAGTAACAAAGACAGAAACTGATACCCAGTAACACAGACACACACTTACACCAAGTATCAAAGACATACACTGACACCAAGTAACAAAGACGTACACTTACACCAAGTAACACAGACATACACTTACACCAAGTAACACAGACACACACTTACACCAAGTAACAAAGACATAAACTGACACCAAGTAACAAAGACATACACTTAGACCAAGTCACAAACACATACACTGACACCAAGTAACAAAGACATACACTTACACCAAGTAACACAGACATACACTTACACCAAGTAACACAGACACACACTTACACCAAGTAACAAAGACAGACACTGATACCCAGTAACACAGACACACACTTACACCAGCTCACAAAGACACACCCTGACAGCCAGTAACAAAGACAGACACTGATACCCAGTAACACAGCCACACACTTACACCAAGTAACAAAGACAGACACTGATACCCAGTAACACAGACACACACTTACACAAAGTCACAAAGACATACACTGACACTCAGTAACAAAGACATACACTGACACCAAGTAACAATGACATACACTGACACCAAGCAACACAGACAAACACTGACTCCAAGTAACAAATACATACACTGACACCAAGTAACAAAGACACAAAATTACACCAAGTAACACAGGCATACACTGACACGAAGTAACAAAGACATAAACTGATATCCAGTAACACAGACTCACACATACACCCAGTAAGACAGACACACACTGACACCCAGTAACACAGACACACACTTACACCAAGTAACACAGACATACACTGACACCACGTCACAAAGACACACACTGACACCAAGTAACAAAGACATACACTGACACCAAGTAACAAAGACATACACTTACACCAAGTCACAAAGACATGCACTGACACCAAGTAAGAAAGACACACACTTACACCAAGTAACACAGACCTACACTGACACCAAGTTACAAAGACATGCACTGATACCCAGCAACACAGACACACTCTTACACCAAGTAACAAAGACAGACACTGATACCCAGTAACAAAGACACACACTTACACCAAGTATCAAAGACATACACTGACACCAAGTAACAAAGACATACACTGACACCAAGTAACAAAGACATACATTCACACCAAGTAACAAAGACATACACTGACACCAAGTAACAATGACATACACTGATACCCTGTAACACAGGCACACACCTACACCAAGTAACAAAGACATACACTGATACCCAGGAACACAGACACAAACTTACACCAAGTAACAAAGACATACACTGAAACCAAGTAACAAAGACATACACTTGCACCAAGTAACAAAGACATGCACTGACACCAAGTAACAAAGACATACACTGACACCAAGTAACAAAGACATACACTGACGCCAAGTAACAAAGACATACACTTACACCAAGTAACAAAGACATACACTTACACCAAGTAGCACAGACACACACTTACACCAAGTAACAAAGACAGACACTGATACCCAGTAACACAGACACACACTTACACCAGCTCACAAAGACATGCAGTGACACCCAGTAACAAAGACAGACACTGATACCCAGTAACACAGACACACACTTACACCAAGTAACAAAGACAGACACTGATACCCAGTAACACAGACACACACTTACACAAAGTCACAAAGACATACACTGACACTCAGTAACAAAGACATACACTTACACCAAGTAACAAAGACATACACTGACACCAAGTAACAAAGACATACACTTACACCAAGTAACACAGACAAACACTGACTCCAAGTAACAAATACATACACTGACACCAAGTAACAAAGACACATACTTACACCAAGTAACACAGACATACACTGACAACAAGTATCAAAGACATACACTGACACGAAGTAACAAAGACATACACTGACACCCAGTAACACAGACACACACTTACACCAAGTAACACAGACATACACTGACACCACGTCACAAAGACACACACTCACACTAAGTAACAAAGACATACACTGACACCAAGTAACAAAGACATACACTTACACCAAGTCACAAAGACATGCACTTACACCAAGTAACAAAGACATACACTGACACCAAGTAACAAAGACATACACTTACACCAAGTAACAAAGACACACACTTACACCAAGTAACAAAGACATACACTTACACCTAGTAACAAAGACAAACACTGACACCAAGTAACAAAGACATACACTTACACCAAGTAACAAAGACACACACTTACACCAAGTAACAAAGACATACACTGACACCAAGTAACAAAGACATACACTGATACCCAGTAACAAAGACATACACTGACATCCAGTAACAAAGTCATACACTGACACCAAGTAACACAGACACACACTGACACCCAGTAAAAAAAACATAAACTGACACCAAGTCACAAAGACATACACTGATGCCCAGTAACACAGACACACACTGACACCAAGTAACAAAGACATACACTGACACCAAGTAACAAAGACATACACTGATACCCAGTAGCACAAACTAACGCACACTGACACCCAGTAACACAGAGAAACACTAATAACCAGTAACAAAGTCATACACTGACACTAAGTCACAAACACATACACTGACAGCAAGTAACAAAGACATACACTGATACCCAGTAACACATACACAAACTGACACCCAGTTAGAAACACACATTGACCCCCAGTAACACAGACACACACTGACCCCCAGTAACACAGACATACACTGACACCAAGTCACAAAGACATACACTGATACCCAGTAACACAGAGACCCACTGACACCCAGTAGCACAGAGAAAAAATGGTACACAGTAACAAAGACATACACTGACACCAAGTAACACAGACACACACTGACACCCAGTAACAAAGACATACACTGACACGAAGTCACAAAGACACACACTGACACCAAGTAACAAAGACATACACTGATCCCCAGCAGCACAGACACACACTGACACCAAGTAACAAAGTGATACACTTACTGCAAGTAACAAAGACATACACTTACACCAAGTAACAAAGACAGACACTTACACCAATTATTTTGACATACATTGACACCAAAACAAAGACAGACACTGATACCCAGTAACACAGACACACACTTACACCAAGTAACAAAGACATACACTGACACCGAGTCAAAAAGACACACACTGACACCCAGTAACAAAGACACACACTGACACCCAGTAACAAAGACATACACTGATACCCAGTAACACAGACACACACTTACACCAAGTAACAAAGACATACACTGACACCCAGTAACAAAGACATACACTGACAGCCAGTAACACAGACACACACGGACACCAAGTAACAAAGACATACACTGACACCAAGTAACAAAGACATACACTTACACCAAGTAACAAAGACAGACAATTGCACCAAGTAACAAAAGACATACACGTTCACCCAGTATTTTGACATACACTGACACCAAGTAACAAAGACACACACTGACACCCAGTAACGAAGACATACACTGACACCAAGTCACAAAGACATACACTGATAACCAGTAACACAGACACACACTTACACCAAGTAACACAGACATACACTGACACCAAGTAACAAAGACATGCACTGATACCCAGTAACACAGACACACACTTACACCAAGTAACAAAGGCAGACACTGCTACCCAGTAACACAGACACACACGGACACCAGGCAACAAAGACATACACTGACACCAAGTAACACAGACACACACTGACACCCAGTAAAAAAGACATACACTGACACCAAGTCACAAAGACAATCACTGATACCCAGTAACACAAACAAACACACACTGACACCC
This sequence comes from Heterodontus francisci, assembly GCF_036365525.1. Taxonomy (NCBI): domain Eukaryota; kingdom Metazoa; phylum Chordata; class Chondrichthyes; order Heterodontiformes; family Heterodontidae; genus Heterodontus; species Heterodontus francisci. The sequence continues at coordinate 56,717,389 of NC_090398.1, forward strand.
AGTAACACATAGAAACACTGATACACAGTAACAAAGACATACACTGACACCAAGTCACAAAGACATACACTGATACCCAGTAACACAGACACACACTTACACCAAGTAACAAAGACAGACAATGATACCCAGTAACACAGGCACACACTTACACCAAGTAACAAAGACATACACTGACACCCAGTAACAAAGACATACACTGACACCCAGTAACACAGACACACACGGACACCAAGTAACAGAGACATACACTGACACCAAGTAACAAAGACATACACTTACACCGAGTAACAAAGACAGACAATTACACCAAGTAACAAAGACATACACGTACACCAAGTATTTTGACAAACACTGACACCAAGTAACAAAGACACACACTGACACCCAGTAACAAAGACATACACTGACACCAAGTCACAAAGACATACACTGATACCCAGTAACACAGACACACACTTACACCAAGTAACACAGACATACACTGACACCAGGTAACAAAGACATGCACTGATACCAAGTAACACAGACACACACTGACACCAAGTAACAAAAACAGACACTGCTACCCAGTAACACAGACACACACGGACACCAAGTAACACAGACACACACTGACACCCTGTAACACAAACAAACACACTGACACCAAGTAACAAAGACATACACTGACAGCAAGTAACACAGACACACACTGACACCCAGTAAAAAAGACATACACCAAGTCACAAAGACAATCACTGATACCAAGTCACAAAGACATACACTGACACCAAGTCACAAAGACATACACTTACACCAAGTAACAAAGACACACACTTACACCAAGTAACACAGACATACACGGACACCAAGTAACAAAGACATACACTGATACCCAGTAACATAGACACACACTTACACCATGTAACAAAGAAATGCACTGACACCAAGTCACAAAGACACACACTGACACCCAGTAACAAAGACGTACACTGACACCAAGTTGCAAAGACATACACTGATTCCCAGTAACACAGACACACACTTACACCAAGTAACACAGACATACACTGACACCAAGTAACAAAGACATGCACTGATGCCCAGTATCAAAGACATACACTTACACCAAGTCACAAAGACATGCACTGACACCAAGTAAGAAAGACACACACTTACACCAAGTAACACAGACCTACACTGACACCAAGTTACAAAGACATGCACTGATACCCAGCAACACAGACACACTCTTACACCAAGTAACAAAGACAGACACTGATACCCAGTAACAAAGACACACACTTACACCAAGTATCAAAGACATACACTGACACCAAGTAACAAAGGCATACACTGACACCAAGTAACAAAGACATACATTTACACCAAGTAACAAAGACATACACTGACACCAAGTAACAATGACATACACTGATACCCTGTAACACAGGCACACACCTACACCAAGTAACAAAGACATACACTGATACCCAGGAACACAGACACACACTTACACCAAGTAACAAAGACATACACTGACACCAAGTAACAAAGACATACACTTACACCAAGTAACAAAGACATACACTGACACCAAGTAACAAAGACATACACTGAGACCGAGTAACAAAGACATACACTGACGCCAAGTAACAAAGACATACACTTACACCAAGTAACACAGACGCACACTTACACCAAGTAACAAAGACAGACACTGATACCCAGTAACACAGACACACACTTACACCAGCTCACAAAGACATACAGTGACACCCAGTAACACAGACAGACACTGATACCCAGTAACACAGACACACACTTACACCAAGTAACAAAGACAGACACTGATACCCAGTAACACAGACACACACTTACACAAAGTCACAAAGACATACACTGACACTCAGTAACAAAGACATACACTTACACCAAGTAACAAAGACATACACTGACACCAAGTAACAAAGACATACACTTACACCAAGTAACACAGACAAACACTGACTCCAAGTAACAAATACATACACTGACACCAAGTAACAAAGACACATACTTACACCAAGTAACACAGACATACACTGACAACAAGTATCAAAGACATACACTGACACGAAGTAACAAAGACATACACTGACACCCAGTAACACAGACACACACTTACACCAAGTAACACAGACATACACTGACACCACGTCACAAAGACACACACTCACACTAAGTAACAAAGACATACACTGACACCAAGTAACAAAGACATACACTTACACCAAGTCACAAAGACATGCACTTACACCAAGTAACAAAGACATACACTGACACCAAGTAACAAAGACATACACTTACACCAAGTAACAAAGACACACACTTACACCAAGTAACAAAGACATACACTTACACCTAGTAACAAAGACAAACACTGACACCAAGTAACAAAGACATACACTTACACCAAGTAACAAAGACACACACTTACACCAAGTAACAAAGACATACACTGACACCAAGTAACAAAGACATACACTGATACCCAGTAACAAAGACATACACTGACATCCAGTAACAAAGTCATACACTGACACCAAGTAACACAGACACACACTGACACCCAGTAAAAAAAACATAAACTGACACCAAGTCACAAAGACATACACTGATGCCCAGTAACACAGACACACACTGACACCAAGTAACAAAGACATACACTGACACCAAGTAACAAAGACATACACTGATACCCAGTAGCACAAACTAACGCACACTGACACCCAGTAACACAGAGAAACACTAATAACCAGTAACAAAGTCATACACTGACACTAAGTCACAAACACATACACTGACAGCAAGTAACAAAGACATACACTGATACCCAGTAACACATACACAAACTGACACCCAGTTAGAAACACACATTGACCCCCAGTAACACAGACACACACTGACCCCCAGTAACACAGACATACACTGACACCAAGTCACAAAGACATACACTGATACCCAGTAACACAGAGACCCACTGACACCCAGTAGCACAGAGAAAAAATGGTACACAGTAACAAAGACATACACTGACACCAAGTAACACAGACACACACTGACACCCAGTAACAAAGACATACACTGACACGAAGTCACAAAGACACACACTGACACCAAGTAACAAAGACATACACTGATCCCCAGCAGCACAGACACACACTGACACCAAGTAACAAAGTGATACACTTACTGCAAGTAACAAAGACATACACTTACACCAAGTAACAAAGACAGACACTTACACCAATTATTTTGACATACATTGACACCAAAACAAAGACAGACACTGATACCCAGTAACACAGACACACACTTACACCAAGTAACAAAGACATACACTGACACCGAGTCAAAAAGACACACACTGACACCCAGTAACAAAGACACACACTGACACCCAGTAACAAAGACATACACTGATACCCAGTAACACAGACACACACTTACACCAAGTAACAAAGACATACACTGACACCCAGTAACAAAGACATACACTGACAGCCAGTAACACAGACACACACGGACACCAAGTAACAAAGACATACACTGACACCAAGTAACAAAGACATACACTTACACCAAGTAACAAAGACAGACAATTGCACCAAGTAACAAAAGACATACACGTTCACCCAGTATTTTGACATACACTGACACCAAGTAACAAAGACACACACTGACACCCAGTAACGAAGACATACACTGACACCAAGTCACAAAGACATACACTGATAACCAGTAACACAGACACACACTTACACCAAGTAACACAGACATACACTGACACCAAGTAACAAAGACATGCACTGATACCCAGTAACACAGACACACACTTACACCAAGTAACAAAGGCAGACACTGCTACCCAGTAACACAGACACACACGGACACCAGGCAACAAAGACATACACTGACACCAAGTAACACAGACACACACTGACACCCAGTAAAAAAGACATACACTGACACCAAGTCACAAAGACAATCACTGATACCCAGTAACACAAACAAACACACACTGACACCCAGTAACACATAGAAACACTGATACACAGTAACAAAGACATACACTGACACCAAGTCACAAAGACATACACTGATACCCAGTAACACAGACACACACTTACACCAAGTAACAAAGACAGACAATGATACCCAGTAACACAGGCACACACTTACACCAAGTAACAAAGACATACACTGACACCCAGTAACAAAGACATACACTGACACCCAGTAACACAGACACACACGGACACCAAGTAACAGAGACATACACTGACACCAAGTAACAAAGACATACACTTACACCGAGTAACAAAGACAGACAATTACACCAAGTAACAAAGACATACACGTACACCAAGTATTTTGACAAACACTGACACCAAGTAACAAAGACACACACTGACACCCAGTAACAAAGACATACACTGACACCAAGTCACAAAGACATACACTGATACCCAGTAACACAGACACACACTTACACCAAGTAACACAGACATACACTGACACCAGGTAACAAAGACATGCACTGATACCAAGTAACACAGACACACACTGACACCAAGTAACAAAAACAGACACTGCTACCCAGTAACACAGACACACACGGACACCAAGTAACACAGACACACACTGACACCCTGTAACACAAACAAACACACTGACACCAAGTAACAAAGACATACACTGACAGCAAGTAACACAGACACACACTGACACCCAGTAAAAAAGACATACACCAAGTCACAAAGACAATCACTGATACCAAGTCACAAAGACATACACTGACACCAAGTCACAAAGACATACACTTACACCAAGTAACAAAGACACACACTTACACCAAGTAACACAGACATACACGGACACCAAGTAACAAAGACATACACTGATACCCAGTAACATAGACACACACTTACACCATGTAACAAAGAAATGCACTGACACCAAGTCACAAAGACACACACTGACACCCAGTAACAAAGACGTACACTGACACCAAGTTGCAAAGACATACACTGATTCCCAGTAACACAGACACACACTTACACCAAGTAACACAGACATACACTGACACCAAGTAACAAAGACATGCACTGATGCCCAGTATCAAAGACATACACTTACACCAAGTCACAAAGACATGCACTGACACCAAGTAAGAAAGACACACACTTACACCAAGTAACACAGACCTACACTGACACCAAGTTACAAAGACATGCACTGATACCCAGCAACACAGACACACTCTTACACCAAGTAACAAAGACAGACACTGATACCCAGTAACAAAGACACACACTTACACCAAGTATCAAAGACATACACTGACACCAAGTAACAAAGGCATACACTGACACCAAGTAACAAAGACATACATTTACACCAAGTAACAAAGACATACACTGACACCAAGTAACAATGACATACACTGATACCCTGTAACACAGGCACACACCTACACCAAGTAACAAAGACATACACTGATACCCAGGAACACAGACACACACTTACACCAAGTAACAAAGACATACACTGACACCAAGTAACAAAGACATACACTTACACCAAGTAACAAAGACATACACTGACACCAAGTAACAAAGACATACACTGAGACCGAGTAACAAAGACATACACTGACGCCAAGTAACAAAGACATACACTTACACCAAGTAACACAGACGCACACTTACACCAAGTAACAAAGACAGACACTGATACCCAGTAACACAGACACACACTTACACCAGCTCACAAAGACATACAGTGACACCCAGTAACACAGACAGACACTGATACCCAGTAACACAGACACACACTTACACCAAGTAACAAAGACAGACACTGATACCCAGTAACACAGACGCACACTTACACAAAGTCACCAAGACATACACTGACACTCAGTAACAAAGACATACACTTACACCAAGTAACAAAGACATACACTGACACCAAGTAACAAAGACATACACTTACACCAAGTAACACAGACAAACACTGACTCCAAGTAACAAATACATACACTGACACCAAGTAACAAAGACACAAACTTACACCAAGTAACACAGACATACACTGACACCAAGTATCAAAGACATACACTGACACGAAGTAACAAAGACATACACTGACACCCAGTAACACAGACACACACTTACACCAAGTAACACAGACATACACTGACACCACGTCACAAAGACACACACTGACACTAAGTAACAAAGACATACACTTACACCAAGTAACAAAGACATACACTTACACCAAGTAACAAAGACATACACTGACACCAAGTAACAAAGACACAAACTTACACCAAGTAACAAAGACATACACTGACACCAAGTAACAAAGACATACACTGATACCCAGTAACAAAGACATACACTGACATCCAGTAACAAAGTCATACACTGACACCAAGTAACACAGTCACACACTGACACCCAGTAAAAAAAACATAAACTGACACCAAGTCACAAAGACATACACTGATGCCCAGTAACACAGACACACACTGTCACCAAGTAACAAAGACATACACTGACACCAAGTAACAAAGACATACACTGATACCCAGTAACACAAACTAACGCACACTGACACCCAGTAACGCAGAGAAACACTAATAACCAGTAACAAAGTCATACACTGACACTAAGTCACAAACACATACACTGACAGCAAGTAACAAAGACATACACTGATGCCCAGTAACACATACACAAACTGACACCCAGTTAGAAACACACATTGACCCCCAGTAACACAGACACACACTGACCCCCAGTAACACAGACATACACTGACACCAAGTCACAAAGACATACACTGATACCCAGTAACACAGAGACACACTGACACCCAGTAGCACAGAGAAACACTGGTACACAGTAACGAAGACATACACTGACACCAAGTAACACGGACACACACTGACACCCAGTAACAAAGACATACACTGACACGAAGTCACAAAGACATACACTGATACAAAGTCACAAAGACATACACTGATCCCCAGCAGCACAGACACACACTGACACCAAGTAACAAAGTGATACACTTACTGCAAGTAACCAAGACATACACTTACACCAAGTAACAAAGACAGACAATTACACCAAGTAACAAAGACATACACTTACACCAATTATTTTGACATACACTGACACCAAGTAACAAAGACATACACTGATACCCAGTAACACAGACACACACTTACACCAAGTAACAAAGACATACACTGACACCCAGTAACAAAGACATACACTGTAAGCCAGTAACACAGACACACACGGACACCAAGTAACAAAGACATACACTGACACCAAGTAACAAAGACATACACTTACACCAAGTAACAAAGACAGACAATTGCACCAAGTAACAAAAGACATACACGTTCACCAAGTATTTTGACATACACTGACACCAAGTAACAAAGACACACACTGACACCCAGTAACAAAGACATACACTGACACCAAGTCACAAAGACATACACTGATAACCAGTAACACAGACACACACTTACACCAAGTAACACAGACATACACTGACACCAAATAACAAAGACATGCACTGATACCCAGTAACACAGAAACACACTGATACCCAGTAACACAAACAAAAACACTGACACCAAGTAACACAGACATACACTGACACCAAGTAACAAAGACATACACTGATACCCAGTAACACAAGCACACACGGGCGGTGGAGGGGGCACATTGGCGCAGTGGTTAGCACCGCAGCCTCACAGCTCCAGGGACCCGGGTTCGATTCTGGGAACTGCCTGTGCGGAGTTTGCAACTTCTACCTGTGTCTGCGTGGGTTTCCTCCGGGTGCTCCGGTTTCCTCCCACATGCCAAAGACTTGCAGGTTGATAGGTTAATTGGCCATTATAAATTGCCCCGAGTATAGGTAGGTGGTAAAGAAATATATAGGGACCGGTGGGGATGTTATTGGAATACGGGATTCGTGCTGGATGAGCATAAATTGGTGGTTGATGGTCGGCACAGACTCGATGGGCCGAAGGGCCTGTTTCCGTGCTGTATCTCGAAACTAAACTAAATACTGACACCTAGTGTCACAGACACACACTGATACACAGGAACACAGACACACACTGACACCAAGCAACAAAGACAAACACTTACACCAAGTAACAAAGACACACACTTACACCAAGTAACACAGACATACACTGACACCAAGTCACAAAGACACACACTGACACCCAGTAACAAAGACATACACTGACACCAAGTCACAAAGACATACACTGATACCCAGTAACACAGGCACACAATTACACCAAGTAACACAGACATACACTGACACCAAGTAACAAAGACATACACTGATACGCATTAACACAGACACACACTTACACCAAGTATCAAAGACATACACTGACACCAAGTAACAAAGACATATACTTACACCAAGTAACAAAGACATACACTGATTCCCAGTAACACAGACACACACTTACACCAAGGAACAAAGAAATACACTGACACCAAGTAACAAAGACATAAACTTACACCAAGTAACAAAGACATACACTGACACCAAGTAACAAAAACATACACTGACTCCAGGTAACAAAGACATACATTGAAACCAAGTAACAAAGACATACACTTACACCAAGTAACAAAGACATACACTGACACCAAGTAACAAAGACAAACACTGATACCCAGTAACACAGGCACACACCTACACCAAGTAACAAAGACATACACTGATACCCAGTAACACAGACACACACTTACACCAAGTAACACAGACATACACTGACACCAAGTAACAAAGACATATACTGACACCCAGGAACTCAGATACACACTAACACCCAGTATCACAGAGAAACACTGACACCAAGTAACAAAGACACACACTGACACCAAGTAACACAGTCATACACTGACACCAAGTAACAAAGATATCCACTTACACCAAGTACAAAGACATACACTGACACCAAGTAACAAAGACATACACTTACACCAATTATTTTGACATACTCTGACACCAAGTAGCAAAGACATAGAATGATACCCAGTAACACGGACACACACTTACACCAAGTAATAAAGACATACACTGACACCAAGTCACAAAGACACACACTGACACCCTGTAACAAAGACATACACTGACACCAAGTAACAAAGACAGACACTGATACCCAGTAACACAGACGCACACTTACACCAAGTAACACAGACATTCACTGACATCAAGTAACAAAGACATACACTGATACCCAGTAACACAGACATACACTGACACCAAGTAACAAAGACATCCACTTTCACCAAGTAAAAAGACATACACTGACACCAAGTAACAAAGACATGCACTTACACCAAGTAACAAAGACATACACTGATCCCCAGTAACACAGATACACACTTTCACCAAGTAACAAAGACAGACACTGATACCCAGTAACACAGACACACACTTACACCAAGTATCAAAGACATACACTGACACCAAGTAACAAAGACATACACTTACACCAAGTCACATAGACATGCACTTACACCAAATAAGAAAGACACACACTGACACCAAGTAACACAGACCTACACTGACACCAAGTAACAAAGACATACAATGATACCCAGCAACACAGACACACTCTCACACCAAGTAACAAAGACGGACACTGATACCCTGTAACACAGACACACACTTACACCAAGTATCAAAGACATACACTGACACCAAGTAACAAAGACATACACTTACACCAAGTAACAAAGACATACACTGATACCCAGTAACACAGACACACACTTACACCAAGGAACAAAGAAATACACTGACACCAAGTAACAAAGACATAAACTTACACCAAGTAACAAAGACATACACTGACACCAAGTAACAAAAACAGACACTGACTCCAAGTAACAAAGACATACATTGAAACCAAGTAACAAAGACATACACTTACACCAAGTAACAAAGACATACACTGACACCAAGTAACAAAGACAAACACTGATACCCAGTAACACAGGCACACACCTACACCAAGTAACAAAGACATACACTGATACCCAGTAACACAGACACACACTTACACCAAGTAACACAGACATACACTGACACCAAGTAACAAAGACATATACTGACACCCACGAACTCAGATACACACTGACACCCAGTATCACAGAGAAACACTGACACCAAGTAACAAAGACACACACTGACACCAAGTAACACAGTCATACACTGACACCAAGTAACAAAGATATCCACTTACACCAAGTACAAAGACAGACACTGACACCAAGTAACAAAGACATACACTTACACCAATTATTTTGACATACTCTGACACCAAGTAACAAAGACATAGAATGATACCCAGTAACACGGACTCACACTTACACCAAGTAATAAAGACATACACTGACACCAAGTCACAAAGACACACACTGATACCCAGTCACACAGACACACACTTGCACCAAGTAACACAGACATGCACTGACAACAAGTAACAAAGAAATATACTGACACCCAGGAACACAGATACACACTGACACCAAGTAACATAGAGAAACACTGACACCAAGTAACAAAGACACACACTGAAACCAAGTAACACAGACATACACTGACACCAAGTAACAAAGACATCCACTTACACCAAGTACAAAGACATACACTGACACCAAGTAACAAAGACATGCACTTACACCAAGTAACAAAGACATACACTGATACCCAGTAACACAGGCACACACCTACACCAAGTAACAAAGTCATACACTGATACCGAGTAACACAGACACAAACTTACACCAAGTAACACAGACATACACTGACACCAAGTAACAAACACATATACTGACACCCAGGAACTCAGATACACACTGACACCAAGTACAAAGACATACACTGATACCAAGTAACAAAGACATACACTTACACCAATTATTTTGACATACTCTGACACCAAGTAACAAAGACATACAATGATACCCAGTAACACGGACACAAACTTACACCTAGTAATAAAGACATACACTGACACCAAGTCACAAAGACACACACTGACACCCTGTAACAAAGACATACACTGACACCAAGTCACAAAGACATACACGGATACCCAGTCACACAGACACACACTTGTACCAAGTAACACAGACATGCACTGACAACAAGTAACAAAGACATATACTTACACCCAGGGACACAGATACACACTGACACCAAGCAACATAGAGAAACACTGACACCAAGTAACAAAGCCACACACTGAAACCAAGTAACACAGACATACACTGACACCAAGTAACAAAGACATCCACTTACACCAAGTACAAAGACATACACTGACACCAAATAACAAAGACATGCACTTACACCAAGTAACAAAGACATACACTGATACCCAGTAACACAGACACACACTTACACCAAGTATCAAAGACATACACTGACACCAAGTAACAAAGACATACACTGACACCAAGTAACAAAGACATACACTTACACCAATTATTTTGACATACTCTGACACCAAGTAACAAAGACAGACAATGATACCCAGTAACACGGACACACACTTACACCTAGTAATAAAGACATACACTGACACCAAGTCACAAAGACACACACTGACACCCTGTAACAAAGACATACACTGACACCAAGTCACAAAGACATACACTGATACCCAGTCACACAGACACACACTTGCACCAAGTAACACAGACATGCACTGACAACAAGTAACAAAGACATATACTGACACCCAGGGACACAGATACACACTGACACCAAGTAACATAGAGAAACACTGACACCAAGTAACAAAGACACACACTGAAACCAAGTAACATAGACATACACTGACACCAAGTAACAAAGACATGCACTTACACCAAGTAACAAAGACATACACTGATACCCAGTAACACAGACACACGCTTTCACCAAGTAACAAAGACAGACACTGATACCCAGGAACACAGACACACACTTACACCAAGTATCAAAGACATACACTGACACCAAGTAACAAAGACATGCACTTACACCAAGTAACAAAGACATACACTGACAGCAAGTAACAAAGACACACAGTGATACTCAGTAACACAGGCACTCACCTACACCAAGTAACAAAGACATACACTGACAGCAAGTAACAAAGACATACACTTACACCAAGTAACAAAGACCTACACTGACACCAAGTAACAAAGACAAACACTGATACCCAGTAACACAGGCACACACCTACACCAAGTAACAAAGACATATACTGATACCCAGTAACACAGGCACACACCTACACCTAGTAACAAAGCCGCACACTGATACCCAGTAACACAGACACACACTTACACCAAGTAACACAGACACACACTGATACCCAGTAACACAGGCACACACCTGCACCTAGCAACAAAGACATACACTGTTACCCAGTAACAAAGACACACACTTACACCAAGTAACACAGACATACACTGACACCAGGTAACAAAGACATATACTGACACTCAGGAACACAGATACACACTGACACCAAGTAACACAGAGAAACACTGACACCAAGTAACAAAGACACACACTGACACCAAGTAACACAGACATACACTGACACCAAGTAACAAAGACATCCACTTACACCTAGTACAAAGACATACGCTGACACCAAGTAACAAAGACATGCACTTACACCAAGTAACAAAGATATACACTGATACCCAGTAACACAGACATACACTTACACCAAGTCACAAAGACATGCACTTACACCAAGTAAGAAAGACACACACTTACACCAAGTAACACAATCCTACACTGACACCAAGTAACAAAGACATACACTGATACCCAGCAACACAGACACACTCTTACACCAAGTAACAAAGACAGAAACTGATACCCAGTAACACAGACACACACTGACACCAAGTATCAAAGACATACACTGACACCAAGTAACAAAGACATACACTTACACCAAGTAACAAAGACATACACTGACACCAAGTAACAAAGACATACACTTAGACCAAGTCACAAAGACAGACACAGACACCCTGTAACAAAGACATACACTGACACCAAGTCACAAAGACATACACTGATACCCAGTCACACAGACACACACTTGCACCAAGTAACACAGGCATGCACTGACAACAAGTAACAAAGACATGCACTTACACCAATTATTTTGACATACTCTGACAACAAGTAACAAAGACATACAATGATACCCAGTAACAAAGACATACACTGACACCAAGTCACAAAGACATACACTGATACACAGTCACACAGACACACACTTGCACCAAGTAACACAGTCATGCACGGACAACAAGTAACAAAGACATATACTGACACCCAGGAACACAGATACACACTGACACCAAGTAACATAGAGAAACACTGACACCAAGTAACAAATACACACACTGAAACCAAGTAACACAGACATACACTGACACCAAGTAACAAAGACATCCACTTACACCAAGTACAAAGACATACACTGACACCAAGTAACACAGACATGCACTGACAACAAGTAACAAAGACATATACTGACACCCAGGAACACAGATACACACTGACACCAAGTAACATAGAGAAACACTGACACCAAGTAACAATGACACACACTGAAACCAAGTAACACAGACATACACTGACACCAAGTAACAAAGACATCCACTTACACCAAGTACAAAGATATACACTGACACCAAGTAACAAAGACATGCACTTACACCAAGTAACAAAGACATACACTGATACCCTGTAACACAGGCACACACCTACACCAAGTAACAAAGACATACACTGATACCCAGTAACACAGACACACACTTACACCAAGTAACACAGACATACACTGACACCAAGTAACAAAGACATATACTGACACCCAGGAACTCAGATATACACTGACACCCAGTAACACAGAGAAACACTGACACCAAGTAACAAAGACACACACTGACACCAAGTAACACAGACATACACTGACACGAAGTAACAAAAATATCCACTTACACCAAGTACAAAGACATACACTGACACCAAGTAACAAAGACATAGACTTACACCAATTATTTTGACATACTCTGACACCAAGTAACAAAGACATACAATGATACCCAGTAACACGGACACACACTTACACCTAGTAATAAAGACATACACTGACACCAAGTCACAAAGACACACACTGACACCCTGTAACAAAGACATACACTGACACCAAGTCACAAAGACATACACTGATAACCAGTCACACAGACACATAATTACACCAAGTAACACAGACATGCACTGACAACAAGTAACAAAGACATATACTGACACCAAGTAACAAAGACACACACTGCAACGCAGTAACACAGACATACACTGACACCAAGTAACAAAGACATCCACTTACACCAAGTACAAAGACATACACTGACACCAAGTAACAAAGACATGCACTTACACCAAGTAACAAAGACATACACTGATACCCAGTAACACAGGCACACACCTACACCAAGTAACAAAGACATACACTGATACCCAGTAACACAGACACACACTTACTCCAAGTAACACAGACATACACTGACACCAAGTAACAAAGACATATACTGACACCCAGGAACTCAGATATACACTGACACCCAGTAACACTGAGAAACACTGACACGAAGTAACAAAGACACACACTGACACCAAGTAACACAGACATACACTGACACCAAGTAACAAAGACATACACTTACACCAATTATTTTGACATACTCTGACACCAAGTAAAAAAGACATACAATGATTCCCAGTAACACGGACACACACTTACACCAAGTAATAAAGACATACACTGACACCAAGTCACAAAGACACACACTGACACCCTGTAACAAAGACATACACTTACACCAAGTAACAAAGACATACACTGATACCCAGTAACACAGACACACGCTTTCACCAAGTAACAAATACAGACACTGATACCCAGGAACACAGACACAGACTTACACCAAGTATCAAAGACATACACTGACACCAAGTAACAAAGACATGCACTTACACCAAGTAACAAAGACATACACTGACACCAAGTAACAAAGACACACACTGATACCCAGTAACACAGGCACTCACCTACACCAAGTAACAAAGACATACACTGACAGCAAGTAACAAAGACATACACTTACACCAAGTAACAAAGACCTACACTGACACCAAGTAACAAAGACATACACTGATACCCAGTAACACAGGCACACACCTACACCAATTAACAAAGACATACACTGATACCCAGTAACACAGGCACACACCTACACCTAGTAACAAACACATACACTGATACCCAGTAACACAGACACACACTTACACCAAGTATCAAAGACACACACTTACACCAAGTAACACAGACACACACTGATACCCCGTAACACAGGCACACACCTACACCTAGTAACAAAGACATACACTGATACCCAGTAACAAAGACACACACACATACACCAAGTAACACAGACATACACTGACACCAAGTAACAAAGACATATACTGACACCCAGGAACACAGATACACACTGACACCAAGTAACATAGAGAAACACTGACACCAAGTAACAAAGACACACACTGACACCAAGTAACACAGACATACACTGACACCAAGTAACAAAGACATCCAATTACACCTAGTACAAAGACAAACACTGACACCAAGTAACAAAGACATGCACTTACACCAAGTAACAAAGATATACACTGAAACCCAGTAACACAGACATACACTTACACCAAGTCACAAAGACATGCACTTACACCAAGTAAGAAAGACACACACTGACACCAAGTAACACAATCCTACACTGACACCAAGTAACAAAGACATACACTGATACCCAGCAACACAGACACACTCTTACACCAAGTAACAAAGACAGAAACTGATCCCCAGTAACACAGACACACACTTACACCAAGTATCAAAGACATACACTGACACCAAGTAACAAAGACATACACTTACACCAAGTCACAAAGGACATACACTGACACCAAGTAACAAAGACATACACTTAGACCAAGTCACAAAGACATACACTGACACCCTGTAACAAAGACATACACTGACACCAAGTCACAAAGACATACACTGATCCCCAGTCACACAGACACACACTTGCACCAAGTAACACAGACATGCACTGACAACAAGTAACAAAGACATATACTGACACCCAGGAACACAGATACACACTGAAACCAAGTAACATGGAGAAACACTGACACCAAGTAACAAAGACACACACTGAAACCAAGTAACACAGACATACACTGACACCAAGTAACAAAGACATCCACTTACACCAAGTCCAAAGACATACACTGACACCAAGTAACAAAGACATGCACTTACACCAAGTAACAAAGACATACACTGATACCCAGTAACACAGGCACACACCTACACCAAGTAACAAAGACATACACTGATACCCAGTAACACAGACACACACTTACACCAAGTAACACAGACATACACTGACACCAAGTAACAAAGACATATACTGACACCCAGGAACTCAGATACACACTGACACCCAGTAACACAGAGAAACACTGACACCAAGTAACAAAGACACACACTGACACCAAGTAACACAGACATACACTGACACCAAGTAACAAAGATATCCACTTACACCAAGTACAGAGACATACACTGACACCAAGTAACAAAGACATAGACTTACACCAATTATTTTGACATACTCTGACACCAAGTAACAAAGACATACAATGATACCCAGTAACACGGACACACACTTACACCTAGTAATAAAGACATACACTGACACCAAGTCACAAAGACACACACTGACACCCTGTAACAAAGACATACACTGACACCAAGTCACAAAGACATACACTGATACCCAGTCACACAGACACACACTTACACCAAGTAACACAGACATGCACTGACAACAAGTAACAAAGACATATACTGACACCAAGTAACAAAGACACACACTGCAACCCAGTAACACAGACATACACTGACACCAAGTAACAAAGACATCCACTTACACCAAGTACAAAGACATACACTGACACCAAGTAACAAAGACATGCACTTACACCAATTAACAAAGACATACACTGATACCCAGTAACACAGGCACACACCTACACCAAGTAACAAAGACATACACTGATACCCAGTAACACAGACACACACTTACTCCAAGTAACACAGACATACACTGACACCAAGTAACAAAGACATATACTGACACCCAGGAACTCAGATATACACTGACACCCAGTAACACAGAGAAACACTGACACCAAGTAACAAAGACACACACTGATCCCCAGTAACACAGACACACACTTACACCAAATATCAAAGACATACACTGACACCAAGTAACAAAGACATACACTTACACCAAGTCACAAAGGACATACACTGACACCAAGTAACAAAGACATACACTTAGACCAAGTCACAAAGACATACACTGACACCCTGTAACAAAGACATACACTGACACCAAGTCACAAAGACATACACTGATCCCCAGTCACACAGACACACACTTGCACCAAGTAACACAGACATGCACTGACAACAAGTAACAAAGACATATACTGACACCCAGGAACACAGATACACACTGACACCAAGTAACATGGAGAAACACTGACACCAAGTAACAAAGACACACACTGAAACCAAGTAACACAGACATACACTGACACCAAGTAACAAAGACATCCACTTACACCAAGTCCAAAGACATACACTGACACCAAGTAACAAAGACATGCACTTACACCAAGTAACAAAGACATACACTGATACCCAGTAACACAGGCACACACCTACACCAAGTAACAAAGACATACACTGATACCCAGTAACACAGACACACACTTACACCAAGTAACACAGACATACACTGACACCAAGTAACAAAGACATATACTGACACCCAGGAACTCAGATACACACTGACACCCAGTAACACAGAGAAACACTGACACCAAGTAACAAAGACACACACTGACACCAAGTAACACAGACATACACTGACACCAAGTAACAAAGATATCCACTTACACCAAGTACAGAGACATACACTGACACCAGGTAACAAAGACATAGACTTACACCAATTATTTTGACATACTCTGACACCAAGTAACAAAGACATACAATGATACCCAGTAACACGGACACACACTTACACCTAGTAATAAAGACATACACTGACACCAAGTCACAAAGACACACACTGACACCCTGTAACAAAGACATACACTGACACCAAGTCACAAAGACATACACTGATACCCAGTCACACAGACACACACTTACACCAAGTAACACAGACATGCACTGACAACAAGTAACAAAGACATATACTGACACCAAGTAACAAAGACACACACTGCAACCCAGTAACACAGACATACACTGACACCAAGTAACAAAGACATCCACTTACACCAAGTACAAAGACATACACTGACACCAAGTAACAAAGACATGCACTTACACCAATTAACAAAGACATACACTGATACCCAGTAACACAGGCACACACCTACACCAAGTAACAAAGACATACACTGATACCCAGTAACACAGACACACACTTACTCCAAGTAACACAGACATACACTGACACCAAGTAACAAAGACATATACTGACACCCAGGAACTCAGATATACACTGACACCCAGTAACACAGAGAAACACTGACACCAAGTAACAAAGACACACACTGACACCAAGTAACACAGACATACACTGACACCAAGTAACAAAGATATCCACTTACACCAAGTACAAAGACATACACTGACACCAAGTAACAAAGACATACACTTACACCAATTATTTTGACATACTCCTTCACCAAGTAACAAAGACATACAATGATACCCAGTAACAGGGAAACACACTTACACCAAGTAATAAAGACATACACTGACACCAAGTCACAAAGACACAAATTGACACCCTGTAACAAAGACATACACTGACACCAAGTCACAAAGACATCCACTGATACCCAGTAACACGGACACACACTTGCACCAAGTAACACAGACATGCAATGACAACAAGTAACAAAGACATATACTGACACCCAGGAACACAGATACACACTGACACCAAGTAACATAGAGAAACACTGACACCAAGTAACAAAGACACACACTGAAACCAAGTAACACAGACATACACTGAAACCAAGTAACAAAGACATCCACTTACACCAAGTACAAAGACACACACTGACACCAAGTAACAAAGACATGCACTTACACCAAGTAACAAAGAAATACACTGATACCCAGTAACGCAGACACACGCTTTCACCAAGTAACAAAGACAGACACTGATACCCAGGAACACAGACACACACTTACACCAAGTATCAAAGACATACACTGACACCAAGTAACAAAGACATGCACTTACACCAAGTAACAAAGACGTACAATGATACCAAGTAACAAAGACACACACTGATACCCAGTAACACAGGCACTCACCTACACCAAGTAACAAAGACATACACTGACAGCAAGTAACAAAGACATACACTTACACCAAGTAACAAAGACCTATACTGACACCAAGTAACAAAGACATACACTGATACCCTGTAACACAGGCACACACCTACACCAAGTAACAAAGACATATACTGATACCCAGTAACACAGGCACACACCTACACCTAGTAACAAAGACATGCACTGATACCCAGTAACAAAGACACACACTTACACCAATTAAAAAAAGACATAAACTGACACCAAGTAACAAAGACATATACTGACACCCAGGAACACAGATACACACTGACACCAAGTAACACAGACATACACTGACACCAAGTAACAAAGACATCCACTTACACCTAGTACAAAGACATACACTGACACCAAGTAACAAAGACATGCACTTACACCAAGTAACAAAGATATACATTGATACCCAGTAACACAGACATACACTTACACCAAGTCACAAAGACATGCACTTACACCAAGTAAGAAAGACACACACTTACACCAAGTAACACAATCCGACACAGACACCAAGTAACAAAGACATACACTGATACCCAGCAACACAGACACACTCTTACACCAAGTAACAAAGACAGAAACTGATACCCAGTAACACAGACACACACTTACACCAAGTATCAAAGACATACACTGACACCAAGTAACAAAGACATACACTTACAGCAAGTAACAAAGACATACACTGACACCAAGTAACAAAGACATACACTTAGACCAAGTCACAAAGACATACACTGACACCAAGTAACAAAGACATACACTTACACCAAGTAACACAGACATACACTTACACCAAGTAACAAAGACACACACTGATACCCAGTAACACAGACACACACTTATATTAAGTAACAAAGACAGACACTGATACCCAGTAACACAGACACACAATTACACCAGCTCACAAAGACACACCCTGACACCCAGTAACAAAGACACACACCGATATCCAGTAACACAGACACACACTTACACCAAGTAACAAAGACAGACACTGATACCCAGTAACACAGACACACACTTACACCAAATCACAAAGACATACACTGACACTCAGTAACAAAGACATACACTTACACCAAGTAACAAAGACACACACATACACCAAGTAACAAAGACAGACACTGATACCCAGTAACACAGACACACACTTACACCAAGTATCAAAGACATACACTGTCACCAAGTAACAAAGACATACACTGACACCAAGTAACAAAGACATACACTTACACTAAGTAAGAAAGACATCCACTGACACCAAGTAACAAAGTCATACACTGATACCCAGTTACACAGGCACTCACCTACACCAAGTAAGAAAGACATACACTGACACCAAGTAACAAAGACATACACTTACACCAAGTAACAAAGACATACACTGACACCAAGTAACAAAGTCATACACGGAT
The DNA here is from genome assembly GCF_036365525.1 of Heterodontus francisci. NCBI lineage: Eukaryota > Metazoa > Chordata > Chondrichthyes > Heterodontiformes > Heterodontidae > Heterodontus > Heterodontus francisci. The sequence continues at coordinate 56,738,521 of NC_090398.1, forward strand.
AACCAGTAACGCAGGCACACACCTACACTAAGTTACAAAGACATACACTGATACCCAGTAACACAGACACACACTTACACCAAGTAACAAAGACATACACTGACACCAAGTAACACAGACATACACTGACACCAAGTAACAAAGACATCCACTTACACCAAGTAACAAAGACAACACTGACACCAAGTAACAAAGACACACACTGATACCCAGCAACACAGGCACACACCTACACCTAGTAACAAAGACATACACTGATACCCAGTAACACAGACACACACTTACACCAAGTAACACAGACATGCACTGACACCATGTAACAAAGACGTATACTGACACTCAGTAACAAAGACATACACTTACACCAAGTAACAAAGACACACACATACACCAAGTAACAAAGTCATACACTGATACCCAGTAACACAGACACACACTTACACCAAGTATCAAAGACATACCCTGACACCAAGTAACAAAGACATACACTTACACCAAGTAACAAAGACACACACATACACCAAGTAACAAAGACAGACACTGATACCCAGTAACACAGACACACACTTACACCAAGTATCAAAGACATACCCTGACACCAAGTAACAAAGACATACACTGACACCAAGTAACAAAGACATACACTTACACTAAGTAACAAAGACATCCACTGACACCAAGTAACAAAGTCATACACTGATACCCAGTAACACACGCACTCACCTACACCAAGTAAGAAAGACATACACTGACACCAAGTAACAAAGACATACACTTAAACCAAGTAACAAAGACATACACTGACACCAAGTAACAAAGTCATACACTGATACCCAGTAACGCAGGCACACACCTACACTAAGTTACAAAGACATACACTGATACCCAGTAACACAGACACACACTTACACCAAGTAACAAAGACATACACTGACACCAAGTAACACAGACATACACTGACACCAAGTAACAAAGACATCCACTTACACCAATTAACAAAGACAACACTGACACCAAGTAACAAAGACACACACTGATACCCAGCAACACAGGCACACAACTACACCTAGTAACAAAGACATACACTGATACCCAGTAACACAGACACACACTTACACCAAGTAACACAGACATACACTGACACCATGTAACAAAGACGTATACTGACACACAGGAACACAGATACACACTGACACCCAGGAACACAGAGAAACACTGACACCAAGTAACAAAGACACACACTGACACCAAGTAACACAGACATACACGGACACCAAGCAACAAAGACATCCACCTACACCAAGTACAAAGACATAAACTGACACCAAGTAACAAAGACATGCACTTACACCAACTAACAAAGACATACACTGATACCCAGTAACACAGACACACACTTACACCAAGTATCAAAGACATACACTGACACCAAGTAACAAAGGCATACACTTACACCAAGTAACAAAGACATACACTGACACCAAGTAACAATGACATACACTTACACCAAGTCACAAAGACATACATTAAACCAAGTAAGAAAGACACACACTTACACCAAGTAACACAAACCTACACTGACACCAAATAACAAAGACATACACTGATACACAGCAACACAGACACACTCTTACACCAAGTAACAAAGACAGAAGCTGATACCCAGTAACACAGAAACACACTTACACCAAGTATCAAAGACATACACTGACACCAAGTAACAAAGACGTACACTTACAGCAAGTAACAAAGACGTAAACTGACACCAAGTAACAAAGACATACACTTAGACCAAGTCACAAACACATACACTGACACCAAGTAACAAAGACATACACTTACACCAAGTAACACAGACATACACTTACACCAAGTAACACAGACACACACTTACACCAAGTAACAAAGACAGACACTGACACCCAGTAACAAAGACAGACACCGATACCCATCAACACAGACACACTCTTACACCAAGTAACAAAGACATCCACTGACACCAAGTAACAAAGTCATACACTGATACCCAGTAACACAGGCACTCACATACACCAAGTAAGAAAGACATACACTGACACCAAGTAACAAAGACATACACTTACACCAAGTAACAAAGACATACACTGACACCAAGTAACAAAGTCATACACTGATACCCAGTAACGCAGGCACACACCTACACGAAGTTACAAAGACATACACTGATACCCAGTAACACAGACACACACTTACACCAAGTAACAAAGACATACACTGACACCAAGTAACACAGACATACACTGACATCAAGTAACAAAGACATCCACTTACACCAAGTAACAAAGACATACACTTACACCAAGTAACAAAGACAACACTGACACCAAGTAACACAGACATACACTGACACCAAGTAACACAGACATACACTTACACCAAGTAACACAGACACACACTTACACCAAGTAACAAAGACAGACAATGACACCCAGTAACAAAGACAGACACTGATACCCAGTAACACAGACACACACTTACACAAAGTCACAAAGACATACACTGACACTCAGTAACAAAGTCATACACTGACACGAAGTAACAAAGACATACACATACAGCAAGCAACACAGACAATCACTGACTCCAAGTAAGAAATACATACACTGACACCAAGTAACAAAGACACAAACTTACACCAAGTAACACAGACATACACTGACACCAAGTACAAAGACATACACTGACACGAAGTAACAAAGACATACACTGATATCCAGTAACACAGACACACACTGACACCACGTCGCAAAGACACACACTGACACCAAGTAACAAAGACATACACTGACACCAAGTAACAAAGACATACACTTACACCAAGTCACAAAGACATGCACTGACACCAAGTAACAAAGACACACACTTACACCAAGTAACACAGACCTACACTGACACCAAGTTACAAAGACATGCACTGATACCCAGCAACACAGACACACTCTTACACCAAGTAACAAAGACAGACACTGATACCCAGTAACAAAGACACACACTTACACCAAGTATCAAAGACATACACTGACACCAAGTAACAAAGACATAGACTGACACCAAGTAACAAAGACATACATTTACACCAAGTAACAAAGACATACACTGACACCAAGTAACAATGACATACACTGATACCCTGTAACACAGGCACACACCTACACCAAGTAACAAAGACTTACACTGATACCCAAAAACACAGACACACACTTACACCAAGTAACAAAGACATACACTGACACCAAGTAACAAAGACATACACTTACACCAAGTAACAAAGATATACACTGACACCAAGTAACAAAGACATACACTGACACCAAGTAACAAAGACATACACTTACACGAATTAACTAAGACATACACTGACACCAAGTAACAAAGACATACACTGAAACCCAGTAACATAGACACACACTTACACCAAGTAACAAAGACATACACTGACGCCAAGTAACAAAGACATACACTTACACCAAGTAACAAAGACATACACTTACACCAAGTAACAAAGACACACACTTACACGAAGTAACAAAGACAGACACTGATACCCAGTAACACAGACACACACTTACACCAGCTCACAAAGAAACACCCTGACACCCAGTAAGAAAGACAGACACTGACACCCAGTAACACAGATACACACTTACACCAAGTAACAAAGACAGACACTGATACCCAGTAACACAGACACACACTTACACAAAGTCACAAAGACATACACTGACACTCAGTAACAAAGACATACACTTACACCAAGTAACAAAGACATACACTGACACCAGGTAACAAAGACATACACATACACCAAGCAACACAGACAAACACTGACTCCAAGTAACAAATACATACACTGACACCAAGTAACAAAGACACAAACTTACACCAAGTAACACAGACATACACTGACACAAAGTATCAAAGACATACACTGACACGAAGTAACAAAGACATACACTGACACCAAGTAAAAAAGACATACACTTACACCAAGTCACAAAGACATGCACTTACACCAAGTAAGAAAGACACACACTTACACCAAGTAACACAGACCTACACTGACACCAAGTTACAAAGACATGCACTGATACCCAGCAACACAGACGCACTCTTACACCAAGTAACAAAGACAGACACTGATACCCAGTAACAAAGACACACACTTACACCAAGTATCAAAGACATACACTGACACCAAGTAACAAAGACATACACTGACACCAAGTAACAAAGACATACATTTACACAAAGTAACAAAGACATACACTGACACCAAGTAACAATGACATACACTGATACCCTGTAACACAGGCACACACCTACACCAAGAAACAAAGACATACACTGATACCCAGGAACACAGACACACACTTACACCAAGTAACAAAGACATACACTGACACCAAGTAACAAAGACATACACTTACACCAAGTAACAAAGACATACACTGACACCAAGTAACAAAGACATACACTGACACCAAGTAACAAAGACATACACTTACACCAAGTAACAAAGACATACACTGACACCAAGTAACAAAGACATACACTGACACCAAGTCACAAAGACATACACTGACACCAAGTAACACAGACATACACTTACACCAAGTAACAAAGACATACACTGATAGCCAGTAACACAGACACACACTTACACCAAGTAACAAAGACAGACACTGATACCCAGTAACACAGACACACACTTACACCAGCTCACAAAGACACACCATGACACCCAGTAACAAAGACACACACCGATACCCAGTAACACAGACGCACACTGACACCAAGTAACAAAGACAGACACTGATACCCAGTAACACAGACACACACTTACACCAAGTAACAAAGACACACACTAACACCAAGTAACAAAGACAGACACTGACACCAATAACAAAGACATACACTTACACCAAGTAACACAGACATACACTGACACCAAGTAACAAATACATACACTGACACCAAGTAACAAAGACATACATTGACACCAAGTAACAAAGACATACACTGATACCCAGTAACATACGCACACACCTACACCAAGAAACAAAGACATACACTGACACCAAGTAACAAAGACATCCACTGACACCAAGTAACAAAGACATACACTGATACCCAGTAACGCAGGCACACACCTACACCAAGTAACAAAGACATACACTGATACCCAGTAACACAGACATACACTTACACCAAGTAACAAAGACATACACTGACACCAAGTAACAAAGACATCCACTTACACCAAGTAACAAAGACATACACTTACACCAAGTAACAAAGACATACACTGACACCAAGTAACAAAGACAAACACTGATACCCAGTAACACAGACACACACTTACACCAAGTAACACAGACATACACTGACACCAAGTAACAAAGACATATACTGACACCCAGGAACACAGATACACACTGACACCCAGTAACACAGAGAAACACTGACACCAAGTAACAAAGACATAAACTGACACCAAGTAACAAAGACATACACTTAGACCAAGTCACAAAGACATACACTGACACCAAGTAACAAAGACATACACTTACACCAAGTAACACAGACATACACTTACACCAAGTAACACAGACACACACTTACACCAAGTAACAAAAACAGACACTGATACCCAGTAACACAGACACACACTTACACCAGCTCACAAAGACACACCCTGACACCCAGTAACAAAGACAGACACTGATACCAGTCACACAGACACACACTTACACCAAGTAACAAAGACAGACACTGATACCCAGTAACACAGACACACACTTACACAAAGTCACAAAGACATACACTGACACTCAGTAAACAAAGACATACACTTACACCAAGTAACAAAGACACACAATTACACCAAGTAACAAAGACATACACTGACACCAAGTAACAAAGACAGACACTTACAGCAAGTAACACAGACAAACACTGACTCCAAGTAACAAATACCTTTCTTGACACCAAGAAACAAAGACACAAACTTACACCAAGTAACACAGACATACACTGACACCAAGTATCAAAGACATACACTGACACGAAGTAACAAATACATACACTGATATCCAGTAACACAGACACACACATACACCCCGTAATACAGACACACACTGACACCCAGTAACACAGACACACACTTACACCAAGGAACACAGACATACACTGACACCAAGTCACAAAGACACACACTGACACCAAGTAACAAAGACATACACTGACACCAAGTAACAAAGACATACACTTACACGAAGTCACAAAGACATGCACTTACACCAAGTAAGAAAGACACACACTTACACCAAGTAACACAGGCCTACACTGACACCAAGTAACAATGACATGCACTGATACCCAGCAACACAGACACGCTCTTACACCAAGTAACAAAGACAGACTCTGATACCCAGTAACACAGACCCACACTTACACCAAGTAACACAGACATACACTGACACCATGTAACAAAGACGTATACTGACACCCAGGAACACAAATACACACTGACACCCAGTAACACAGAGAAACACTGACACCACGTAATAAAGACACACACTGACACCAAGTAACACAGACATACACTGACACCAAGTAACAAAGACATCCACTTACACCAAGTACAAAGACATACACTGACACCAAGTAACAAAGACAAGCACTGACACCAACTAACAAAGACATACACTGATACCCAGTAACACAGACACACACTTACACCAAGCATCAAAGGCATACACTGACACCAAGTAACAAAGACATACACTTACAGCAAGTAACAAAGACATACACTGACACCAAGTAACAAAGACATACACTTACACCAAGTCACAAAGACATACACTTACACCAAGTAAGAAAGACACACACTTACACCAAGTAACATAGACATACACTTACACCAAGTAACACAGACACACATTTACACCAAGTAACAAAGACAGACACTGATACCCAGTAACACAGACACACACTTACACCAAGTATCAAAGACATACACTGACACCAAGTAACAAAGACGTACACTTACACCAAGTAACAAAGACATAAACTGACACCAAGTAACAAAGACATACACTGATACCCAGCAACACAGACACACTCTTACACCAAGTAACAAAGACAGAAACTGATACCCAGTAACACAGACACACACTTACACCAAGTATCAAAGACATACACTGACACCAAGTAACAAAGACGTACACGTACACCAAGTAACAAAGACATAAACTGACACCAAGTAACAAAGACATACACTTAGACCAAGTCACAAAGACATACACTGACACCAAGTAACAAAGACATACACTTACACCAAGTAACATGGACATACACTTACACCAAGTAACACAGACACACATTTACACCAAGTAACAAAGACAGACACTGATACCCAGTAACACAGACACACACTTAAACCAGCTCACAAAGACACACCCTGACACCCAGTAACAAACACAGACACTGAAACCCAGTAACACAGACACACACTTACACCAAGTAACAAAGACAGACACTGATACCCAGTAACACAGACACACACTTACACAAAGTCGCAAAGACATACACTGACACACAGTAACAAAGACATACACTTACAAGAAGTAACAAAGACATACACTGACACCAAGTAACAAAGACATACACTTACACCAAGTAACACAGACAAACACTGACTACAAGTAACAAATACATACACTGACACCAAGCAACAAAGACACAAACTTACACCAAGTAACACAGACATACACTGACACCAAGTATCAAAGACATACACTGACACGAAGTAACAAAGACATACACTGATATCCAGTAACACAGACACACACATACACCCAGTAAGACAGACACACACTGACACCCAGTAACACAGACACACACTTACACCAAGTAACACAGACATACACTGACACCACGTCACAAAGACACACACTGACACCAAGTAACAAAGGCATACACTGTCACCAAGTAACAAAGACAGACACTTACACCAAGTCACAAAGACATGCACTTACACCAGGTAAGAAAGACACACACTTACACCAAGTAACACAGACATACACTGACACCAAGTAACAAAGATATATACTGACACCCAGGAACACAGATACACACTGACACCCAGAAACACAGAGAAACACTGACACCAAGTAACAAATACACACACTGACACCAAGTAACACAGACATACACTGACACCAATTAACAAAGACATCCACTTACACCAAGTACAAAGACATAAACTGACACCAATTAACAAAGACATGCACTTACACCAAGTAACAAAGACATACACTGATACCCAGTAATACAGACACACTCATTCACCAAGTAACAAAGACAGACACTGATGCCCAGTAACACAGACACACACTTACCCCAAGTATCAAAGACATACACTGACACCAAGTAACAAAGACATACACTTACACCAAGCAACAAAGGCATACACTGACACCAAGTAACAAAGACATACACGTACACCAAGTCACAAAGACATGCACTTACAACAAGTAAGAAAGACACACACTTACACCAAGTAACACAGACCTACACTGACACCAAGTAACAAAGACATACACTGATACCCAGCAACACAGACACACTCTTACACCAAGTATCAAAGACATACACTGACACCAAGTAACAAAGACATACACTTACACCAAGTCACAAAGACATGCTCTGACACCAAGTAACAAAGACATACACTTACACCAAGTAACACAGACATACACTTACACCAAGTAACAAAGACACACACTTACACCAAGTAACAAAGACAGACAATTACACCAAGTAACAAAGACATAAACTGATACCCAGTAACACAGACACACTTACAACAAGTAACAAAGACATACTCTGACACCGAGTCACAAAGACATACACTGATACCAAGTAACAAAGACATACACTGATACCCAGTAACACAAACACACACTTACACCAAGTAACAAAGACATGCACTGACACCAAGTAACAAAGACATACACTTACACCAAGTAACACAGACATACACTTACACCAAGTAACAAAGACACACACTTACACCAAGTAAGAAAGACAGACAATTACACCAAGTAACAAAGACATAAACTGATACCCAGTAACACAGACACACTTACAACAAGTAACAAAGACATACACTGACACGGAGTCACAAAGACATACACTGACACCAAGTAACAAAGACATACACTTACACCAAGTCACAAAGACATGCACTTACACCAAGTTAAGAAAGACACACACTTACACCAAGTAACAGAGTCCTACACTGACACCAAGTAACAAAGACATACACTGTTTCCCTGCAACACAGACACACTCTTACACCAAGTAACAAAGACAGACACTGATACCCAGTAACACAGACACACACTTACACCAAGTATCAAAGACATACACTGACACCAAGTAACAAAGACATACACTGATACCAACTCACAAAGACATACACTTACACCAGGTAACAAAGACATACACTGACACCAAGTAACAAAGACATACACTGATATCCAGTAACACAGACACACACTTACACCAAGTAACAAGGACATGCACTGACACCAAGTAACAAAGACATACACTTGCACCAAGTAGCAAAGACATACACTGACAAAAAGTAACAAAGACATACACTGATACCCAGTAACACAGGCACACACCTACAACAAGTCACAAAGACATACAATGATACCCAGTAACACAGACACACACTTACACCAAGTAACACAGACATACACTGACACCAAGTAACAAAGATATATACTGACACCCAGGAACACAGATACACACTGACACCCAGAAACACAGAGAAACACTGACACCAAGTAACAAATACACACACTGACACCAAGTAACACAGACATACACTGACACCAATTAACAAAGACATCCACTTACACCAAGTACAAAGACATAAACTGACACCAATTAACAAAGACATGCACTTACACCAAGTAACAAAGACATACACTGATACCCAGTAATACAGACACACTCATTCACCAAGTAACAAAGACAGACACTGATGCCCAGTAACACAGACACACACTTACCCCAAGTATCAAAGACATACACTGACACCAAGTAACAAAGACATACACTTACACCAAGCAACAAAGGCATACACTGACACCAAGTAACAAAGACATACACGTACACCAAGTCACAAAGACATGCACTTACAACAAGTAAGAAAGACACACACTTACACCAAGTAACACAGACCTACACTGACACCAAGTAACAAAGACATACACTGATACCCAGCAACACAGACACACTCTTACACCAAGTATCAAAGACATACACTGACACCAAGTAACAAAGACATACACTTACACCAAGTCACAAAGACATGCTCTGACACCAAGTAACAAAGACATACACTTACACCAAGTAACACAGACATACACTTACACCAAGTAACAAAGACACACACTTACACCAAGTAGCAAAGACAGACAATTACACCAAGTAACAAAGACATAAACTGATACCCAGTAACACAGACACACTTACAACAAGTAACAAAGACATACTCTGACACCGAGTCACAAAGACATACACTGATACCAAGTAACAAAGACATACACTGATACCCAGTAACACAAACACACACTTACACCAAGTAACAAAGACATGCACTGACACCAAGTAACAAAGACATACACTTACACCAAGTAACACAGACATACACTTACACCAAGTAACAAAGACACACACTTACACCAAGTAAGAAAGACAGACAATTACACCAAGTAACAAAGACATAAACTGATACCCAGTAACACAGACACACTTACAACAAGTAACAAAGACATACACTGACACGGAGTCACAAAGACATACACTGACACCAAGTCACAAAGACATACACTGATACCCAGTAACACAGACACACACTTACACCAAGTAACAAAGACAGACACTGATACCCAGTAACAGAGACACACACTTACACCAAATAACAAAGACACACACTGACACCCAGTAACAAAGAGATACACTGATACCAAGTCACAAAGACATACTCTGATACCCAGTAACACAAACAAACACACTCTGACACCCAGTAACACAGAGAAACACTGATACACAGTAACAAAAGAAAGACACTGACACTAAGTAACACAGACACACACTGACACCCAGTAAAAAAGACATAAACTGACACCAAGTCACAAAGACATACACTGACACCATGTCACAAAGACAGACACTGATACCCAGTAACAGAGACACACACTTACACCAAGTAACAAAGACACACACTGACACCCAGTAACAAAGAAATACACTGATACCAAGTCACAAAGACATACTCTGATACCCAGTAACACAAACAAACACACTCTGACACCCAATAACACAAAGAAACACTGATACACAGTAACACAGACACAGACTTACACCAAGTAACACAGACATACACTGACAGCAAGTAACAAAGGGATACACTATTACCCAATAACACAGACACACACTTAAACCAAGTAACAAAGACATACACTGACACCCAGTAACAAAGACATACACTGACACCCAGTAACACAGACACACACGGACACCAAGTAACAAAGACACACACTTACACCAAGTAACACAGACACACACTGGCACCCAGGAACACAGACACACACTGACACCAAGTAACAAAGACATACAGTGTCACCCAGTAACAAAGACATCCACTGACACCAAGTCACAAACACATACAATGACACCAATTAACAAAGACAATCACTTACACCAAGTACAAAGACATACACTGACACCAAGTAACAAAGACATGCACTTACACCAAGTAACAAAGACAGACACTGATGCCCAGTAACACAGACACACACTTACCCCAAGTATCAAAGACATACACTGACACCAAGTAACATTGACATACACTTACACCAAGTACGAAGACATGCACTGATACCCAGTAACACAGACACACACTTTCACCAAGTAACAAAGACAGACACTGATGCCCAGTAACAAAGACATACACTTACACCATGTAACAAAGACATACACTGACACCTTGTAACACAGACATACACTTACACCAAGTCACAAAGACATGCACTTACACCAAGTTGAGAAAGACACACACTTACACCAAGTAACAGAGTCCTACACTGACACCAAGTAACAAAGACATACACTGTTTCCCTGCAACACAGACACACTCTTACACCAAGTAACAAAGACAGACACTGATACCCATTAACACAGACACACACTTACACCAAGTATCAAAGACATACACTGACACCAAGTAACAAAGACATACACTGATACCAACTCACAAAGACATACACTTACACCAGGTAACAAAGACATACACTGACACCAAGTAACAAAGACATACACTGATATCCAGTAACACAGACACACACTTACACCAAGTAACAAAGACATACACTGACACCAAGTAACAAAGACATACACTTGCACCAAGTAGCAAAGACATACACTGACAAAAAGTAACAAAGACATACACTGATACCCAGTAACACAGGCACACACCTACACCAAGTAACAAAGACATACACTGATACCCAGTAACACAGACACACACTTACACCAAGTAACACAGACATACACTGACACCAAGTAAGAAAGATATATACTGACACCCAGGAATACAGATACACACTGACACCCAGTAACATAGAGAAACACTGACACCAAGTAACAAAGACACACACTGACACCAAGTAACAAAGACATACACTGACACCAATTAACAAAGACATCCACTTACACCAAGTACAAATACATAAACTGACACCAAGTAACAAAGACATGCACTTACACCAAGTAACAAAGACATACACTGATACCCAGTAACACAGACACACACATTCACCAAGTAACAAAGACAGACACTGATGCCCAGTAACACAGACACACACTTACACCAAGTAACAGAGACATACACTGACACCAAGTAACAAAGACATACACTTACACAAAGTAACAAAGACATGCACTGACCCCAAGTAACAAAGACATACACTTACACCAAGTAACAAAGACATACACTGACACCAAGTAACAAAGACATACACTTGCACCAAGTAACACAGACATACACTGACACAAGTAACAAAGACACACACAGACACCAAGTACACAGACATACACTGACACCAAGTAACAAAGACATACACTGATACCCAGTAACACAGACACACACTTACACCAAGTAACAAAGACAGACACTGATACCCAGTAACAGAGACACACACTTACACCAAATAACAAAGACACACACTGACACCCAGTAACGAAGAGATACACTGATACCAAGTCACAAAGACATACTCTGATACCCAGTAACACAAACAAACACACTCTGACACCCAGTAACACAGAGAAACACTGATACACAGTAACAAAAGACAGACACTGACACTAAGTAACACAGACACACACTGACACCCAGTAAAAAAGACATAAACTGACACCAGGTCACAAAGACATACACTGACACCATGTCACAAAGACATACACTGATACCCAGTAACACAGACACACACTTACACCAAGTAACAAAGACAGACACTGATACCCAGTAACAGAGACACACACTTACACCAAGTAACAAAGACACACACTGACACCCAGTAACAAAGAGATACACTGATACCAATTCACAAAGACATACTCTGATACCCAGTAACACAAACAAACACACTCTGACACCCAATAACACAAAGAAACACTGATACACAGTAACAAAAGACATACACTGATACCCAGTAACACAGACACACACTTACACCAAGTAACACAGACATACACTGACAGCAAGTAACAAAGGGATACACTATTACCCAATAACACAGACACACACTTAAACCAAGTAACAAAGACATACACTGACACCCAGTAACAAAGACATACACTGACACCCAGTAACACAGACACACACGGACACCAAGTAACAAAGACACACACTTACACCAAGTAACACAGACACACACTGGCACCCAGGAACACAGACACACACTGACACCAAGTAACAAAGACATACAGTGTCACCCAGTAACAAAGACATCCACTGACACCAAGTCACAAACACATACAATGACACCAATTAACAAAGACAATCACTTACACCAAGTACAAAGACATACACTGACACCAAGTAACAAAGACATGCACTTACACCAAGTAACAAAGACAGACACTGATGCCCAGTAACACAGACACACACTTACCCCAAGTATCAAAGACATACACTGACACCAAGTAACAAAGACATACACTTACACCAAGTACGAAGACATGCACTGATACCCAGTAACACAGACACACACTTTCACCAAGTAACACAGACATACACTTACACCAAGTCACAAAGACATGCACTTACACCAAGTTAAGAAAGACACACACTTACACCAAGTAACAGAGTCCTACACTGACACCAAGTAACAAAGACATACACTGTTTCCCTGCAACACAGACACACTCTTACACCAAGTAACAAAGACAGACACTGATACCCATTAACACAGACACACACTTACACCAAGTATCAAAGACATACACTGACACCAAGTAACAAAGACATACACTGATACCAACTCACAAAGACATACACTTACACCAGGTAACAAAGACATACACTGACACCAAGTAACAAAGACATACACTGATATCCAGTAACACAGACACACACTTACACCAAGTAACAAAGACATACACTGACACCAAGTAACAAAGACATACACTTGCACCAAGTAGCAAAGACATACACTGACAAAAAGTAACAAAGACATACACTGATACCCAGTAACACAGGCACACACCTACACCAAGTAACAAAGACATACACTGATACCCGGTAAAACAGACACACACTTACACCAAGTAACACAGACATACACTGACACCAAGTAACAAAGATATATACTGACACCCAGGAATACAGATACACACTGACACCCAGTAACATAGAGAAACACTGACACCAAGTAACAAAGACACACACTGACACCAAGTAACACAGACATACACTGACACCAATTAACAAAGACATCCACTTACACCAAGTACAAAGACATAAACTGACACCAAGTAACAAAGACATGCACTTACACCAAGTAACAAAGACATACACTGATACCCAGTAACACAGACACACACATTCACCAAGTAACAAAGACAGACACTGATGCCCAGTAACACAGACACACACTTACACCAAGTAACAAAGACAGACACTGATACCCAGTAACAGAGACACACACTTACACCAAGTAACAAAGACACACACTGACACCCAGTAACAAAGAGATACACTGATACCAATTCACAAAGACATACTCTGATACCCAGTAACACAAACAAACACACTCTGACACCCAATAACACAAAGAAACACTGATACACAGTAACAAAAGACATACACTGATACCCAGTAACACAGACACACACTTACACCAAGTAACACAGACATACACTGACAGCAAGTAACAAAGGGATACACTATTACCCAATAACACAGACACACACTTAAACCAAGTAACAAAGACATACACTGACACCCAGTAACAAAGACATACACTGACACCCAGTAACACAGACACACACGGACACCAAGTAACAAAGACACACACTTACACCAAGTAACACAGACACACACTGGCACCCAGGAACACAGACACACACTGACACCAAGTAACAAAGACATACAGTGTCACCCAGTAACAAAGACATCCACTGACACCAAGTCACAAACACATACAATGACACCAATTAACAAAGACAATCACGTACACCAAGTACAAAGACATACACTGACACCAAGTAACAAAGACATGCACTTACACCAAGTAACAAAGACAGACACTGATGCCCAGTAACACAGACACACACTTACCCCAAGTATCAAAGACATACACTGACACCAAGTAACAAAGACATACACTTACACCAAGTACGAAGACATGCACTGATACCCAGTAACACAGACACACACTTTCACCAAGTAACAAAGACAGACACTGATGCCCAGTAACAAAGACATACACTGACACCAAGTAACACAGACATACACTTACACCAAGTCACAAAGACATGCACTTACACCAAGTTAAGAAAGACACACACTTACACCAAGTAACAGAGTCCTACACTGACACCAAGTAACAAAGACATACACTGTTTCCCTGCAACACAGACACACTCTTACACCAAGTAACAAAGACAGACACTGATACCCATTAACACAGACACACACTTACACCAAGTATCAAAGACATACACTGACACCAAGTAACAAAGACATACACTGATACCAACTCACAAAGACATACACTTACACCAGGTAACAAAGACATACACTGACACCAAGTAACAAAGACATACACTGATATCCAGTAACACAGACACACACTTACACCAAGTAACAAAGACATACACTGACACCAAGTAACAAAGACATACACTTGCACCAAGTAGCAAAGACATACACTGACAAAAAGTAACAAAGACATACACTGATACCCAGTAACACAGGCACACACCTACACCAAGTAACAAAGACATACACTGATAACCGGTAACACAGACACACACTTACACCAAGTAACACAGACATACACTGACACCAAGTAACAAAGATATATACTGACACCCAGGAATACAGATACACACTGACACCCAGTAACATAGAGAAACACTGACACCAAGTAACAAAGACACACACTGACACCAAGTAACACAGACATACACTGACACCAATTAACAAAGACATCCACTTACACCAAGTACAAAGACATAAACTGACACCAAGTAACAAAGACATGCACTTACACCAAGTAACAAAGACATACACTGATACCCAGTAACACAAACTCACACATTCACCAAGTAACAAAGACAGACACTGATGCCCAGTAACACAGACACACACTTACCCCAAGTATCAAAGACATACACTGACACCAAGTAACAAAGTCATACACATACACCAAGCAACAAAGGCATACACTGACACCAAGTAACAAAGACATACACGTACACCAAGTCACAAAGACATGCACTTACACCAAGTAAGAAAGACACACACTTACACCAAGTAACACAGACCGACACTGACACCAAGTAACAAAGACATACACTGATACCCAGCAACACAGACACACTTTTACACCAAGTAACAAAGACAGACACTGATACCCAGTAACACAGACACACAATTACACCAAGTATCAAAGACATACACTGACACCAAGTAACAAAGACATACACTTACACCAAGTCACAAAGACATGCTCTGACACCAAGTAACAAAGATATACACTTACACCAAGTAACAAAGACAGACAATTACAACAAGTAACAAAGACATAAACTGATACCCAGTAACACAGACACACTTACAACAAGTAACAAAGACATACACTGACACCGAGTCACAAAGACATACACTGATACCAAGTAACAAAGACATACACTGATACCCAGTAACACAAACACACACTTACACCAAGTAACAAAGACAAGCACTGACACCAAGTAACAAAGATATACACTTACACCAAGTAACACAGACATACACTTACACCAAGTAACAAAGACACACACTTACACCAAGTAACAAAGACAGACAATTACACCAAGTAACAAAGACATAAACTGATACCCAGTAACACAGACACACTTACAACAAGTAACAAAGACATACACTGACACCGAGTCACAAAGATATACACTGACACCAAGTAACAAAGACATACACTGATACCCAGTAACACAGACACACACTTACACCAAGTAACAAAGACAGACACTGATACCCAGTAACAGAGACACACACTTACACCAAATAACAAAGACACACACTGACACCCAGTAACAAAGAGATACACTGATACCAAGTCACAAAGACATACTCTGATACCCAGTAACACAAACAAACACACTCTGACACCCAGTAACACAGAGAAACACTGATACACAGTAACAAAAGACAGACACTGACACTAAGTAACACAGACACACACTGACACCCAGTAAAAAATACATAAACTGACACCAAGTCACAAAGACATACACTGACACCATGTCACAAAGACATACACTGATACCCAGTAACACAGACACACACTTATACCAAGTAACAAAGACAGACACTGATACCAAGTAACAGAGACACACGCTTACACCAAATAACAAAGACACACACTGACACCCAGTTACCAAGAGATACACTGATACCAAGTCACAAAGACACACTCTGATACCCGGTAACACAAACAAACACACTCTGACACCCAGTAACACAGAGAAACACTGATACACAGTAACAAAAGACAGACACTGACACGAAGTAACACAGACACACACTGACACCCAGTAAAAAAGACATAAACTGACACCAAGTCACAAAGACATAAACTGACACCATGTCTCAAAGACATACACTGATACACAGTAACACAGACACACACTTACACCAAGTAACAAAGACAGACACTGATACCCAGTAACAGAGACACACACTTACACCAAGTAACAAAGACACACACTGACACCCAGTAACAAAGAGATACACTGATACCAAGTCACAAAGACATACTCTGATACCCAGTAACACAAACAAAGACACTCTGACACCCAGTAATACAGAGAAACACTGATACACAGTAACAAAAGACATACACTGATACCCAGTAACACAGACACACACTTACACCAAGTAACACAGACATACACTGACAGCAAGTATCAAAGGGATACACTATTACCCAATAACACAGACACACACTTACACCAAGTAACAAAGACATACACTGACACCCAGTAACAAAGACATACTCTGACACCCAGTAACAAAGTCATACACTGACACCCAGTAACACAGACACACAGTGACACCAAGTTACAAAGACACACACTTACACCAAGTAACACAGACACACACTGGCACCCAGGAACACAGACACACACTGACACCAAGTAACAAAGACATACAGTGTCACCCAGTAACAAAGACATCCACTGACACCAAGTCACAAACACATACAATGACACCAAGTAACAAAGACATACACTGACACCAAGTAACAAAGTCATACACTGACACCCAGTAACACAGACACACAGTGACACCAATTTACAAAGACATGCACTGACACCCAGAAACACAGACACAAAATGACACCCAGTAAAAAAGACATAAACTGACACCAAGTCACAAAGACATAAACTGACACCATGTCTCAAAGACATACACTGATACACAGTAACACAGACACACACTTACACCAAGTAACAAAGACAGACACTGATACCCAGTAACAGAGACACACACTTACACCAAGTAACAAAGACACACACTGACACCCAGTAACAAAGAGATACACTGATACCAAGTCACAAAGACATACTCTGATACCCAGTAACACAAACAAAGACACTCTGACACCCAGTAATACAGAGAAACACTGATACACAGTAACAAAAGACATACACTGATACCCAGTAACACAGACACACACTTACACCAAGTAACACAGACATACACTGACAGCAAGTATCAAAGGGATACACTATTACCCAATAACACAGACACACACTTACACCAAGTAACAAAGACATACACTGACACCCAGTAACAAAGACATACTCTGACACCCAGTAACAAAGTCATACACTGACACCCAGTAACACAGACACACAGTGACACCAAGTTACAAAGACACACACTTACACCAAGTAACACAGACACACACTGGCACCCAGGAACACAGACACACACTGACACCAAGTAACAAAGACATACAGTGTCACCCAGTAACAAAGACATCCACTGACACCAAGTCACAAACACATACAATGACACCAAGTAACAAAGACATACACTGACACCAAGTAACAAAGTCATACACTGACACCCAGTAACACAGACACACAGTGACACCAATTTACAAAGACATGCACTGACACCCAGAAACACAGACACAAAATGACACCCAGTAACAAAGACATACACTGACACCAAGTCACAAAGGCAAACACTTACACCAAGTAACAAAGACACACACTTACACCAAGTGACACAGACATACACTGACACCAAGTAACAAAGACAGACAATTACTCCAAGTATTTTGACGGACACTGACACCAAGTAACAAAGACATACACTGACACCAAGTCACAAAGACACACACTGACACCCAGTAACAAAGACATACACTGACACCCAGTAACAAAGACATGCACTGATACCCAGTAACAAAGACACACACTTACACCAAGTACAAAAGACAGACACTGATACCCAGCAACACAGACACACACTTACACCAAGTAACAAATACATACACTGACACCCAGTAACAAAGACATACACTGACACCCAGTAACACAGACACACAAGCACACCAAGTAACAAAGACACACACTTACACCAAGTAACACAGACACACACTGACACACAGTGACACAGACAAACACACTGACACCAAGTAACACAGACATACACTGACACCAAGTAACAAAGGCATACACTGATACCCAGGAACACAGGCACACACTGGGGTGGGGAGGGGCACATTGGCGCAGTGGTTAGCACCGCAGCCTCACAGCTCCAGGGACCCGGGTTCGATTCTGGGTACTGCCTTTGCGGAGTTTGCAAGTTCTCCCTGTGTCTGAGTGGGTTGCCTCCCGGTGCTCCGGTTTCCTCCCACATGCCAAAGACTTGCAGGTTGATAGGTTAATTGGCCATTATGAATTGCCCCTTGTATATGTAGGTGGTAAAGAAATGTATCGGGACCGGTGGGGAAGTTATTGGAATATGGGATTCGTGTAGGATTAGTATAAATGGGTGGTTGATGGTCGGCACAGACTCGATGGGCCGAAGGGCCTGTTTCAGTGCTGTATCTCTAAACTAAACTAAATACTGACACCGAGTGTCACAGACATACACTTACACCAAGTAACTATGACAGACACTGACACCAAGTATTTTGACAGACACTGACACCAAGTAACAAAGACATACACTGAGACCCAGTAACACAGACAGACACTGACACCAAGTATTTTGACATACACTTACACCAAGTAACAAAGACAGACACTGACACCAAGTATTTTGACATACACTGACACCAAGTAACAAAGACATATACTGAGACCCAGTAACACAGACACACACTTACACCCAGTAACACACACACTCACTGACAACAAGTAACAAAGACATACACTGAAATCCAGGAACACAGACACACATTGACACCAAGTAACAAAGACACACACTTGCACCAAGTAACAAACACATACATTGACACCAAGTAACAAAGACATACACTGACACCCAGTAATAAAGACATACACTTACACCAAGTCACAAACACATGCACTGACACCAAGTAACAAAGACATACACTGATACACAGTAAGACAGACACACACTTGCACCCAGTAACACACACACTGACACCCAGTTAGAAACACACACTGACCCCCAGTAACACAGACACACACTTAAACCAAGTAACACAGACATACACTGACACAAAGTAACAAAGACATACACTGTCACCAAGTAACAAATACATACACTGATACCCAGTCACAAAGGCACACACTGGGGGGTGGGGTGGGGCACATTGGCGCAGTTGTTAGCACCGCAGCCTCACAGCTCCAGGGACCCGGGTTCGACTCTGGGTACTGCCTGTGCGGAGTTTGCAAGTTCTCAATGTGTCTGCGTGAGTTTCCTCCGGGTGCTCCGTTTTCCTCCCACATGCCAAAGACTTGCAGGTTGATAGGTTAATTGGCCATCATAAATTACCCCTAGTATAGGTAGGTAGTAGGGAAATATATAGGAACAGGTGGGGATGTGATAGGAATACGGGATTAGTGTAGGATTAGTATAAATGGGTGTTTGATGGTCGGCACAGACTCGGTGCGCCGAAGGGACTGTTGAAGTGCTGTATCTCTAATCTAAACTAAATACTGACACCTAGTGTCACAGACACACACTGACACCCAGTAACACAAACAAACAAACACTGACACCCAGTGACACAGAGAACCACTGATAAACAGTAACAAAGACATACACTGACACCAAGTAACACAGACACACAATGACACCCAGTAACAAAGACATACACTGACACCAAGTCACAAAGGCAAACACTTACACCAAGTAACAAAGACACACACTTACACCAAGTAACACAGACATACACTGACACCAAGTAACAAAGACAGACAATTACACCAAGTATTTTGACGGACACTGACACCAAGTAACAAAGACATACACTGACACCAAGTCACAAAGACACACACTGACACCCAGTAACAAAGACATACACTGACACCCAGTAACAAAGACATGCACTGATACCCAGTAACAAAGACACACACTTACACCAAGTACAAAAGACAGACACTGATACCCAGTAACACAGACACACACTTACACCAAGTAACAAAGAAATACACTGACACCCAGTAACAAAGACATACACTGACACCCAGTAACACAGACACACAAGCACACCAAGTAACAAAGACACACACTTACACCAAGTAACACAGACAAACACACTGACACCAAGTAACACAGACATACACTGACACCAAGTAACAAAGACATACACTGATACCCAGGAACACAGGCACACACTGGGGTGGGGAGGGGCACATTGGCGCAGTGGTTAGCACCGCAGCCTCACAGCTCCAGGGACCCGGGTTCGATTCTGGGTACTGCCTTTGCGGAGTTTGCAAGTTCTCCCTGTGTCTGAGTGGGTTGCCTCCCGGTGCTCCGGTTTCCTCCCACATGCCAAAGACTTGCAGGTTGATAGGTTAATTGGCCATTATGAATTGCCCCTAGTATATGTAGGTGGTAAAGAAATGTATAGGGACCGGTGGGGAAGTTATTGGAATATGGGATTCGTGTAGGATTAGTATAAATGGGTGGTTAATGGTCGGCACAGACTCGATGGGCCGAAGGGCCTGTTTCAGTGCTGTATCTCTAAACTAAACTAAATACTGACACCGAGTGTCACAGACATACACTTACACCAATTAACAATGACAGACACTGACACCAAGTATTTTGACAGACACTGACACCAAGTAACAAAGACATACACTGAGACCCAGTAACACAGACAAACACTGACACCAAGTAACAAAGACATACACTTACACCAAGTAACAAAGACAGACACTGACACCAAGTATTTTGACATACACTGACACCAAGTAACAAAGACATATACTGAGACCCAGTAACACAGACACACACTTACACCCAGTAACACACACACTCACTGACACCAAGTAACAAAGACATACACTGAAACCCAGGAACACAGACACACATTGACACCAAGTAACAAAGACACACACTTGCACCAAGTAACAAACACATACATTGACACCAAGTAACAAAGCCACACACTTACACCAAGTAACAAAGACATATACTTACACCAAGTAACAAAGACATACACTGACACCCAGTAATAAA
The DNA here is from genome assembly GCF_036365525.1 of Heterodontus francisci. Lineage (NCBI taxonomy): Eukaryota > Metazoa > Chordata > Chondrichthyes > Heterodontiformes > Heterodontidae > Heterodontus > Heterodontus francisci. The sequence goes on from NC_090398.1 coordinate 56,762,108, forward strand.
GACATACACTTACACCAAGTCACAAACACATGCACTGACACCAAGTAACAAAGTCATACACTGATACCCAGTCACAAAGGCACACACTGGGTGGTGGGGAGGGGCACATTGGCGCAGTTGTTAGCACCGCAGCCTCACAGCTCCAGGGACCCGGGTTCGACTCTGGGTACTGCCTGTGCGGAGTTTGCAAGTTCTCAATGTGTCTGCGTGAGTTCCCTCCGGGTGCTCCGTTTTCCTCCCACATGCCAAAGACTTGCAGGTTGATAGGTTAATTGGCCATCATAAATTGCCCCTAGTATAGGTAGGTAGTAGGGAAATATATAGGAACAGGTGGGGATGTGATAGGAATACTGGATTAGTGTAGGATTAGTATAAATGGGTGGTTGATGGTCGGCACAGACTCGGTGCGCCGAAGGGACTGTTTAAGTGCTGTATCTCTAATCTAAACTAAATACTGACACCTAGTGTCACAGACACACACTGACACCCAGTAACACAAACAAACACACACTGACACCCAGTGACACAGAGAACCACTGATAAACAGTAACAAAGACATACACTGACACCAAGTAACACAGACACACAATGACACCCAGTAACAAAGACATACACTGACACCAAGTCACAAAGGCAAACACTTACACCAAGTAACAAAGACACACACTTACACCAAGTAACACAGACATACACTGACACCAAGTAACAAAGACAGACAATTACACCAAGTATTTTGACGGACACTGACACCAAGTAACAAAGACATACACTGACACCAAGTCACAAAGACACACACTGACACCCAGTAACAAAGACATACACTGACACCCAGTAACAAAGACATGCACTGATACCCAGTAACAAAGACACACACTTACACCAAGTACAAAAGACAGACACTGATACCCAGTAACACAGACACACACTTACACCAAGTAACAAAGACATACACTGACACCCAGTAACAAAGACATACACTGACACACAGTAACAAAGACATACACTGACACCCAGTAACACAGACACACAAGCACACCAAGTAACAAAGACACACTCTTACACCAAGTAACACAGACACACACTGACACACAGTAACACAGACAAACACACTGACACCAAGTAACACAGACATACACTGACACCAAGTAACAAAGACATACACTGATACCCAGGAACACAGGCACACTTACAACAAGTAACAAAGACATACACTGACACCGAGTCACAAAGACATACACTGACACCAAGTAACAAAGACATACACTGATACCCAGTAACACAGACACACACTTACACCAAGTAACAAAGACAGACACTGATACCCAGTAACAGAGACACACACTTACACCAAATAACAAAGACACACACTGACACCCAGTAACAAAGAGATACACTGATACCAAGTCACAAAGACATACTCTGATACCCAGTAATACAAACAAACACACTCTGACACCCAGTAACACAGAGAAACACTGATACACAGTAACAAAAGACAGACACTGACACTAAGTAACACAGACACACACTGACACCCAGTAAAAAATACATAAACTGACACCAAGTCACAAAGACATACACTGACACCATGTCACAAAGACATACACTGATACCCAGTAACACAGACACACACTTATACCAAGTAACAAAGACAGACACTGATACCCAGTAACAGAGACACACGCTTACACCAAATAACAAAGACACACACTGACACCCAGTAACCAAGAGATACACTGATACCAAGTCACAAAGACACACTCTGATACCCAGTAACACAAACAAACACACTCTGACACCCAGTAACACAGAGAAACACTGATACACAGTAACAAAAGACAGACACTGACACGAAGTAACACAGACACACACTGACACCCAGTAAAAAAGACATAAACTGACACCAAGTCACAAAGACATAAACTGACACCATGTCTCAAAGACATACACTGATACCCAGTAACACAGACACACACTTACACCAAGTAACAAAGACAGACACTGATACCCAGTAACAGAGACACACACTTACACCAAGTAACAAAGACACACACTGACACCCAGTAACAAAGAGATACACTGATACCAAGTCACAAAGACATACTCTGATACCCAGTAACACAAACAAAGACACTCTGACACCCAGTAATACAGAGAAACACTGATACACAGTAACAAAAGACATACACTGATACCCAGTAACACAGACACACACTTACACCAAGTAACACAGACATACACTGACAGCAAGTAACAAAGGGATACACTATTACCCAATAACACAGACACACACTTACACCAAGTAACAAAGACATACACTGACACCCAGTAACAAAGACATACTCTGACACCCAGTAACAAAGTCATACACTGACACCCAGTAACACAGACACACAGTGACACCAGGTTACAAAGACACACACTTACACCAAGTAACACAGACACACACTGGCACCCAGGAACACAGACACACACTGACACCAAGTAACAAAGACATACAGTGTCACCCAGTAACAAAGACATCCACTGACACCAAGTCACAAACACATACAATGACACCAAGTAACAAAGACAGACACTGACACCAAGTAAGAAAGTCATACACTGACACCCAGTAACACAGACACACAGTGACACCAAGTTACAAAGACATGCACTGACACCCAGAAACACAGACACACACTGGGAGGCACAGTGGCTCAGTGAACCACTGATACACAGTAACAAAGACATACACTGACACCAAGTAACACAGACACAAAATGACACCCAGTAACAAAGACATACACTGACACCAAGTCACAAAGGCAAACACTTACACCAAGTAACAAAGACACACACTTACACCTAGTAACACAGACATACACTGACACCAAGTAACAAAGACAGACAATTACACCAAGTATTTTGACGGACACTGACACCAAGTAACAAAGACATACACTGACACCAAGTCACAAAGACACACACTGACACCCAGTAACAAACACATACACTGACAACCAGTAACAAAGACATGCACTGATACCCAGTAACAAGGACACACACTTACACCAAGTACAAAAGACAGACACTGATACCCAGCAACACAGACACACACTTACACCAAGTAACAAATACATACATTGACACCCAGTAACAAAGACATACACTGACACCCAGTAACACAGACACACAAGCACACCAAGTAACAAAGACACACACTTACACCAAGTAACACAGACACACACTGACACACAGTGACACAGACAAACACACTGACACCAAGTAACACAGACATACACTGACACCAAGTAACAAAGACATACACTGATACCCAGGAACACAGGCACACACTGGGGTGGGGAGGGGCACATTGGCGCAGTGGTTAGCACCGCAGCCTCACAGCTCCAGGGACCCGGGTTCGATTCTGGGTACTGCCTTTGCGGAGTTTGCAAGTTCTCCCTGTGTCTGAGTGGGTTGCCTCCCGGTGCTCCGGTTTCCTCCCACATGCCAAAGACTTGCAGGTTGATAGGTTAATTGGCCATTATGAATTGCCCCTTGTATATGTAGGTGGTAAAGAAATGTATCGGGACCGGTGGGGAAGTTATTGGAATATGGGATTCGTGTAGGATTAGTATAAATGGGTGGTTGATGGTCGGCACAGACTCGATGGGCCGAAGGGCCTGTTTCAGTGCTGTATCTCTAAACTAAACTAAATACTGACACCGAGTGTCACAGACATACACTTACACCAAGTAACTATGACAGACACTGACACCAAGTATTTTGACAGACACTGACACCAAGTAACAAAGACATACACTGAGACCCAGTAACACAGACAGACACTGACACCAAGTATTTTGACATACACTTACACCAAGTAACAAAGACAGACACTGACACCAAGTATTTTGACATACACTGACACCAAGTAACAAAGACATATACTGAGACCCAGTAACACAGACACACACTTACACCCAGTAACACACACACTCACTGACAACAAGTAACAAAGACATACACTGAAATCCAGGAACACAGACACACATTGACACCAAGTAACAAAGACACACACTTGCACCAAGTAACAAACACATACATTGACACCAAGTAACAAAGACATACACTGACACCCAGTAATAAAGACATACACTTACACCAAGTCACAAACACATGCACTGACACCAAGTAACAAAGACATACACTGATACACAGTAAGACAGACACACACTTGCACCCAGTAACACACACACTGACACCCAGTTAGAAACACACACTGACCCCCAGTAACACAGACACACACTTAAACCAAGTAACACAGACATACACTGACACAAAGTAACAAAGACATACACTGTCACCAAGTAACAAATACATACACTGATACCCAGTCACAAAGGCACACACTGGGGGGTGGGGTGGGGCACATTGGCGCAGTTGTTAGCACCGCAGCCTCACAGCTCCAGGGACCCGGGTTCGACTCTGGGTACTGCCTGTGCGGAGTTTGCAAGTTCTCAATGTGTCTGCGTGAGTTTCCTCCGGGTGCTCCGTTTTCCTCCCACATGCCAAAGACTTGCAGGTTGATAGGTTAATTGGCCATCATAAATTGCCCCTAGTATAGGTAGGTAGTAGGGAAATATATAGGAACAGGTGGGGATGTGATAGGAATACGGGATTAGTGTAGGATTAGTATAAATGGGTGGTTGATGGGCGGCACAGACTCGGTGCGCCGAAGGGACTGTTGAAGTGCTGTATCTCTAATCTAAACTAAATACTGACACCTAGTGTCACAGACACACACTGACACCCAGTAACACAAACAAACAAACACTGACACCCAGTGACACAGAGAACCACTGATAAACAGTAACAAAGACATACACTGACACCAAGTAACACAGACACACAATGACACCCAGTAACAATGACATACACTGACACCAAGTCACAAAGGCAAACACTTACACCAAGTAACAAAGACACACACTTACACCAAGTAACACAGACATACACTGACACCAAGTAACAAAGACAGACAATTACACCAAGTATTTTGACGGACACTGACACCAAGTAACAAAGACATACACTGACACCAAGTCACAAAGACACACACTGACACCCAGTAACAAAGACACACACTTACACCAAGTACAAAAGACAGACACTGATACCCAGTAACACAGACACACACTTACACCAAGTAACAAAGACATACACTGACACCCAGTAACAAAGACATACACTGACACCCAGTAACACAGACACACAAGCACACCAAGTAACAAAGACACACACTTACACCAAGTAACACAGACACACACTGACACACAGTAACACAGACAAACACACTGACACCAAGTAACACAGACATACACTGACACCAAGTAACAAAGACATACACTGATACCCAGGAACACAGGCACACACTGGAGTGGGGAGGGGCACATTGGCGCAGTGGTTAGCACCGCAGCCTCACAGCTCCAGGGACCCGGGTTCGATTCTGGGTACTGCCTTTGCGGAGTTTGCAAGTTCTCCCTGTGTCTGAGTGGGTTGCCTCCCGGTGCTCCGGTTTCCTCCCACATGCCAAAGACTTGCAGGTTGATAGGTTAATTGGCCATTATGAATTGCCCCTAGTATATGTAGGTGGTAAAGAAATGTATAGGGACCGGTGGGGAAGTTATTGGAATATGGGATTCGTGTAGGATTAGTATAAATGGGTGGTTAATGGTCGGCACAGACTCGATGGGCCGAAGGGCCTGTTTCAGTGCTGTATCTCTAAACTAAACTAAATACTGACACCGAGTGTCACAGACATACACTTACACCAAGTAACAATGACAGACACTGACACCAAGTATTTTGACAGACACTGACACCAAGTAACAAAGACATACACTGAGACCCAGTAACACAGACAAACACTGACACCAAGTAACAAAGACATACACTTACACCAAGTAACAAAGACAGACACTGACACCAAGTATTTTGACATACACTGACACCAAGTAACAAAGACATATACTGAGACCCAGTAACACAGACACACACTTACACCCAGTAACACACACACTCACTGACACCAAGTAACAAAGACATACACTGAAACCCAGGAACACAGACACACATTGACACCAAGTAACAAAGACACACACTTACACCATTTAACAAAGACATATACTTACACCAAGTAACAAAGACATACACTGACACCCAGTAATAAAGACATACACTTACACCAAGTCACAAACACATGCACTGACACCAAGTAACAAAGACATACACTGATACCCAGTCACAAAGGCACACACTGGGGGGTGGGGAGGGGCACATTGGCGCAGTTGTTAGCACCGCAGCCTCACAGCTCCAGGGACCCGGGTTCGACTCTGGGTACTGCCTGTGCGGAGTTTGCAAGTTCTCCCTGTGTCTGAGTGGGTTGCCTCCCGGTGCTCCGGTTTCCTCCCACATGCCAAAGACGTGCAGGTTGATAGGTTAATTGGCCATTATAAATTGCCCCTAGTATAGGTAGGTGGTAGGGAAATATATAGGGATAGGTGGGGATGTGATCGGAATACGGGATTAGTGTAGGATTAGTATAAATGGGTTGTTGATGGTCGGCACAGACTCGGTGGGCCGATGGGCCTGTTTAAGTGCTGTATCTCGAAACTAAACTAAATACTGACACCTAGTGTCACAGACACACACTGACACCCAGTAATACAGAGAAACACTGAAACACAGCAACAAAGACATACACTGACACCAAGTAACACAGACACACACTGACACCCAGTAAAAAAGACATACACTGACAACAAGTCACAAAGACATACACTGATACCAAGTCACAAAGACATACACTGACACCAAGTAACAAAGACATACACTTACACCAAGGAACAAAGACAAACACTTACACCAAGTAACACAGACATACACTGACACCAAGTAACAAAGAGAGACAATTACACCAAGTAACAAAGACATACACTTACACCAAGGAACAAAGACACACACTGACACCAAGTAACAAAGACATACAGTGTCACCCAGTAACAAAGACATCCACTGACACCAAGTCACAAACACATACAATGACACCAATTAACAAAGACAATCACTTACACCAAGTACAAAGACACACACTGACACCAAGTATCAAAGACATACACTGACACCAAGTAACAAAGACATACACTGATACCAACTCACAAAGACATACACTTACACCAGGTAACAAAGACATACACTGACACCAAGTAACAAAGACATACACTGATATCCAGTAACACAGACACACACTTACACCAAGTAACAAAGACATACACTGACACCAAGTAACAAAGACATACACTTGCACCAAGTAGCAAAGACATACACTGACAAAAAGTAACAAAGACATACACTGATACCCAGTAACACAGGCACACACCTACACCAAGTAACAAAGACATACACTGATACCCAGTAACACAGACACACACTTCCACCAAGTAACACAGACATACACTGACACCAAGTAACAAAGATATATACTGACACCCAGGAATACAGATACACACTGACACCCAGTAACATAGAGAAACACTGACACCAAGTAACAAAGACACACACTGACACCAAGTAACAAAGACATACACTGACACCAATTAACAAAGACATCCACTTACACCAAGTACAAAGACATAAACTGACACCAAGTAACAAAGACATGCACTTACACCAAGTAACAAAGACATACACTGATACCCAGTAACACAGACACACACATTCACCAAGTAACAAAGACAGGCACTGATGCCCAGTAACACAGACACACACTTACACCAAGTAACAGAGACATACACTGACACCAAGTAACAAAGACATACACTTACACAAAGTAACAAAGACATGCACTGACCCCAAGTAACAAAGACATACACTTACACCAAGTAACAAAGACATACACTGACACCAAGTAACAAAGACATACACTTGCACCAAGTAACACAGACATACACTGACACAAGTAACAAAGACACACACAGACACCAAGTACACAGACATACACTGACACCAAGTAACAAAGACATACACTGATACCCAGTAACACAGACACACACTTACACCAAGTAACAAAGACAGACACTGATACCCAGTAACAGAGACACACACTTACACCAAATAACAAAGACATACACTGACACCCAGTAACGAAGAGATACACTGATACCAAGTCACAAAGACATACTCTGATACCCAGTAACACAAACAAACACACTCTGACACCCAGTAACACAGAGAAACACTGATACACAGTAACAAAAGACAGACACTGACACTAAGTAACACAGACACACACTGACACCCAGTAAAAAAGACATAAACTGACACCAAGTCACAAAGACATACACTGACACCATGTCACAAAGACATACACTGATACCCAGTAACACAGACACACACTTACACCAAGTAACAAAGACAGACACTGATACCCAGTAACAGAGACACACACTTACACCAAGTAACAAAGACACACACTGACACCCAGTAACAAAGAGATACACTGATACCAATTCACAAAGACATACTCTGATACCCAGTAACACAAACAAACACACTCTGACACCCAATAACACAAAGAAACACTGATACACAGTAACAAAAGACATACACTGATACCCAGTAACACAGACACACACTTACACCAAGTAACACAGACATACACTGACAGCAAGTAACAAAGGGATACACTATTACCCAATAACACAGACACACACTTAAACCAAGTAACAAAGACATACACTGACACCCAGTAACAAAGACATACACTGACACCCAGTAACACAGACACACACGGACACCAAGTAACAAAGACACACACTTACACCAAGTAACACAGACACACACTGGCACCCAGGAACACAGACACACACTGACACCAAGTAACAAAGACATACAGTGTCACCCAGTAACAAAGACATCCACTGACACCAAGTCACAAACACAAACAATGACACCAATTAACAAAGACAATCACTTACACCAAGTACAAAGACATACACTGACACCAAGTCACAAAGACATACACTGACACCAAGTAACAAAGACATACACTTACACCAAGTACGAAGACATGCACTGATACCCAGTAACACAGACACACACTTTCACCAAGTAACAAAGACAGACACTGATGCCCAGTAACAAAGACATACACTGACACCAAGTAACACAGACATACACTTACACCAAGTCACAAAGACATGCACTTACACCAAGTTAAGAAAGACACACACTTACACCAAGTAACAGAGTCCTACACTGACACCAAGTAACAAAGACATACACTGTTTCCCTGCAACACAGACACACTCTTACACCAAGTAACAAAGACAGACACTGATACCCATTAACACAGACACACACTTACACCAAGTATCAAAGACATACACTGACACCAAGTAACAAAGACATACACTGATACCAACTCACAAAGACATACACTTACACCAGGTAACAAAGACATACACTGACACCAAGTAACAAAGACATACACTGATATACAGTAACACAGACACACACTTACACCAAGTAACAAAGACATACACTGACACCAAGTAACAAAGACATACACTTGCACCAAGTAGCAAAGACATACACTGACAAAAAGTAACAAAGACATACACTGATACCCAGTAACACAGGCACACACCTACACCAAGTAACAAAGACATACACTGATACCCGGTAACACAGACACACACTTACACCAAGTAACACAGACATACACTGACACCAAGTAACAAAGATATATACTGACACCCAGGAATACAGATACACACTGACACCCAGTAACATAGAGAAACACTGACACCAAGTAACAAAGACACACACTGACACCAAGTAACACAGACATACACTGACACCAATTAACAAAGACATCCACTTACAACAAGTACAAAGACATAAACTGACACCAAGTAACAAAGACATGCACTTACACCAAGTAACAAAGACAGACACTGATGCCCAGTAACACAGACACACACTTACCCCAAGTATCAAAGACATACACTGACACCAAGTAACAAAGACATACACTTACACCAAGCAACAAAGGCATACACTGACACCAAGTAACAAAGACATACACGTACACCAAGTCACAAAGACATGCAATTACACCAAGTAAGAAAGACACACACTTACACCAAGTAACACAGACCGACACTGACACCAAGTAACAAAGACATACACTGATACCCAGCAACACAGACACACTTTTACACCAAGTAACAAAGACAGACACTGATACCCAGTAACACAGACACACAATTACACCAAGTATCAAAGACATACACTGACACCAAGTAACAAAGACATACACTTACACCAAGTCACAAAGACATGCTCTGACACCAAGTAACAAAGATATACACTTACACCAAGTAACAAAGACAGACAATTACAACAAGTAACAAAGACATAAACTGATACCCAGTAACACAGACACACTTACAACAAGTAACAAAGACATACACTGACACCGAGTCACAAAGACATACACTGATACCAAGTAACAAAGACATACACTGATACCCAGTAACACAAACACACACTTACACCAAGTAACAAAGACAAGCACTGACACCAAGTAACAAAGACATACACTTACACCAAGTAACACAGACATACACTTACACCAAGTAACAAAGACACACACTTACACCAAGTAACAAAGACAGACAATTACACCAAGTAACAAAGACATAAACTGATACCCAGTAACACAGACACACTTACAACAAGTAACAAAGACATACACTGACACCGAGTCACAAAGACATACACTGACACCAAGTAACAAAGACATACACTGATACCCAGTAACACAGACACACACTTACACCAAGTAACAAAGACAGACACTGATACCCAGTAACAGAGACACACACTTACACCAAATAACCAAGACACACACTGACACCCAGTAACAAAGAGATACACTGATACCAAGTCACAAAGACATACTCTGATACCCAGTAACACAAACAAACACACTCTGACACCCAGTAACACAGAGAAACACTGATACACAGTAACAAAAGACAGACACTGACACTAAGTAACACAGACACACACTGACACCCAGTAAAAAATACATAAACTGACACCAAGTCACAAAGACATACACTGACACCATGTCACAAAGACATACACTCATACCCAGTAACACAGACACACACTTATACCAAGTAACAAAGACAGACACTGATACCCAGTAACAGAGACACACGCTTACACCAAATAACAAAGACACACACTGACACCCAGTAACCAAGAGATACACTGATACCAAGTCACAAAGACACACTCTGATACCCAGTAACACAAACAAACACACTCTGACACCCAGTAACACAGAGAAACACTGATACACAGTAACAAAAGACAGACACTGACACGAAGTAACACAGACACACACTGACACCCAGTAAAAAAGACATAAACTGACACCAAGTCACAAAGACATAAACTGACACCATGTCTCAAAGACATACACTGATACCCAGTAACACAGACACACACTTACACCAAGTAACAAAGACAGACACTGATACCCAGTAACAGAGACACACACTTACACCAAGTAACAAAGACACACACTGACACCCAGTAACAAAGAGATACACTGATACCAAGTCACAAAGACATACTCTGATACCCAGTAACACAAACAAAGACACTCTGACACCCAGTAATACAGAGAAACTATGATACACAGTAACAAAAGACATACACTGATACCCAGTAACACAGACACACACTTACACCAAGTAACACAGACATACACTGACAGCAAGTAACAAAGGGATACACTATTACCCAATAACACAGACACACACTTACACCAAGTAACAAAGACATACACTGACACCCAGTAACAAAGACATACTCTGACACCCAGTAACAAAGTCATACACTGACACCCAGTAACACAGACACACAGTGACACCAAGTTACAAAGACACACACTTACACCAAGTAACACAGACACACACTGGCACCCAGGAACACAGACACACACTGACACCAAGTAACAAAGACATACAGTGTCACCCAGTAAAAAAGACATCCACTGACACCAAGTCACAAACACATACAATGACACCAAGTAACAAAGACATACACTGACACCAAGTAACAAAGTCATACACTGACACCCAGTAACACAGACACACAGTGACACCAAGTTACAAAGACATGCACTGACACCCAGAAACACAGACACACACTGGGAGGCACAGTGGCTCAGTGAACCACTGATACACAGTAACAAAGACTTACACTGACACCAAGTAACACAGACACAAAATGACACCCAGTAACAAAGACATACACTGACACCAAGTCACAAAGGCAAACACTTACACCAAGTAACAAAGACACACACTTACACCAAGTGACACAGACATACACTGACACCAAGTAACAAAGACAGACAATTACACCAAGTATTTTGACGGACACTGACACCAAGTAACAAAGACATACACTGACACCAAGTCACAAAGACACACACTGACACCCAGTAACAAAGACATACACTGACACCCAGTAACAAAGACATGCACTGATACCCAGTAACAAAGACACACACTTACACCAAGTACAAAAGACAGACACTGATACCCAGCAACACAGACACACACTTACACCAAGTAACAAATACATACTCTGACACCCAGTAACAAAGACATACACTGACACCCAGTAACACAGACACACAAGCACACCAAGTAACAAAGACACACACTTACACCAAGTAACACAGACACACACTGACACACAGTGACACAGACAAACACACTGACACCAAGTAACACAGACATACACTGACACCAAGTAACAAAGACATACACTGATACCCAGGAACACAGGCACACACTGGGGTGGGGAGGGGCACATTGGCGCAGTGGTTAGCACCGCAGCCTCACAGCTCCAGGGACCCGGGTTCGATTCTGGGTACTGCCTTTGCGGAGTTTGCAAGTTCTCCCTGTGTCTGAGTGGGTTGCCTCCCGGTGCTCCGGTTTCCTCCCACATGCCAAAGACTTGCAGGTTGATAGGTTAATTGGCCATTATGAATTGCCCCTTGTATATGTAGGTGGTAAAGAAATGTATCGGGACCGGTGGGGAAGTTATTGGAATATGGGATTCGTGTAGGATTAGTATAAATGGGTGGTTGATGGTCGGCACAGACTCGATGGGCCGAAGGGCCTGTTTCAGTGCTGTATCTCTAAACTAAACTAAATACTGACACCGAGTGTCACAGACATACACTTACACCAAGTAACAATGACAGACACTGACACCAAGTATTTTGACAGGCACTGACACCAAGTAACAAAGACATACACTGAGACCCAGTAACACAGACAAACACTGACACCAAGTAACAAAGACATACACTTACACCAAGTAACAAAGACAGACACTGACACCAAGTATTTTGACATACACTGACACCAAGTAACAAAGACATATACTGAGACCCAGTAACACAGACACACACTTACACCCAGTAACACACATACTCACTGACAACAAGTAACAAAGACATACACTGAAATCCAGGAACACAGACACACATTGACACCAAGTAACAAAGACACACTCTTGCACCAAGTAACAAACACATACATTTACACCAAGTAACAAAGACACACACTTACACCAAGTAACAAAGACATATACTTACACCAAGTAACAAAGACATACACTGACACCCAGTAATAAAGACATACACTTACACCAAGTCACAAACACATGCACTGACACCAAGTAACAAAGACATACACTGATACACAGTAAGACAGACACACACTTGCACCCAGTAACACACACACTGACACCCAGTTAGAAACACACACTGACCCCCAGTAACACAGACACACACTTAAACCAAGTAACACAGACATACACTGACACAAAGTAACAAAGACATACACTGTCACCAAGTAACAAATACATACACTGATACCCAGTCACAAAGGCACACACTGGGGGGTGGGGTGGGGCACATTGGCGCAGTTGTTAGCACCGCAGCCTCACAGCTCCAGGGACCCGGGTTCGACTCTGGGTACTGCCTGTGCGGAGTTTGCAAGTTCTCAATGTGTCTGCGTGAGTTTCCTCCGGGTGCTCCGTTTTCCTCCCACATGCCAAAGACTTGCAGGTTGATAGGTTAATTGGCCATCATAAATTGCCCCTAGTATAGGTAGGTAGTAGGGAAATATATAGGAACAGGTGGGGATGTGATAGGAATACGGGATTAGTGTAGGATTAGTATAAATGGGTGGTTGATGGGCGGCACAGACTCGGTGCGCCGAAGGGACTGTTGAAGTGCTGTATCTCTAATCTAAACTAAATACTGACACCTAGTGTCACAGACACACACTGACACCCAGTAACACAAACAAACAAACACTGACACCCAGTGACACAGAGAACCACTGATAAACAGTAACAAAGACATACACTGACACCAAGTAACACAGACACACAATGACACCCAGTAACAAAGACATACACTGACACCAAGTCACAAAGGCAAACACTTACACCAAGTAACAAAGACACACACTTACACCAAGTAACACAGACATACACTGACACCAAGTAACAAAGACAGACAATTACACCAACTATTTTGACGGACACTGACACCAAGTAACAAAGACATACACTGACACCAAGTCACAAAGACACACACTGACACCCAGTAACAAAGACATACACTGACACCCAGTAACAAAGACATGCACTGATACCCAGTAACAAAGACACACACTTACATCAAGTACAAAAGACAGACACTGATACCCAGTAACACAGACACACACTTACACCAAGTAACAAATACATACTCTGACACCCAGTAACAAAGACATACACTGACACCCAGTAACACAGACACACAAGCACACCAAGTAACAAAGACACACACTTACACCAAGTAACACAGACACACACTGACACACAGTAACACAGACAAACACACTGACACCAAGTAACACAGACATACACTGACACCAAGTAACAAAGACATACACTGATACCCAGGAACACAGGCACACACTGGAGTGGGGAGGGGCACATTGGCGCAGTGGTTAGCACCGCAGCCTCACAGCTCCAGGGACCCGGGTTCGATTCTGGGTACTGCCTTTGCGGAGTTTGCAAGTTCTCCCTGTGTCTGAGTGGGTTGCCTCCCGGTGCTCCGGTTTCCTCCCACATGCCAAAGACTTGCAGGTTGATAGGTTAATTGGCCATTATGAATTGCCCCTAGTATATGTAGGTGGTAAAGAAATGTATCGGGACCGGTGGGGAAGTTATTGGAATATGGGATTCGTGTAGGATTAGTATAAATGGGTGGTTAATGGTCGGCACAGACTCGATGGGCCGAAGGGCCTGTTTCAGTGCTGTATCTCTAAACTAAACTAAATACTGACACCGAGTGTCACAGACATACACTTACACCAATTAACAATGACAGACACTGACACCAAGTATTTTGACAGACACTGACACCAAGTAACAAAGACATACACTGAGACCCAGTAACACAGACAAACACTGACACCAAGTAACAAAGACATACACTTACACCAAGTAACAAAGACAGACACTGACACCAAGTATTTTGACATACACTGACACCAAGTAACAAAGACATATACTGAGACCCAGTAACACAGACACACACTTACACCCAGTAACACACACACTCACTGACACCAAGTAACAAAGACATACACTGAAACCCAGGAACACAGACACACATTGACACCAAGTAACAAAGACACACACTTGCACCAAGTAACAAACACATACATTGACACCAAGTAACAAAGCCACACACTTACACCAAGTAACAAAGACATATAATTACACCAAGTAACAAAGACATACACTGACACCCAGTAATAAAGACATACACTTACACCAAGTCACAAACACATGCACTGACACCAAGTAACAAAGACATACACTGATACCCAGTCACAAAGGCACACACTGGGGGGTGGGGAGGGGCACATTGGCGCACTTGTTAGCACCGCAGCCTCACAGCTCCAGGGACCCGGGTTCGATTCTGGGTACTGCCTGTGCGGAGTTTGCAAGTTCTCCCTGTGTCTGCGTGAGTTTCCTCCGGGTGCTCCGGTTTCCTCCCACATGCCAAAGACTTGCAGGTTGATAGGTTAATTGGCCATCATAAATTGCCCCTAGTATAGGTAGGTAGTAGGGAAATATATAGGAACAGGTGGGGATGTGATAGGAATACTGGATTAGTGTAGGATTAGTATAAATGGGTGGTTGATGGTCGGCACAGACTCGGTGCGCCGAAGGGACTGTTTAAGTGCTGTATCTCTAATCTAAACTAAATACTGACACCTAGTGTCACAGACACACACTGACACCCAGTAACACAAACAAACACACACTGACACCCAGTGACACAGAGAACCACTGATAAACAGTAACAAAGACATACACTGACACCAAGTAACACAGACACACAATGACACCCAGTAACAAAGACATACACTGACACCAAGTCACAAAGGCAAACACTTACACCAAGTAACAAAGACACACACTTACACCAAGTAACACAGACATACACTGACACCAAGTAACAAAGACAGACAATTACACCAAGTATTTTGACGGACACTGACACCAAGTAACAAAGACATACACTGACACCAAGTCACAAAGACACACACTGACACCCAGTAACAAAGACATACACTGACACCCAGTAACAAAGACATGCACTGATACCCAGTAACAAAGACACACACTTACACCAAGTACAAAAGACAGACACTGATACCCAGTAACACAGACACACACTTACACCAAGTAACAAAGACATACACTGACACCCAGTAACAAAGACATACACTGACACACAGTAACAAAGACATACACTGACACCCAGTAACACAGACACACAAGCACACCAAGTAACAAAGACACACACTTACACCAAGTAACACAGACACACACTGACACACAGTAACACAGACAAACACACTGACACCAAGTAACACAGACATACACTGACACCAAGTCACAAAGACATACTCTGATACCCAGTAATACAAACAAACACACTCTGACACCCAGTAACACAGAGAAACACTGATACACAGTAACAAAAGACAGACACTGACACTAAGTAACACAGACACACACTGACACCCAGTAAAAAATACATAAACTGACACCAAGTCACAAAGACATACACTGACACCATGTCACAAAGACATACACTGATACCCAGTAACACAGACACACACTTATACCAAGTAACAAAGACAGACACTGATACCCAGTAACAGAGACACACGCTTACACCAAATAACAAAGACACACACTGACACCCAGTAACCAAGAGATACACTGATACCAAGTCACAAAGACACACTCTGATACCCAGTAACACAAACAAACACACTCTGACACCCAGTAACACAGAGAAACACTGATACACAGTAACAAAAGACAGACACTGACACGAAGTAACACAGACACACACTGACACCCAGTAAAAAAGACATAAACTGACACCAAGTCACAAAGACATAAACTGACACCATGTCTCAAAGACATACACTGATACACAGTAACACAGACACACACTTACACCAAGTAACAAAGACAGACACTGATACCCAGTAACAGAGACACACACTTACACCAAGTAACAAAGACACACACTGACACCCAGTAACAAAGAGATACACTGATACCAAGTCACAAAGACATACTCTGATACCCAGTAACACAAACAAAGACACTCTGACACCCAGTAATACAGAGAAACACTGATACACAGTAACAAAAGACATACACTGATACCCAGTAACACAGACACACACTTACACCAAGTAACACAGACATACACTGACAGCAAGTAACAAAGGGATACACTATTACCCAATAACACAGACACACACTTACACCAAGTAACAAAGACATACACTGACACCCAGTAACAAAGACATACTCTGACACCCAGTAACAAAGTCATACACTGACACCCAGTAACACAGACACACAGTGACACCAAGTTACAAAGACACACACATACACCAAGTAACACAGACACACACTGGCACCCAGGAACACAGACACACACTGACACCAAGTAACAAAGACATACAGTGTCACCCAGTAACAAAGACATCCACTGACACCAAGTCACAAACACATACAATGACACCAAGTAACAAAGACAGACACTGACACCAAGTAAGAAAGTCATACACTGACACCCAGAAAAACAGACACACAGTGACACCAAGTTACAAAGACATGCACTGACACCCAGAAACACAGACACACACTGGGAGGCACAGTGGCTCAGTGAACCACTGATACACAGTAACAAAGACATACACTGACACCAAGTAACACAGACACAAAATGACACCCAGTAACAAAGACATACACTGACACCAAGTCACAAAGGCAAACACTTACACCAAGTAACAAAGACACACACTTACACCAAGTGACACAGACATACACTGACACCAAGTAACAAAGACAGACAATTACACCAAGTATTTTGACGGACACTGACACCAAGTAACAAAGACATACACTGACACCAAGTCACAAAGACACACACTGACACCCAGTAACAAAGACATACACTGACACCCAGTAACAAAGACATGCACTGATACCCAGTAACAAGGACACACACTTACACCAAGTACAAAAGACAGACACTGATACCCAGCAACACAGACACACACTTACACCAAGTAACAAATACATACACTGACACCCAGTAACAAAGACATACACTGACACCCAGTAACACAGACACACAAGCACACCAAGTAACAAAGACACACACTTACACCAAGTAACACAGACACACACTGACACACAGTGACACAGACAAACACACTGACACCAAGTAACACAGACATACACTGACACCAAGTAACAAAGACATACACTGATACCCAGGAACACAGGCACACACTGGGGTGGGGAGGGGCACATTGGCGCAGTGGTTAGCACCGCAGCCTCACAGCTCCAGGGACCCGGGTTCGATTCTGGGTACTGCCTTTGCGGAGTTTGCAAGTTCTCCCTGTGTCTGAGTGGGTTGCCTCCCGGTGCTCCGGTTTCCTCCCACATGCCAAAGACTTGCAGGTTGATAGGTTAATTGGCCATTATGAATTGCCCCTTGTATATGTAGGTGGTAAAGAAATGTATCGGGACCGGTGGGGAAGTTATTGGAATATGGGATTCGTGTAGGATTAGTATAAATGGGTGGTTGATGGTCGGCACAGACTCGATGGGCCGAAGGGCCTGTTTCAGTGCTGTATCTCTAAACTAAACTAAATACTGACACCGAGTGTCACAGACATACACTTACACCAAGTAACAATGACAGACACTGACCCCAAGTATTTTGACAGACACTGACACCAAGTAACAAAGACATACACTGAGACCCAGTAACACAGACAAACACTGACACCAAGTAACAAAGACATACACTTACACCAAGTAACAAAGACAGACACTGACACCAAGTATTTTGACATACACTGACACCAAGTAACAAAGACATATACTGAGACCCAATAACACAGACACACACTTACACCCAGTAACACACACACTCACTGACAACAAGTAACAAAGACATACACTGAAATCCAGGAACACAGACACACATTGACACCAAGTAACAAAGACACACACTTGCACCAAGTAACAAACACATACATTGACACCAAGTAACAAAGACACACACTTACACCAAGTAACAAAGACATATACTTACACCAAGTAACAAAGACATACACTGACACCCAGTAATAAAGACATACACTTACACCAAGTCACAAACACATGCACTGACACCAAGTAACAAAGACATACACTGATACACAGTAAGACAGACACACACTTGCACCCAGTAACACACACACTGACACCCAGTTAGAAACACACACTGACCCCCAGTAACACAGACACACACTTAAACCAAGTAACACAGACATACACTGACACAAAGTAACAAAGACATACACTGTCACCAAGTAACAAATACATACACTGATACCCAGTCACAAAGGCACACACTGGGGGGTGGGGTGGGGCACATTGGCGCAGTTGTTAGCACCGCAGCCTCACAGCTCCAGGGACCCGGGTTCGACTCTGGGTACTGCCTGTGCGGAGTTTGCAAGTTCTCAATGTGTCTGCGTGAGTTTCCTCCGGGTGCTCCGTTTTCCTCCCACATGCCAAAGACTTGCAGGTTGATAGGTTAATTGGCCATCATAAATTGCCCCTAGTATAGGTAGGTAGTAGGGAAATATATAGGAACAGGTGGGGATGTGATAGGAATACGGGATTAGTGTAGGATTAGTATAAATGGGTGGTTGATGGTCGGCACAGACTCGGTGCGCCGAAGGGACTGTTGAAGTGCTGTATCTCTAATCTAAACTAAATACTGACACCTAGTGTCACAGACACACACTGACACCCAGTAACACAAACAAACAAACACTGACACCCAGTGACACAGAGAACCACTGATAAACAGTAACAAAGACATACACTGACACCAAGTAACACAGACACACAATGACACCCAGTAACAAAGACATACACTGACACCAAGTCACAAAGGCAAACACTTACACCAAGTAACAAAGACACACACTTACACCAAGTAACACAGACATACACTGACACCAAGTAACAAAGACAGACAATTACACCAAGTATTTTGACGGACACTGACACCAAGTAACAAAGACATACACTGACACCAAGTCACAAAGACACACACTGACACCCAGTAACAAAGACATACACTGACACCCAGTAACAAAGACATGCACTGATACCCAGTAACAAAGACACACACTTACGCCAAGTACAAAAGACAGACACTGATACCCAGTAACACAGACACACACTTACACCAAGTAACAAAGACATACACTGACACCCAGTAACAAAGACATACACTGACACCCAGTAACACAGACACACAAGCACACCAAGTAACAAAGACACACACTTACACCAAGTAGCACAGACACACACTGACACACAGTAACGCAGACAAACACACTGACACCAAGTAACACAGACATACACTTACACCAAGTAACAAAGACATACACAGATACCCAGGAACACAGGCACACACTGGAGTGGGGAGGGGCACATTGGCGCAGTGGTTAGCACCGCAGCCTCACAGCTCCAGGGACCCGGGTTCGATTCTGGGTACTGCCTTTGCGGAGTTTGCAAGTTCTCCCTGTGTCTGAGTGGGTTGCCTCCCGGTGCTCCGGTTTCCTCCCACATGCCAAAGACTTGCAGGTTGATAGGTTAATTGGCCATTATGAATTGCCCCTAGTATATGTAGGTGGTAAAGAAATGCATAGGGACCGGTGGGGAAGTTATTGGAATATGGGATTCGTGTAGGATTAGTATAAATGGGTGGTTAATGGTCGGCACAGACTCGATGGGCCGAATGGCCTGTTTCAGTGCTGTATCTCTAAACTAAACTAAATACTGACACCGAGTGTCACAGACATACACTTACACCAATTAACAATGACAGACACTGACACCAAGTATTTTGACAGACACTGACACCAAGTAACAAAGACATACACTGAGACCCAGTAACACAGACAAACACTGACACCAAGTAACAAAGACATACACTTACACCAAGTAACAAAGACAGACACTGACACCAAGTATTTTGACATACACAGACACCAAGTAACAAAGACATATACTGAGACCCAGTAACACAGACACACACTTACACCCAGTAACACACACACTCACTGACACCAAGTAACAAAGACATACACTGAAACCCAGGAACACAGACACACATTGACACCAAGTAACAAAGACACACACTTCCACCAAGTAACAAACACATACATTGACACCAAGTAACAAAGACACACACTTACACCAAGTAACAAAGACATATACTTACACCAAGTAACAAAGACATACACTGACACCCAGTAATAAAGACATACACTTACACCAAGTCACAAACACATGCACTGACACCAAGTAACAAAGACATACACTGATACACAGTAAGACAGACACACACTTGCACCCAGTAACACACACACTGACACCCAGTTAGAAACACACACTGACCCCCAGTAACACAGACACACACTTAAACCAAGTAACACAGACATACACTGACACAAAGTAACAAAGACATACACTGTCACCAAGTAACAAATACATACACTGATACCCAGTCACAAAGGCACACACTGGGGGGTGGGGTGGGGCACATTGGCGCAGTTGTTAGCACCGCAGCCTCACAGCTCCAGGGACCCGGGTTCGACTCTGGGTACTGCCTGTGCGGAGTTTGCAAGTTCTCAATGTGTCTGCGTGAGTTTCCTCCGGGTGCTCCGTTTTCCTCCCACATGCCAAAGACTTGCAGGTTGATAGGTTAATTGGCCATCATAAATTGCCCCTAGTATAGGTAGGTAGTAGGGAAATATATAGGAACAGGTGGGGATGTGATAGGAATACGGGATTAGTGTAGGATTAGTATAAATGGGTGGTTGATGGTCGGCACAGACTCGGTGCGCCGAAGGGACTGTTGAAGTGCTGTATCTCTAATCTAAACTAAATACTGACACCTAGTGTCACAGACACACACTGACACCCAGTAACACAAACAAACAAACACTGACACCCAGTGACACAGAGAACCACTGATAAACAGTAACAAAGACATACACTGACACCAAGTAACACAGACACACAATGACACCCAGTAACAAAGACATACACTGACACCAAGTCACAAAGGCAAACACTTACACCAAGTAACAAAGACACACACTGACACCAAGTAACAAAGACAGACAATTACACCAAGTATTTTGACGGACACTGACACCAAGTAACAAAGACATACACTGACACCAAGTCACAAAGACACACACTGACACCCAGTAACAAAGACATACACTTACACCAAGTCACAAACACATGCACTGACACCAAGTAACAAAGACATACACTGATACCCAGTCACAAAGGCACACACTGGGGGGTGGGGAGGGGCACATTGGCGCAGTTGTTAGCACCGCAGCCTCACAGCTCCAGGGACCCGGGTTCGACTCTGGGTACTGCCTGTGCGGAGTTTGCAAGTTCTCCCTGTGTCTGCGTGAGTTTCCTCCGGGTGCTCCGGTTTCCTCCCACATGCCAAAGACTTGCAGGTTGATAGGTTAATTGGCCATCATAAATTGCCCCTAGTATAGGTAGGTAGTAGGGAAATATATAGGAACAGGTGGGGATGTGATAGGAATACGGGATTAGTGTAGGATTAGTATAAATGGGTGGTTGATGGTCGGCACAGACTCGGTGCGCCGAAGGGACTGTTGAAGTGCTGTATCTCTAATCTAAACTAAATACTGACACCTAGTGTCACAGACACACACTGACACCCAGTAACACAAACAAACAAACACTGACACCCAGTGACACAGAGAACCACTGATAAACAGTAACAAAGACATACACTGACACCAAGTAACACAGACACACAATGACACCCAGTAACAAAGACATACACTGACACCAAGTCACAAAGGCAAACACTTACACCAAGTAACAAAGACACACACTGACACCAAGTAACAAAGACAGACAATTACACCAAGTATTTTGACGGACACTGACACCAAGTAACAAAGACATACACTGACACCAAGTCACAAAGACACACACTGACACCCAGTAACAAAGACATACACTTACACCAAGTCACAAACACATGCACTGACACCAAGTAACAAAGACATACACTGATACCCAGTCACAAAGGCACACACTGGGGGGTGGGGAGGGGCACATTGGCGCAGTTGTTAGCACCGCAGCCTCACAGCTCCAGGGACCCGGGTTCGACTCTGGGTACTGCCTGTGCGGAGTTTGCAAGTTCTCCCTGTGTCTGCGTGAGTTTCCTCCGGGTGCTCCGGTTTCCTCCCACATGCCAAAGACTTGCAGGTTGATAGGTTAATTGGCCATCATAAATTGCCCCTAGTATAGGTAGGTAGTAGGGAAATATATAGGAACAGGTGGGGATGTGATAGGAATACGGGATTAGTGTAGGATTAGTATAAATGGGTGGTTGATGGTCGGCACAGACTCGGTGCGCCGAAGGGACTGTTGAAGTGCTGTATCTCTAATCTAAACTAAATACTGACACCTAGTGTCACAGACACACACTGACACCCAGTAACACAAACAAACAAACACTGACACCCAGTGACACAGAGAACCACTGATAAACAGTAACAAAGACATACACTGACACCAAGTAACACAGACACACAATGACACCCAGTAACAAAGACATACACTGACACCAAGTCACAAAGGCAAACACTTACACCAAGTAACAAAGACACACACTGACACCAAGTAACAAAGACAGACAATTACACCAAGTATTTTGACGGACACTGACACCAAGTAACAAAGACATACACTGACACCAAGTCACAAAGACACACACTGACACCCAGTAACAAAGACATACACTTACACCAAGTCACAAACACATGCACTGACACCAAGTAACAAAGACATACACTGATACCCAGTCACAAAGGCACACACTGGGGGGTGGGGAGGGGCACATTGGCGCAGTTGTTAGCACCGCAGCCTCACAGCTCCAGGGACCCGGGTTCGACTCTGGGTACTGCCTGTGCGGAGTTTGCAAGTTCTCCCTGTGTCTGCGTGAGTTTCCTCCGGGTGCTCCGGTTTCCTCCCACATGCCAAAGACTTGCAGGTTGATAGGTTAATTGGCCATCATAAATTGCCCCTAGTATAGGTAGGTAGTAGGGAAATATATAGGAACAGGTGCGGATGTGATAGGAATACGGGATTAGTGTAGGATTAGTATAAATGGGTGGTTGATGGTCGGCACTGACTCGGTGCGCCGAAGGGACTGTTTAAGTGCTGTATCTCTAATCTAAACTAAATACTTACACCTAGTGTCACAGACACACACTGACACCCAGTAACACAAACAAACACACACTGACACCCAGTGACACAGAGAACCACTGATAAACAGTAACAAAGACATACACTGACACCAAGTAACACAGACACACAATGACACCCAGTAACAAAGACATACACTGACACCAAGTCACAAAGGCAAACACTTACACCAAGTAACAAAGACACACACTTACACCAAGTAACACAGACATACACTGACACCAAGTAACAAAGACAGACAATTACACCAAGTATTTTGACGGACACTGACACCAAGTAACAAAGACATACACTGACACCAAGTCACAAAGACACACACTGACACCCAGTAACAAAGACATACACTGACACCCAGTAACAAAGACATGCACTGATACCCAGTAACAAAGACACACACTTACACCAAGTACAAAAGACAGACACTGATACCCAGTAACACAGACACACACTTACACCAAGTAACAAAGACATACACTGACACCCAGTAACAAAGACATACACTGACACACAGTAACAAAGACATACACTGACACCCAGTAACACAGACACACAAGCACACCAAGTAACAAAGACACACACTTACACCAAGTAACACAGACACACACTGACACACAGTAACACAGACAAACACACTGACACCAAGTAACACAGACATACACTGACACCAAGTAACAAAGACATACACTGATACCCAGGAACACAGGCACACACTGGGGTGGGGAGGGGCACATTGGCGCAGTGGTTAGCACCGCAGCCTCACAGCTCCAGGGACCCGGGTTCGATTCTGGGTACTGCCTTTGCGGAGTTTGCAAGTTCTCCCTGTGTCTGAGTGGGTTGCCTCCCGGTGCTCCGGTTTCCTCCCACATGCCAAAGACTTGCAGGTTGATAGGTTAATTGGCCATTATAAATTGCCCCTAGTATAGGTAGGTGGTAGGGAAATATATAGGGATAGGTGGGGATGTGATAGGAATACGGGATTAGTGTAGGATTAGTATAAATGGGTTGTTGATGGTCGGCACAGACTCGGTGGGCCGATGGGCCTGTTTAAGTGCTGTATCTCGAAACTAAACTAAATACTGACACCTAGTGTCACAGACACACACTGACACCCAGTAATACAGAGAAACACTGAAACACAGCAACAAAGACATACACTGACACCAAGTAACACAGACACACACTGACACCCAGTAAAAAAGACATACACTTACACCAAGGAACAAAGACAAACACTTACACCAAGTAACACAGACATACACTGACACCAAGTAACAAAGACAGACAATTACACCAAGTAACAAAGACATACACTTACACCAAGGAACAAAGACACACACTTACACCAAGTAACACAGACAAACACTGACACAAAGTAACAAAGACAGACAATTACACCAAGTAACAAAGACATACACTGACACCAAGTAACAAAGACATACACTGATACCCAGTAACACAGACACACACTTACACCAAGTAACACATACATACACTGACACCCAGTAACAAAGACATACACTGACACCCTGTAACTCAGACACACAAGGACACCAAGTAACAAAGACACACACTTACACCAAGTAACACAGACACACACTGACACACAGTAACACAGACAAACACACTGACACCAAGTAACACAGACACACACTGACACCAAGTAACAAAGACATGCACTGATACCCAGTAACAAAGACACACACTTACACTAAGTAAAAAAGACAGACGTTGATACCCAGTGACACAGACACACACTTACACCAAGTAACAAAGACATACACTGACACCCAGTAACAAAGACATGCACTGATACCCAGTAACAAAGACACACACATACACAAAGTAAAAAAGACAGACGTTGATACCCAGTAACACAGACACACACTTACACCAAGTAACAAAGACATACACTGACACCCAGTAACAAAGACATGCACTGATACCCAGTAACAAAGACACACACTTACACCAAGTAAAAAAGACAGACACTGATACCCATAACACAGACACACACTTACACCAAGTAACAAAGTCATACACTGACACCCAGGAACAAAGACATACACTGACACCCAGTAACACAGACAAACACACTGACACCAAGTAACACAGACATACACTGACACCAAGTAACAAAGACATACACTGATACCCAGGAACACAGGCACACACTTACACCAAGGAACAAAGACACACACTTACACCAAGTAACACAGACAAACACTGACACAAAGTAACAAAGACAGACAATTACACCAAGTAACAAAGACATACACTGACACCAAGTAACAAAGACATACACTGATACCCAGTAACACAGACAGACACTTACACCAAGTAACAAATACATACACTGACACCCAGTATCAAAGACATACACTTACACCAAGGAACAAAGACAAACACTTACACCAAGTAACACAGACATACACTGACACCAAGTAACAAAGACAGACAATTACACCAAGTAACAAAGACATACACTTACACCAAGGAACAAAGACACACACTTACACCAAGTAACACAGACAAACACTGACACAAAGTAACAAAGACAGACAATTACACCAAGTAACAAAGACATACACTGACACCAAGTAACAAAGACATACACTGATACCCAGTCACACAGACACACACTTACACCAAGTAACACATACATACACTGACACCCAGTAACAAAGACATACACTGACACCCTGTAACTCAGACACACAAGGACACCAAGTAACAAAGACACACACTGACACACAGTAACACAGACAAACATACTGACACCAAGTAACACAGACACACACTGACACCAAGTAACAAAGACATGCACTGATACCCAGTAACAAAGACACACACTTACACTAAGTAAAAAAGACTGACGTTGATACCCAGTGACACAGACACACACTTACACCAAGTAACAAAGACATACACTGACACCCAGTAACAAAGACATGCACTGATACCCAGTAACAAAGACACACACATACACAAAGTAAAAAAGACAGACGTTGATACCCAGTAACACAGACACACACTTACACCAAGTAACAAAGACATACACTGACACCCAGTAACAAAGACATGCACTGATACCCAGTAACAAAGACACACACTTACACCAAGTAAAAAAGACAGACACTGATACCCATAACACAGACACACACTTACACCAAGTAACAAAGTCATACACTGACACCCAGTAACAAAGACATACACTGACACCCAGTAACACAGACAAACACACTGACACCAAGTAACACAGACATACACTGACACCAAGTAACAAAGACATACACTGATACCCAGGAACACAGGCACACACTGGGGTTGGGGGGGGGGGGGCACATTGGCGCAGTGGTTAGCACCGCAGCCTCACATCTCCAGGGACCCGGGTTCGATTCTGGGTACTGCCTTTGCGGAGTTTGCAAGTTCTCCCTGTGTCTGAGTGGGTTGCCTCCCGGTGCTCCGGTTTCCTCCCACATGCCAAAGACTTGCAGGTTGATAGGTTAATTGGCCATTATAAATTGCCCCTAGTATAGGTAGGTGGTAGGGAATTATATAGGGATAGGTGGGGATGTGATAGGAATACGGGATTAGTGTAGGATTAGTATAAATGGGTTGTTGATGGTCGGCACAGACTCGGTGGGCCGAAGGGCCTGTTTAAGTGCTGTATCTCTAAACTAAACTAAATACTGACACCAAGTAACAAAGACATGCCCTGACACCAAGTAACACAGACACACACTGACACCCAGTAAAAAAGACATCCACTGACATCAAGTCACAAAGACATACACTGATACCAAGTCACAAAGACATACACTGATGCCCAGTAACAAAGACACACACTTACACCAAGTAACACAGACATACACTGACACCAAGTAACAAAGACAGACAATTACACCAAGTAACAAAGACATACACTTACACCAAGTATTTTGACATGCACTGACACCCAGTAACAAAGACGTGCACTGATACCCAGTAACGCTGACACACACTTACACCCAGTAAAAAAGACATACACTGACACCAAGTCACAAAGACATACACTGACACCAAGTCACAAAGACATACACTGATGCCCAGTAACACAGACACACAATGACACCAAGTAACAAAGACATACTCTGACACCAAGTAACAAAGTCATACACTTACACCAAGTAACAAAGACACACACTTACACCAAGTAACACAGACATACACTGACACCAAGTAACAAATACCGACAGTTACACCAAGTAACAAAGTCATACACTTACACCAAGTATTTTGACATCCACTGACACCAAGTTACAAAGACATAAACTGATACCCAGTAACACAGACACACACGGACATCAAGTAACACAGACATACAATGACACCAAGTAACAAAGACATACACTGACACCCAGTAACAAAGACATACACTGACACCCAGTAACACAGACACATAAGCACACCAAGTAACAAAGACACACACTTACACCAAGTAACACAGACACAAACTGACACCCAGTAACACAGACAAACACACTGACACCAAGTAACACAGACAGACACTGAAACCAAGTAACAAAGACATGCACTGATACCCAGGAACACAGGCACACACTGGGGTGAGGGGGGGTGGGGGGCACATTGGCGCAGTGGTTAGCACCGCAGCCTCACAGCTCCAGGGACCCGGGTTCGATTCTGGGTACTGCCTTTGCGGAGTTTGCAAGTTCTCCCTGTGTCTGCGTGGGTTTCCTCCCGGTGCTCCGGTTTCCTCCCACATGCCAAAGACTTGCAGCTTGATTGGTTAATTGGCCATCATAAATTGCCCCTAGTATAGGTAGGTGGCAGGGAAATATATAGGGATAGGTGGGGATGTGATAGGAATGCGGGATTAGTGGAGGATTAGTATAAATGGGTTGTTGTTGGTCGGCACAGACTCGGTGGGCCGCTGGGCCTGTTTCAGTGCTGTATCTCTAAACTAAACTAAATACTGACACCTGGTGTCACAGACACACACTGACACCCAGTAATACAGAGAAACACTGAAACACAGTAACAAAGACATACACTGACACCAAGTAACACAGACACACACTGACACACAGTAAAAAAGACATACACTTACACCAAGGAACAATGACACACACTTACACCAAGTAACACATACATATACTGACACCAAGTAACAAAGACAGACAATTACACCAAGTAACAAAGACATACACTTACACCAAGGAACAAAGACACACACTTCCACCAAGTAACACAGACATACACTGACACAAAGTAACAAAGACAGACAATTACACCAAGTAACAAAGACATACACTGACACCAGGTATTTTAACATACACTGACACCAAGTAACAAAGACATCCACTGATACCCAGTAACACAGACACACACTTACACCAAGTAACACATACATACAATGACACCAAGTAACAAAGACATACACTGACACCCAGTAACAAAGACATACACTGACACCCTGTAACACAGACACACAAGGACACCAAGTAACAAAGACACACCCTTACACCAAGTAACACAGACACACACTGACACACAGTAACACAGACAAACACACTGACACCAAGTAACACAGACATACACTGACACCAAGTAACAAAGACATACACTGATACCCAGGAACACAGGCACACACTGGGGTGGGGAGGGGCACATTGGCGCAGTGGTTAGCACCGCAGCCTCACAGCTCCAGGGACCCGGGTTCGATTCTGGGTACTGCCTTTGCGGAGTTTGCAAGTTCTCCCTGTGTCTGAGTGGGTTGCCTCCCGGTGCTCCGGTTTCCTCCCACATGCCAAAGACTTGCAGGTTGATAGGTTAATTGGCCATTATAAATTGCCCCTAGTATAGGTAGGTGGTAGGGAAATATATAGGGATAGGTGGGGATGTGATAGGAATACGGGATTAGTGTAGGATTAGTATAAATGGGTTGTTGATGGTCGGCACAGACTCGGTGGGCCGATGGGCCTGTTTAAGTGCTGTATCTCGAAACTAAACTAAATACTGACACCTAGTGTCACAGACACACACTGACACCCAGTAATACAGAGAAACACTGAAACACAGCAACAAAGACATACACTGACACCAAGTAACACAGACACACACTGACACCCAGTAAAAAAGACATACACTGACAACAAGTCACAAAGACATACACTGATACCAAGTCACAAAGACATACACTGACACCAAGTAACAAAGACATACACTTACACCAAGGAACAAAGACAAACACTTACACCAAGTAACACAGACATACACTGACACCAAGTAACAAAGACAGACAATTACACCAAGTAACAAAGACATACACTTACACCAAGGAACAAAGACACACACTTACACCAAGTAACACAGACAAACACTGACACAAAGTAACAAAGACAGACAATTACACCAAGTAACAAAGACATACACTGACACCAAGTAACAAAGACATACACTGATACCCAGTAACACAGACACACACTTACACCAAGTAACACATACATACACTGACACCCAGTAACAAAGACATACACTGACACCCTGTAACTCAGACACACAAGGACACCAAGTAACAAAGACACACACTTACACCAAGTAACACAGACACACACTGACACACAGTAACACAGACAAACACACTGACACCAAGTAACACAGACACAAACTGACACCAAGTAACAAAGACATGCACTGATACCCAGTAACAAAGACACACACTTACACTAAGTAAAAAAGACAGACGTTGATACCCAGTGACACAGACACACACTTACACCAAGTAACAAAGACATACACTGACACCCAGTTACAAAGACATGCACTGATACCCAGTAACAAAGACACACACATACACAAAGTAAAAAAGACAGACGTTGATACCCAGTAACACAGACACACACTTACACCAAGTAACAAAGACATACACTGACACCCAGTAACAAAGACATGCACTGATACCCAGTAACAAAGACACACACTTACACCAAGTAAAAAAGACAGACACTGATACCCATAACACAGACACACACTTACACCAAGTAACAAAGTCATACACTGACACCCAGGAACAAAGACATACACTGACACCCAGTAACACAGACAAACACACTGACACCAAGTAACACAGACATACACTGACACCAAGTAACAAAGACATACACTGATACCCAGGAACACAGGCACACACTTACACCAAGGAACAAAGACACACACTTACACCAAGTAACACAGACAAACACTGACACAAAGTAACAAAGACAGACAATTACACCAAGTAACAAAGACATACACTGACACCAAGTAACAAAGACATACACTGATACCCAGTAACACAGACAGACACTTACACCAAGTAACAAATACATACACTGACACCCAGTATCAAAGACATACACTTACACCAAGGAACAAAGACAAACACTTACACCAAGTAACACAGACATACACTGACACCAAGTAACAAAGACAGACAATTACACCAAGTAACAAAGACATACACTTACACCAAGGAACAAAGACACACACTTACACCAAGTAACACAGACAAACACTGACACAAAGTAACAAAGACAGACAATTACACCAAGTAACAAAGACATACACTGACACCAAGTAACAAAGACATACACTGATACCCAGTCACACAGACACACACTTACACCAAGTAACACATACATACACTGACACCCAGTAACAAAGACATACACTGACACCCTGTAACTCAGACACACAAGGACACCAAGTAACAAAGACACACACTGACACACAGTAACACAGACAAACACACTGACACCAAGTAACACAGACACACACTGACACAAAGTAACAAAGACATGCACTGATACCCAGTAACAAAGACACACACTTACACTAAGTAAAAAAGACTGACGTTGATACCCAGTGACACAGACACACACTTACACCAAGTAACAAAGACATACACTGACACCCAGTAACAAAGACATGCACTGATACCCAGTAACAAAGACACACACATACACAAAGTAAAAAAGACAGACGTTGATACCCAGTAACACAGACACACACTTACACCAAGTAACAAAGACATACACTGACACCCAGTAACAAAGACATGCACTGATACCCAGTAACAAAGACACACACTTACACCAAGTAAAAAAGACAGACACTGATACCCATAACACAGACACACACTTACACCAAGTAACAAAGTCATACACTGACACCCAGTAACAAAGACATACACTGACACCCAGTAACACAGACAAACACACTGACACCAAGTAACACAGACATACACTGACACCAAGTAACAAAGACATACACTGATACCCAGGAACACAGGCACACACTGGGGTTGGGGGGGGGGGGGGGCACATTGGCGCAGTGGTTAGCACCGCAGCCTCACATCTCCAGGGACCCGGGTTCGATTCTGGGTACTGCCTTTGCGGAGTTTGCAAGTTCTCCCTGTGTCTGAGTGGGTTGCCTCCCGGTGCTCCGGTTTCCTCCCACATGCCAAAGACTTGCAGGTTGATAGGTTAATTGGCCATTATAAATTGCCCCTAGTATAGGTAGGTGGTAGGGAATTATATAGGGATAGGTGGGGATGTGATAGGAATACGGGATTAGTGTAGGATTAGTATAAATGGGTTGTTGATGGTCGGCACAGACTCGGTGGGCCGAAGGGCCTGTTTAAGTGCTGTATCTCTAAACTAAACTAAATACTGACACCAAGTAACAAAGACATGCCCTGACACCAAGTAACACAGACACACACTGACACCCAGTAAAAAAGACATCCACTGACATCAAGTCACAAAGACATACACTGATACCAAGTCACAAAGACATACACTGATGCCCAGTAACAAAGACACACACTTACACCAAGTAACACAGACATACACTGACACCAAGTAACAAAGACAGACAATTACACCAAGTAACAAAGACATACACTTACACCAAGTATTTTGACATGCACTGACACCCAGTAACAAAGACGTGCACTGATACCCAGTAACGCTGACACACACTTACACCCAGTAAAAAAGACATACACTGACACCAAGTCACAAAGACATACACTGACACCAAGTCACAAAGACATACACTGATGCCCAGTAACACAGACACACAATGACACCAAGTAACAAAGACATACTCTGACACCAAGTAACAAAGTCATACACTTACACCAAGTAACAAAGACACACACTTACACCAAGTAACACAGACATACACTGACACCAAGTAACAAATACCGACAGTTACACCAAGTAACAAAGTCATACACTTACACCAAGTATTTTGACATCCACTGACACCAAGTTACAAAGACATAAACTGATACCCAGTAACACAGACACACACGGACATCAAGTAACACAGACATACAATGACACCAAGTAACAAAGACATGCACTTACACCAAGTAAAAAAGACAGACACTGATACCCAGTAACACAGACACACACTTACACCAAGTAACAAAGACATACACTGACACCCAGTAACAAAGACATACACTGACACCCAGTAACACAGACACATAAGCACACCAAGTAACAAAGACACACACTTACACCAAGTAACACAGACACAAACTGACACCCAGTAACACAGACAAACACACTGACACCAAGTAACACAGACAGACACTGAAACCAAGTAACAAAGACATGCACTGATACCCAGGAACACAGGCACACACTGGGGTGAGGGGGGGTGGGGGGCACATTGGCGCAGTGGTTAGCACCGCAGCCTCACAGCTCCAGGGACCCGGGTTCGATTCTGGGTACTGCCTTTGCGGAGTTTGCAAGTTCTCCCTGTGTCTGCGTGGGTTTCCTCCCGGTGCTCCGGTTTCCTCCCACATGCCAAAGACTTGCAGCTTGATTGGTTAATTGGCCATCATAAATTGCCCCTAGTATAGGTAGGTGGCAGGGAAATATATAGGGATAGGTGGGGATGTGATAGGAATGCGGGATTAGTGGAGGATTAGTATAAATGGGTTGTTGTTGGTCGGCACAGACTCGGTGGGCCGCTGGGCCTGTTTCAGTGCTGTATCTCTAAACTAAACTAAATACTGACACCTGGTGTCACAGACACACACTGACACCCAGTAATACAGAGAAACACTGAAACACAGTAACAAAGACATACACTGACACCAAGTAACACAGACACACACTGACACACAGTAAAAAAGACATACACTTACACCAAGGAACAATGACACACACTTACACCAAGTAACACATACATATACTGACACCAAGTAACAAAGACAGACAATTACACCAAGTAACAAAGACATACACTTACACCAAGGAACAAAGACACACACTTCCACCAAGTAACACAGACATACACTGACACAAAGTAACAAAGACAGACAATTACACCAAGTAACAAAGACATACACTGACACCAGGTATTTTAACATACACTGACACCAAGTAACAAAGACATCCACTGATACCCAGTAACACAGACACACACTTACACCAAGTAACACATACATACAATGACACCAAGTAACAAAGACATACACTGACACCCAGTAACAAAGACATACACTGACACCCTGTAACACAGACACACAAGGACACCAAGTAACAAAGACACACCCTTACACCAAGTAACACAGACACACACTGACACACAGTAACACAGACAAACACACTGACACCAAGTAACACAGACATACACTGACACCAAGTAACAAAGACTTACACTGATACCCAGGAACACAGGCACACACTGGGGTGGGGAGGGGCACATTGGCGCAGTGGTTAGCACCGCAGCCTCACAGCTCCAGGGACCCGGCTTCGATTCTGGGTACTGCCTTTGCGGAGTTTGCAAGTTCTCCCTGTGTCTGAGTGGGTTGCCTCCCGGTGCTCCAGTTTCCTCCCACATGCCAAAGACTTGCAGGTTGATAGGTTAATTGGCCATTATAAATTGCCCCTAGTATAGGTAGGTGGTAGGGAAATATATAGGGATAGGTGGGGATGTGATAGGAATACGGGATTAGTGTAGGATTAGTATAAATGGGTTGTTGATGGTCGGCACAGACTCGGTGGGCTGATGGGCCTGTTTAAGTGCTGTATCTCTAAACTAAACTAAATACTGACACCTAGTGTCACAGACACACACTGACACCCAGTCATACAGAGAAACACTGAAACACGGCAACAAAGACATGCACTGACACCAAGTAACACAGACACACACTGACACCCAGTAAAAAAGACATACACTGACAACAAGTCACAAAGACATACACTGATACCAAGTCACAAAGATATACACTGATACCCAGTAACACAGACACACACTTTCACCAAGTAACACAGACATACACTGACACCAAGTAACACAGACACACACTTACACCAAGTAGCAAAGACATGCACTGACACCCAGTAACACAAACAAACACACACTGACACCCAGTAACACAGAGAAACACTAATAAAGAGTTACCAAGATATACACTGACACCAACTAACACAGACACACACTGACACCCAGTAACAAAGACATACACTGACACCAAAACACAAAGACATACACTGATAGTAAGTCACAAAGACATACACTGATACCCAGTAACGCAGACATACACTGACATCAAGTAACAAAGACATACACTTACACCAAGTAACAAAGAGAGAAAATTACACCATGTAACAAAGACATACACTTACACCAAGTATTTTGACATACACTGACACCAAGTAACAAAGACATACACTGATACCCAGTAACACAGACACAGACGTACACCAAGTAACAAAGACATACACTGACACCAAGTCACAAAGACACACACTGACACCCAGTAACAAAGACATAAACTGACACCAAGTCACAAAGACATACCCTGATACCCAGTAACACAGACACACACTTACACCAAGTAACACAGACATATACTGACACCCAGTAACACAGACACACACTTACACCAAGTAACAAAGAAACTCACTTACACCAAGTAACACAGACACACACTGACACCCAGTAACACAGACACACACTTGCACCAAGTAACACAGACATTGACTGACACCAAGTAACACAGACACACACTGACACGCAGTAACACAGACACACACTTACACCAAGTAACACAGATATACACTGACACCAAGTAACAAAGACATCCACTGATACCCAGTAACACAGACACACATTTTCACCAAGTAACACAGACATACACTGACACCCAGTAACAAAGACATACACTGACACCATGTCACAAAGACATACACAGATACCAAGTCACAAAGACATACACTGATACCCAGTAACAAAGACACACACTTACACCAAGTAACAAAGACATACACTGATACCCAGTAACACAGACACACTCATACACCAAGTAACAAATACATACACTGACACCCAATATCAAAGACATACACTGACACCCAGTAGCACAGACACAAACGGACACCAAGTAACAAAGACACACACTTGCACCAAGTAACACAGACATACACTGACACCCAGTAACACAGACACACACTTACACCAATTAACACAGAGATACACTGATACCAAGTAACAAAGACATACACTGATACCCAGTAACAAAGACATACACTGATTCCCATTAACACAGACACACACTTACACTAAGTAACACAGACATACACTGACACCAAGTAACAAAGACATACACTGATACCCAGGAACACAGACACACACTTACACCAAGTAACACAGACACACACTTACACCAAGTAGCAAAGACATACAATTACACCAAGTAACAAAGAAACACATTTACACCGAGTAACACAGATATTCACTGACACCAAGTCACAAAGACATGCACTGACACCCAGTTCCACAGACACACACGGACACCAAGTAACAAAGACGCACACTGACACCAAGTAACACAACCACACACTGAAACCCAGTAACACAGGCACACACTTACAACAAGTAACACAGATATACACTGACACCAAGTAACAAATACATCCACTGATACCCAGTAACACAGACACACACTTTCACCAAGTAACACAGACTTACACTGACACCAAGTAACACAGACACACACTTACACCAAGTAGCAAAGACATACACTGACACCCAGTAACACAAACAAACACACACTGACACCCAGTAACACAGAGAAACACTAATAAACAGTTACCAAGACATACACTGACACCAAATAATACTGACACACACTGACACCCAGTAACAAAGACATACACTGACACCAAGTCACAAAGACATACACTGATGCCAAGTCACAAAGACATACACTGATACCCAGTAGCGCAGACATACACTGACACCAATTAACAAAGACATACACTTACACCAAGTAACAAAGAGAGAAAATTACACCATGTAACAAAGACATACACTTTCACCAAGTATTTTGACATACACTGACACCAAGTCACAAAGACACACACTGACACCCAGTAACAAAGACATAAACTGACACCAAGTCACAAAGACATACACTGATACCCAGTAACACAGACACACACTTACACCAAGTAACACAGACATACACTGACACACAGTAACACAGACACACACTGACACCCAGTAACAAAGACATAAACTGACACCAAGTCACAAAGACATACACTGATACCCAGTAACACAGACACACACTGACACCAAGTAACAAAGACATACACTGACACCAAGTCACAAAGACACACACTGACACCCAGTAACAAAGACATATACTGACACCAAGTGACAACGACATACAC
Source organism: Heterodontus francisci (assembly GCF_036365525.1). Taxonomy (NCBI): domain Eukaryota; kingdom Metazoa; phylum Chordata; class Chondrichthyes; order Heterodontiformes; family Heterodontidae; genus Heterodontus; species Heterodontus francisci. The sequence continues at coordinate 56,800,945 of NC_090398.1, forward strand.
TGATACCCAGTAACACAGAAACACACTTACACCAAGTAACACAGACATACACTGACACCAAGTAACAAAGACATACACTGATACCCAGGAACACAGGCACACACTTACACCAAGTAACAAAGACAGACACTTTTACCCAGTAACACAGACACACACTTACACCAAGTAACAAAGACATACGCTGACACCCAGTAACAAAGACATACACTGACACCCAGTAGCACAGGCACACATGGACACCAAGTAGCAAAGACACACACTTACACCAAGTAACACAGACACACACTGACACCCAGTAACAAAGACATACACTGACACCAAGTAACAAAGACATACACTTACACCAAGTAACAAAGACATACACTGACACCAAGTAACAAAGACATACACTGATACCCAGTAACAAAGTCATACACTCATACCAAGTCACAAAGACATACACAGATACCCAGTAACACAGACACACACTTACACCAATTCACAAAGACATACACTGACACCAATTAACAAAGACACACACTTACACCAAGTAACACAGACATACACTGACACCCAGTAACAAAGACATACAATTACACCAAGTAACAAAGATATACATTGATACCCAGTAACACAGACACACACTTACACCAAATAACAAAGACATACACTGACACCAAGTCACAAAGACAGACACTGACACCCAGTAACAAAGACAAACACTGACACCAAGTAACGAAGACAGACACTGAAACGCATTAACAAAGACAGACAATGACACCACGTCACAAAGACATACACTGTTACCCAGTAACACAGACACACACTTAAACCAAGTAACAAAGAGAAGCACTGATACCAAGTAACACAGACACACACTTACACCAAGTAACACAGACATACACTGACACCAAGTAACAAAGACATACCCTGATACCCAGTAGCACAGACACACACTGCGCGGCACATTGGAACAGTGGTTAGCAGCCTCACAGCTCCAGGTACCCGGGCTCGATTCTGGATACTGCCTGTGCGGAGTTTGCAAGTTCTCCCTGTGTCTGCGTGAGTTTCCTCCGGGTGCTCCGGTTTCTTCCCACATGCCAAAGACTTGCAGGTTGATAGGTTAATTGGCCATTATAAATTGACCCTAGTATAGGTCGGTGGTGGGCAAATATATAGGGACAGGTGGGGATGTGATAGTAATGCGGGATTAGTGTAGGATTAGTACAAATGGGTGGTTGATGGTCGGTTGATGGCCTGTTTCAGTGCTGTAACTGTAAAGTAAACTAAATAATGACACGTAGTGTCACAGACACAGAGAAACAATGATACACAGTAACAAAGACATAGAATGACACACAGACACACACTGTCACCAAGTAACAAAGACATACACTGACACCAAGTAACAAAGACATACACTGACACCAAGGAACAAAGACATACACTGATACCCAGTAACACAGAAACACACTTACACCAAGTAACAAAGACATACACTGATACCCAGTAACACAGACACACACTTACACCAAGTAACACAGACGTGCACTGACACCAAGTAACAAAGACATGCATTGATACCCAGTGACACAGGCATACACTGGGGGGGGGGGGGGGCGGGGGGGGGCGGCACATTGGCGCTGTGGTTAGCACCGCAGCCTCACAGCTCCAGTGACCCGGATTCGATTCTGGGTACTGCCTGTGCGGAGTTTGCTAGTTCTCCCTGTGTCTGCGTGAGTTACCTCTGGGTGCTCCGGTTTTCTCTCACATGCCAAAGACTTGCTGGTTGATAGGTTAATTGGCCATCATAAATTGCCCCGAGTATAGGTAGGTGGCAGGGAAATATAACGGGACAGGTGGGGATGTGATCGGAATACGGAATTAGTGTAGGATTAGCATAAATGGGTGGTTGATTGTCGGCACAGACTCGGTGGGCCGAAGGGTCTGTTTCAGTGCTGTATCTCTAAACTAAACAAAATACTTACACCTAGTGTCACAGACACACACTGACAGCCAGTGACACAAACAAACACACACTGACACCCAGTAACACAGAGAACCACTGATACACAGTAACAAAGACATATACTGACACCAAGTAACACAGACATAAATTGATACCAAGTCACAAAGACATACACTGATACCCAGTAACACAGACACACACTGACACCAAGTAACAAAGACACACACTGACACCCAGTAACACAGACACACAAGAACACCAAGTAACGCAGACACACACTGACACCCAGTAACACAAACAAACACACTGACACCAAGTAACACAGACATACACTGACACCAAGTAACAAAGGCATACACTGACACCAAGTAACAAAGAAAGACAATCACACCAAGTAACAAAGACATACACTGACACCAAGTCACAAAGACAGACACTGACACCATGTCACAAAGACATACACTGACACCAAGTCGCAAAGACATACACTGATACCCAGTAACACAGACACACACTTACATCAAATAACACAGACATACACTCATACCCAGCAACACAGAAACACACTTACACCAAGTAACAAAGGCATACACTGACACCCAGTAACACAGACACACACGGACACCAAGTAACAAAGACACACACTTACAACAAGTAACACAGACACACACTGACACCCAGCAACACAAACAAACACACTGACAACAAGTAACACAGACATAAACGGACACCAAGTAACAAAGACAGACACTGTTACCCAGTAACACAGGCACACACTGGGGGTGGTGTGGGGGAACACATTGGCGCAGTGGTTAGCAACGCAGCCTCACAGCTCCAGGGACCTGGGTTCGATTCTGGGTACTGCCTGTGCGGAGTTCGCAATTTCTCCCTGTGTCTGCGTGGGTTTCCTCCGGGTGCTCCGGTTGCCTCCCACATGCCAAAGACTTGCAGGTTGATAGGTTAATTGGCCATCATAAATTGCCCCTAGTATAGGTTGGAGGTAGGGAAATATATAGGGATAGGTGGGGATGTGATAGGAAAACTGGATAAGTGTAGGATTAGTATAAATGGTTTGTTGATGGTCGGCACAGACTCGATGGGCCGAATGCCTGTTGAAGTGCTGTATCTCTAAACTAAACTAAATATTGACAACTAGTGTCACAGACACAGACTGGCACCCAGTAACACACACTGATACACAGTAACAAAGACATACACTGACACCCAGGAACACAGACACACACTGACACCAAGTAAAAAAGACATACACTGACACCAAGTAACAAAGACAAACACTTACACCAAGTAACAATGACATACACTGACACCAAGTAACAAAGACACACACTTACACCAAGGAACAAATACATACACTGATACCCAGTAACAAAGACACACACTTACACCAAGTAACAAAGACATACACTGAAACCAGTAACAAAGACATACACTGACACCAAGTCACAAACACATCCACTGACACCAACTAACAAAGACATACACTGATACCCAGTAACAACGACACAGACTTACACCAAGTCACAAAGACAAACACTGACACCAAGTCACAAACACAAACACTGACACCAAGTAACAAATACATACACTTACACCAAGTAACAAAGACATACACTGATACCCAGTATCACAGACACACACTGCAACCACTTAGAAACACACACTGACCCCCAGGAACACAGACACACACTGGCACAATGTAACAAAGACACACACTTACACCAAGTAACAATGACATACACTGACACGATGTAACAAAGACACACACTTACACCAAGTAACAAACACATAAACTTACACAAAGAAACAAATACATACACTGATACCCAGTAACACAGACAAACACTTACACCAAGTAACGAAGACATACACTGACACCCAGTAACAAAGACATACACTGACACCAAGTCACAAATACATACACTGACACCAAGTCACAAACACATACACTGACACCAAGTAACAAAGACATACACTGATACCCAGCAACAGAGACACACACTGACACCCAGTTAGAAACACACACTGACCCCCAGTAACGCAGCACACATTGACCCCCCGTAACACAGATATACACTGATACCCAGTAGCAGAGACACACAATTACACCAAGTAACAAAGACATACACTGACACCAAGTAACAAAGACATACACTGATACCCAGTAACACACACACACACTTACACCAAGTAACAAAGACACTCACTGAAACCCAGTAACACAGACACACACTTACACCAAGTAACAAAGACATGCACTTACACCAAGTAACACAGACATACACTGACTCCCAGTAACACAGACATACACTGATACCCACTAACACAGACAGACACTTACACCAAGTAACAAAGACATACACTGCCACCAAGTAACGAAGACAGACAATTACACCAAGTATTTTGACACACACTGACACCAAGTAACAAAGACATACACTGATACCCAGTAACACAGACACACACTGACACCCAGTAACACAAACAAACACACTGACACCCAGTAACACAGACACACACTGGGCGGCACAGTGGCGCAGTGGTTAGCACTGCAGCCTCACAGCTCCAGGGACACTGGTTCGATTCTGGTTACTGCCTGTGCGGAGTTTGAAAGTTCTCCCTGTGTCTGCGTGGTTTTCCTCCGTGTGCGCCGGTTTCCTCCCACATGCCAAAGACTTGCAGGTTGATAGGTTAATTGGCCAATATTAATTGCCCCTAGTATAGGTAGGTGGTAGGGAAATATATAGGGACAGGTGGGGATGTGATAGGAATATGGGATTAGTGTCGGGTTAGTATAAATGGGTGGTTGATGGTCGGTACAGACTCGGTGGGACGAAGGGGCTGTTTAAGTGTTGCATCTCTAAACTAAACTAAATACAGACACCTAGTGTCACAGACACACACTGACACCCAGTAACACAAACAAACAAACACTGACACCCAGTAACACAGAGAAACCCTGATACCCAGTAACACAGACACACATTGACACCAAGTAACAAAGACATACACTTACACCAAGTAACAAAGACACACACTTACACCAAGTAACACAGACATACACTGACACCAAGTAACAAAGACATACACTGATACCAAGTAACAAAGACACACACTGATACCCAGAAACACAGACACACACTTACACCAAGTAACAAAGACATACACAGACACCCAGTAACAAAGAAATACACTGACACCCAGTAACACAGACACACACGGACACCAAGTAACGCAGACACACACTGACACACAGTAACACAAACAAACACACTGACACCAAGTAACACAGACATACACTAACACCAAGTAACAAAGACATACACTGATACCCAGAAACACAGACACACTTACATCAATTAAAAAAGACATACACTGGCACCAAGTAACAAAGACATACACTGATACCCAGTAACACAGACACACACTTACACCAAGTAACACAGACATGCACTGACACCAAGTAACAAAGACATACACTGATACCAAGTAACGAATACATACACTGACACCGAGTAACAAAGACATACACTGACACCAAGTGACAAAGACACACACATGCACCAAGTAACAAAGACATACACTGACACCAAGTAACAAAGACATACACTTACACCAAGTAACACAGTCATGCACTGACACCAAGTAACAAATACACACACTTTCACCAAGTAACAAAGACATACACTGACACCAAGTAGCAAAGACATGCACTGATACCCAGTAACACAGACACACACTAACAACAAGTAACAAAGAAATACACTGACAACAAGTAACAAAGACACACACTTACACCAAGTAACAAAGACATACACTGACACCAAGTAACAAAGACATATACTGATAGCCAGTAACACAGACACACACTTACACCAAGTAACAAAGAAATACACTGATACCCCGTAACACAGACACACACTTACACCAAGTAACAAAGACATAAACTAACACCAAGTAACAAAGACATACGCTTACACCAAATAACAAAGACATACACTGACACCAAGTAACAAAGACATACACTGATTCCCAGTAACACAGACACACACTTGCACCAAGTAAACAAGACATACACTGACACCAAGTAACAAAGACATACACTGACACCAAGTAACACAGACATGCACTGACACCAAGTAACAAAGACAGACACTGATACCCAGTAACACAGACACACACTTACACCAAGTAACAAAGACATACACTGACCCCAAGTTCGAAAGACATACACTGATACCCAGTAACACCGACACACACTTACACCAAGAAACAAAGATATACACTGACACCAAGTAACAAAGACATGCACTTACAACAAGTAACAAAGACATACACTGACACCAAGTAACAAAGACTAACACTGATAGCCAGTAACACAGACACACACTTACACGAGGTAACAAAGACATACATTGATACCCAGTGACACATAAACACACTTACACCGAGTAACAAAGACATACACTGACACCCTGTAACACAGACACACACATGCACCAAGTAACAAAGACATACACTGACACCAAGTAACAAAGACATACACTTACACCAAGTAACACAGTCATGCACTGACACCAAGTAACAAATACACACACTTTCACCAAGTAACAAAGACATACACTGACACCAAGTAGCAAAGACATGCACTGATACCCAGTAACACAGACACACAATAACACCAAATAACAAAGTAATACACTGACACCAAGTAACAAAGACACACACATACACCAAGTAACAAAGACATACACTGACACCAAGTAACAAAGACATATACTGATAGCCAGTAACACAGACACACACTTACACCAAGTAACAAAGACATACACTGACACCAAGTTAGAAAGACATACACTGATACCCAGTAACACAGACACACACTTACACCAAGTAACAAAGACATACACTGACACCAAGTAACAAAGACATACACTGACACCAAGTCACAAAGACATACACTGACACCCAGTAACAAAGAAATACCCTGACACCAAGTAACAAAGACATACACTGACACCAAGTAACAAAGAAATACACTGATACCCAGTAACACAGACACACACATACACCAACTAACAAAGTCATACACTGACACCAAGTAACAAAGACATCCAATGATACCCAGTAACACAGACAGACACTTACACCAAGTAACAAAGCCATACACTGAGACCCAGCAACACAGACACACACTTACACCAAGTAACAAAGACATACACTGACACCAATTAACAAAGTCATACACTGACACCAAGTAACAAAGTCATACACTGACACTAAGTCACAAAGACATACAATGACACCAAGGAACAAAAACATACAGTGATACCCAGTAACACAGACACACACATACCCCAAGTAACAAAGACATACACTGACACCAAGTAACAAAGACATGCACCTAAACCAAGTAACACAGACATACACTGACACCAAGTAACAAAGACACACACTTACACCAAGTAACAAACACATACACTGATACCCGGTAACACAGACACACACTTACACCAAGTAACAAAGATATACACTGACACCAAGTAACAAAGACATGCACTTACACCAAGTAACAAAGACATACACTGACACCAAGTAACAAAGACATACACTGATAGCCAGTAACACAGACACACACTTACATGAGGTAACAAAGACATACACTGATACCCAGTGACACATAAACACACTTACACCAAGTAACAAAGACATACACTGACACCAGGTAACAAAGACATACGCTTACTCCAAGTAACAAAGACATACACAGACATCAAGTAACAAAGACATGCACTGACACCAAGTAACAATGACATACACTGATACCCAGTAACACAGACACACACTGACACCAAGTAACAAAGACACACACTGACACCCAGTAACACAGACACACAAGGACACCAAGTAACGCAGACACACACTGACACCCAGTAACACAAACAAACACACTGACACCAAGTAACTCAGACATACACTGACACCAAGTAACAAAGACATACACTGACACCAAGTAACAAAGACAGACAATTACACCAAGTAACAAAGACATACACTGACACCAAGTCACAAAGACATACACTGACACCCAGTGACAAAGACATACACTGACACCAAGTCACAAAGACATACACTGACACCCAGTAACACACACACACACACACATTGACCCCAAAGTAACACAGAAACACACTGACACCCAGTAACACAGACACACACTGACAGCTAGTGTCACAGACACACACTGATAGACAGTAACACAAACAAACACAAAGTGAAACACAGTAACACAGATACACACTGACACCTGCATCACAGACACACACTAAAAGTCAGTAAAACAAACATCTCGCACTAACACACTGTAACAGAGATGCACTAACACCAGGAACACAGTCACACAGTGAAACCCAGTAACACAAACAGACACACACTGACTCCCAGTAACACACACACACTGACACCCAGTTAGAAACACACACTGACCCCCATTAACACAGACACACATTGACACCAAGTAACACAGATACACACTGACATATGGTGTCACAGACACACACTGAAACCCAGTAACACAGAAACACACTGACACCCAGTAACAAAGACACACACTGACACGTATTGTCACAGACACACAATGACACCCAGTAACACAAACAGACACACACTGATACCCAGTAACACAGATACACACTGACACCCAGTAACACAGAAAAACACTGATACGCAGTAACATTAACAAACACACAGTGACACACAGTAACAAAGATACAAACTGAAACCTGTATCACAGACACACACTGAAAGTCAGTAAAACAAACATCACGCACTAACACACTTTAACACAGAGATGCACCAACACCAGGAACACAGACACACAGTGAAACCCAGTAACACAAACAGACACACACTGACACCCAATAACAAAGACACACACTGACACCCAGTAACACAGACAAACACTGATGCACAGTAACATTAACAAACACACAGTGACACCCAGTAATACACACACACATTGACACCCTTCAACAGAAACTCACACTGACACCCAGTAACACAAACACACACTAAGACCCAGTGACACAAACACTCACTGTCACCCAGTAACCCAGATGCAAACGGACACTAAGTAACATTAGCAGACACACTCTGACACCCAGTCACACACACACACACACACTGACACCCAGTTAGAAACACACACTGACCCCCCGTAACACAGACACACACTGACACCCAGTAACACAGACACACACTGACATCCAGTAACACAGACACACAGTGACACCCAGTGTCACAGACACACACTGACACCCAGTGTCACAGAGGCACACTGACACACAGTCACACAAACAAACACACACTGACACACAGTATCACAGACAGACACTGACACCCAGTGACACAGATACACACTGGCAGCCAGTAATACAGAAACACACTGACACCCAGTATCACAGACAAAGAGCGATACGCAGTAACACAAATAGACACGCACTGAGACCCAGGAACACAGAGAAACACTGACACGCGCATCAGAGACACACACTGACACCCAGTAACACAGAGATGCACCGACACCTGGAACACAAACACACACTGATACCCAGTAACACAGACACACCCTGACACCCAGTGTCACAAACACAATCTGACACCCTGTAACACAGACATACCCTGACACCCAGTAACACAAACACACATTGACACCCATTAACACAAACACACACTGAGACCCAGTGTCACAGACTCACACTGACACGCCTAAAACAAACAAACACACACTGTCACCCAGTAACACAGATGCAAACGGGCACTACGTAACATGAGCAGACACACACTGACACCCAGTAACACACACACACACAGACGCACACATTGACCCCCCAGTAGCACAGAAACACACTGACATCAAGTAATAAATACACACATTGACACCCAGTAACACAAACACACTGACACCCAGTAACACAAACACACACTGAGACCCAGTGTATCAGACTCACACTGACACCCCTAAAGCAAACGAACACACACTGTCACCCAATAACACAGATGCAAAATGACACTAAGTAACATTAGCAGAGACAAACTGACACCACGTAGCACATGCACACAGAGTCATTGACCCCCTAGTTGCACAGACTCACTGACACCCAGTAACACAGACAGATACTGACAACTAGTGTCACAGACACGCACTGAGACCCAGCGACACACATAAAAAACACACATTGACCCCCCAGTAACACAGAAACACACTGACACCCAGTGATACAAACAAACACACACACACACACAATGAAACCCAGTAACACAAACACACACTGACACCAAGTAACAAAGACATACACTTACACCAAGTCACAAAGACATACACTTACACCAAGTAACAAAGACATACATTTCCAACAAGTAACAAAGATATGCACTGACACCAAGTAACAAAGACACACTCTGACACCAAGTCACAAAGACACACACTGACACCAAGTAACAAAGACATACACTTACACCAAGTAACAAAGACACACACTGACACCAAGTAACAAAGACAAACACTGACACCCAGTAACACAGACAAGCACTGACACCAAGTAACAAAGACACACTCTTACACCAAATAACAAAGACATACACTGACACCAAGTAACAAAGACAAACACTGACACCCAGTAACATAGACACGCACTTAAACCAAGTAACACAGACATACACTGACACCAAGTAACAAAGACACACACTTACACCAAGTAACAGAGACAGACACTGACACCAAGTAACAAACACATACACTGATACCCGGTAACACAGACACACACTGACACCAAGTAACAAAGACATACACTTACACCAAGTAACAAAGACACACACTGACACCAAGTAACAAAGACAAACACTGACACCCAGTAACACAGACAAGCACTGACACCAAGTAACAAAGACACACTCTTACACCAAGTAACAAAGACATACACTGACACCAAGTAACAAAGACAAACAATGACACCCAGTAACATAGACACGCACTTAAACCAAGTAACACAGACATACACTGACACCAAGTAACAAAGACACACACTTACACCAAGTAACAGAGACAGACACTGACACCAAGTAACAAACACATACACTGATACCCGGTAACACAGACACACACTTACACCAAGTAACAAAGATATACACTGACACCAAGTAACAAAGACATACACTTACAACAAGTAACAAAGACATACACTGACACCAATTAACAAAGACTAACACTGATAGCCAGTAACACAGACACACACTTACACGAGGTAACAAAGACATACACTGATACCCAGTGACACATAAACACACTTACACCGAGTAACAAAGACATACACTGACACCCAGTAACACAGACACACACATGCACCAAGTAACAAAGACATACACTGACACCAAGTAACAAAGACATACACTTACACCAAGTAACACAGTCATGCACTGACACCAAGTAACAAAGACACACACTTTCACCAAGTAACAAAGACATACACTGACACCAAGTAGCAAAGACATGCACTGATACCCAGTAACAGAGACACACACTAACACCAAGTAACAAAGAAATACACTGACACCAAGTAACAAAGACACACACTTACACCAAGTAACAAAGACAGACACTGACACCAAGTAACAAAGACATATACTGATAGCCAGTAACACAGACACACACTTACACCAAGTAACAAAGACATACACTGATACCCCGTAACACAGACACACACTTACACCAAGTAACAAAGTCAGAAACTAACACCAAGTAACAAAGACATACGCTTACACCAAATAACAAAGACATACACTGACACCAAGTAACAAAGGCATACACTGATTCCCAGTAACACAGACACACACTTGCACCAAGTAAACAAGACATACACTGACACCAAGTAACAAAGACATACACTGACACCAAGTAACACAGACATGCACTGACACCAAGCAACAAAGACATGCACTGACACCAAGTAACAAAGACAGACACTGATACCCAGTAACACAGACACACACTTACACCAAGTAACAAAGACGGACACTGACACCAAGTTAGAAAGACATACACTGATACCCAGTAACACAGACACACACTTACACCAAGTAACAAAGACATACACCGACACAAGGTAACAAAGACATACACTGACACCAAGTAACAAAGACATACACTGACACCAAGTCACAAAGACATACACTGACACCCAGTAACAAAGAAATACCCTGACACCAAGTAACAAAGATATACACTGACACCAAGTAACAAAGAAATACACTGATACCCAGTAACACAGACACACACTTACATCAAATAACACAGACATACACTCATACCCAGCAACACAGAAACACACTTACACAAAGTAACAAAGGCATACACTGACACCCAGTAACACAGACACACATGGACACCAAGTAACAAAGACACACACTTACAACAAGTAACACAGACACACACTGACACCCAGCAACACAAACAAACACACTGACAACAAGTAACACAGACATAAACGGACACCAAGTAACAAAGACAGACACTGATACCCAGTAACACAGGCACACACTGGGGGTGGTGTGGGGGAACACATTGGCGCAGTGGTTAGCAACGCAGCCTCACAGCTCCAGGGACCTGGGTTCGATTCTGGGTACTGCCTGTGCGGAGTTCGCAATTTCTCCCTGTGTCTGCGTGGGTTTCCTCCGGGTGCTCCGGTTGCCTCCCACATGCCAAAGACTTGCAGGTTGATAGGTTAATTGGCCATTATAAATTGCCCCTAGTATAGGTAGGTGGTAGGGAATTATATAGGGATAGGTGGGGATGTGATAGGAATACGGGATTAGTGTAGGATTAGTATAAATGGTTTGTTGATGGTCGGCACAGACTCGGTGGGCCGAATGCCTGTTGAAGTGCTGTATCTCTAAACTAAACTAAATATTGACAACTAGTGTCACAGACACAGACTGGCACCCAGTAACACACACTGATACACAGTAACAAAGACATACACTGACACCCAGGAACACAGACACACACTGACACCAAGTAACAAAGACGCACACTGACACCAAGTAACAAAGACAAACACTTACACCAAGTAACAATGACATACACTGACACCAAGTAACAAAGACACACACTTACACCAAGGAACAAATACATACACTGATACCCAGTAACAAAGACACACACTTACACCAAGTAACAAAGACATACACTGAAACCAGTAACAAAGACATACACTGACACCAAGTCACAAACACATCCACTGACACCAACTAACAAAGACATACACTTACACCAAGTAACAAAGACATACACTGATACCCAGTAACAACGACACAGACTTACACCAAGTCACAAAGACAAACACTGACACCAAGTCACAAACACAAACACTGACACCAAGTAACAAATACATACACTTACACCAAGTAACAAAGACATACACTGATACCCAGTATCACAGACACACACTGCACCCACTTAGAAACACACACTGACCCCCAGGAACACAGACACACACTGGCACAATGTAACAAAGACACACACTTACACCAAGTAACAATGACATACACTGACACGATGTAACAAAGACACACACTTACACCAAGTAACAAACACATAAACTTACACAAAGAAACAAATACATACACTGCTACCCAGTAACACAGACAAACACTTACACCAAGTAACGAAGACATACACTGACACCCAGTAACAAAGACATACACTGACACCAAGTCACAAATACATACACTGACACCAAGTCACAAACACATACACTGACACCAAGTAACAAAGACATACACTGATACCCAGCAACAGAGACACACACTGACACCCAGTTAGAAACACACACTGACCCCCAGTAACGCAGCACACATTGACCCCCCGTAACACAGATATACACTGATACCCAGTAGCAGAGACACACAATTACACCAAGTAACAAAGACATACACTGACACCAAGTAACAAAGACATACACTGATACCCAGTAACACACACACACACTTACACCAAGTAACAAAGACACTCACTGAAACCCAGTAACACAGACACAAACTTACACCAAGTAACAAAGACATGCACTTACACCAAGTAACACAGACATACACTGACTCCCAGTAACACAGACATACACTGATACCCACTAACACAGACAGACACTTACACCAAGTAACAAAGACATACACTGCCACCAAGTAACGAAGGCAGACAATTACACCAAGTATTTTGACACACACTGACACCAAGTAACAAAGACATACACTGATACCCAGTAACACAGACACACACTGACACCCAGTAACACAAACAAACACACTGACACCCAGTAACACAGACACACACTGGGCGGCACAGTGGCGCAGTGGTTAGCACTGCAGCCTCACAGCTCCAGGGACCCTGGTTCGATTCTGGTTACTGCCTGTGCGGAGTTTGAAAGTTCTCCCTGTGTCTGCGTGGTTTTCCTCCGTGTGCGCCGGTTTCCTCCCACATGCCAAAGACTTGCAGGTTGATAGGTTAATTGGCCAATATTAATTGCCCCTAGTATAGGTAGGTGGTAGGGAAATATATAGGGACAGGTGGGGATGTGATAGGAATATGGGATTAGTGTCGGGTTAGTATAAAAGGGTGGTTGATGGTCGGTACAGACTCGGTGGGACGAAGGGGCTGTTTAAGTGTTGCATCTCTAAACTAAACTAAATACAGACACCTAGTGTCACAGACACACACTGACACCCAGTAACACAAACAAACAAACACTGACACCCAGTAACACAGAGAAACCCTGATACCCAGTAACACAGACACACATTGACACCAAGTAACAAAGACATACACTTACACCAAGTAACAAAGACACACACTTACACCAAGTAACACAGACATACACTGACACCAAGTAACAAAGACATACACTGATACCAAGTAACAAAGACACACACTGATACCCAGAAACACAGACACACACTTACACCAAGTAACAAAGACATACACAGACACCCAGTAACAAAGAAATACACTGACACCCAGTAACACAGACACACACGGACACCAAGTAACGCAGACACACACTGACACACAGTAACACAAACAAACACACTGACACCAAGTAACACAGACATACACTGACACCAAGTAACAAAGACATACACTGATACCCAGAAACACAGACACACTTACATCAATTAAAAAAGACATACACTGGCACCAAGTAACAAAGACATACACTGATACCCAGTAACACAGACACACACTTACACCAAGTAACACAGACATGCACTGACACCAAGTAACAAAGACATACACTGATACCAAGTAACGAATACATACACTGACACCGAGTAACAAAGACATACACTGACACCAAGTGACAAAGACACACACATGCACCAAGTAACAAAGACATACACTGACACCAAGTAACAAAGACATACACTTACACCAAGTAACACAGTCATGCACTGACACCAAGTAACAAATACACACACTTTCACCAAGTAACAAAGACATACACTGACACCAAGTAACAAAGACATATACTGATAGCCAGTAACACAGACACACACTTACACCAAGTAACAAAGAAATACACTGATACCCCGTAACACAGACACACACTTACACCAAGTAACAAAGACATAAACTAACACCAAGTAACAAAGACATACGCTTACACCAAATAACAAAGACATACACTGACACCAAGTAACAAAGACATACACTGATTCCCAGTAACACAGACACACACTTGCACCAAGTAAACAAGACATACACTGACACCAAGTAACAAAGACATACACTGACACCAAGTAACACAGACATGCACTGACACCAAGTAACAAAGACAGACACTGATACCCAGTAACACAGACACACACTTACACCAAGTAACAAAGACATACACTGACACCAAGTTCGAAAGACATACACTGATACCCAGTAACACCGACATACACTTACACCAAGTAACAAAGATATACACTGACACCAAGTAACAAAGACTAACACTGATAGCCAGTAACACAGACACACACTTACACGAGGTAACAAAGACATACATTGATACCCAGTGACACATAAACACACTTACACCGAGTAACAAAGACATACACTGACACCCTGTAACACAGACACACACATGCACCAAGTAACAAAGACATACACTGACACCAAGTAACAAAGACATACACTTACACCAAGTAACACAGTCATGCACTGACACCAAGTAACAAATACACACACTTTCACCAAGTAACAAAGACATACACTGACACCAAGTAGCAAAGGCATGCACTGATACCCAGTAACACAGACACACAATAACACCAAATAACAAAGTAATACACTGACACCAAGTAACAAAGACACACACATACACCAAGTAACAAAGACATACACTGACACCAAGTAACAAAGACATATACTGATAGCCAGTAACACAGACACACACTTACACCAAGTAACAAAGACATACACTGACACCAAGTTAGAAAGACATACACTGATACCCAGTAACACAGACACACACTTACACCAAGTAACAAAGACATACACTGACACCAAGTAACAAAGACATACACTGACACCAAGTCACAAAGACATACACTGACACCCAGTAACAAAGAAATACCCTGACACCAAGTAACAAAGACATACACTGACACCAAGTAACAAAGAAATACACTGATACCCAGTAACACAGACACACACTTACACCAACTAACAAAGTCATACACTGACACCAAGTAACAAAGACATCCAATGATACCCAGTAACACAGACATACACTTACACCAAGTAACAAAGCCATACACTGAGACCCAGCAACACAGACACACACTTACACCAAGTAACAAAGACATACACTGACACCAATTAACAAAGTCATACACTGACACCAAGTAACAAAGTCATACACTGACACTAAGTCACAAAGACATACAATGACACCAAGGAACAAAAACATACAGTGATACCCAGTAACACAGACACACACATACCCCAAGTAACAAAGACATACACTGACACCAAGTAACAAAGACATGCACCTAAACCAAGTAACACAGACATACACTGACACCAAGTAACAAAGACACACACTTACACCAAGTAACAAAGACAGACCCTGACACCAAGTAACAAACACATACACTGATACCCGGTAACACAGACACACACTTACACCAAGTAACAAAGATATACACTGACACCAAGTAACAAAGACATGCACTTACACCAAGTAACAAAGACATACACTGACACCAAGTAACAAAGACATACACTGATAGCCAGTAACACAGACACACACTTACATGAGGTAACAAAGACATACACTGATACCCAGTGACACATAAACACACTTACACCAAGTAACAAAGACATACACTGACACCAGGTAACAAAGACATACGCTTACTCCAAGTAACAAAGACATACACAGACATCAAGTAACAAAGACATGCACTGACACCAAGTAACAATGACATACACTGATACCCAGTAACACAGACACACACTGACACCAAGTAACAAAGACACACACTGACACCCAGTAACACAGACACACAAGGACACCAAGTAACGCAGACACACACTGACACCCAGTAACACAAACAAACACACTGACACCAAGTAACACAGACATACACTGACACCAAGTAACAAAGACATACACTGACACCAAGTAACAAAGACAGACAATTACACCAAGTAACAAAGACATACACTGACACCAAGTCACAAAGACATACACTGACAGCCAGTGACAAAGACATACACTGACACCAAGTCACAAAGACATACACTGACACCCAGTAACACACACACACACACACATTGACCCCAAAGTAACACAGAAACACACTGACACCCAGTAACACAGACACACACTGACAGCTAGTGTCACAGACACACACTGATAGACAGTAACACAAACAAACACAAAGTGAAACACAGTAACACAGATACACACTGACACCTGCATCACAGACACACACTAAAAGTCAGTAAAACAAACATCTCGCACTAACACACTGTAACAGAGATGCACTAACACCAGGAACACAGTCACACAGTGAAACCCAGTAACACAAACAGACACACACTGACTCCCAGTAACACACACACACTGACACCCAGTTAGAAACACACACTGACCCCCATTAACACAGACACACATTGACACCAAGTAACACAGATACACACTGACATATGGTGTCACAGACACACACTGAAACCCAGTAACACAGAAACACACTGACACCCAGTAACAAAGACACACACTGACACGTATTGTCACAGACACACAATGACACCCAGTAACACAAACAGACACACACTGATACCCAGTAACACAGATACACACTGACACCCAGTAACACAGAAAAACACTGATACGCAGTAACATTAACAAACACACAGTGACACACAGTAACAAAGATACAAACTGAAACCTGTATCACAGACACACACTGAAAGTCAGTAAAACAAACATCACGCACTAACACACTTTAACACAGAGATGCACCAACACCAGGAACACAGACACACAGTGAAACCCAGTAACACAAACAGACACACACTGACACCCAATAACAAAGACACACACTGACACCCAGTAACACAGACAAACACTGATGCACAGTAACATTAACAAACACACAGTGACACCCAGTAATACACACACACATTGACACCCTTCAACAGAAACTCACACTGACACCCAGTAACACAAACACACACTAAGACCCAGTGACACAAACACTCACTGTCACCCAGTAACCCAGATGCAAACGGACACTAAGTAACATTAGCAGACACACTCTGACACCCAGTCACACACACACACACACACTGACACCCAGTTAGAAACACACACTGACCCCCCGTAACACAGACACACACTGACACCCAGTAACACAGACACACACTGACATCCAGTAACACAGACACACAGTGACACCCAGTGTCACAGACACACACTGACACCCAGTGTCACAGAGGCACACTGACACACAGTCACACAAACAAACACACACTGACACACAGTATCACAGACAGACACTGACACCCAGTGACACAGATACACACTGGCAGCCAGTAATACAGAAACACACTGACACCCAGTATCACAGACAAAGAGCGATACGCAGTAACACAAATAGACACGCACTGAGACCCAGGAACACAGAGAAACACTGACACGCGCATCAGAGACACACACTGACACCCAGTAACACAGAGATGCACCGACACCTGGAACACAAACACACACTGATACCCAGTAACACAGACACACCCTGACACCCATTGTCACAAACACACACTGACACCCAGTAACACAGACACACCCTGACACCCAGTGTCACAAACACAATCTGACACCCTGTAACACAGACATACCCTGACACCCAGTAACACAAACACACATTGACACCCATTAACACAAACACACACTGAGACCCAGTGTCACAGACTCACACTGACACGCCTAAAACAAACAAACACACAATGTCACCCAGTAACACAGATGCAAACGGGCACTAAGTAACATGAGCAGACACACACTGACACCCAGTAACACACACACACACAGACGCACACATTGACCCCCCAGTAGCACAGAAACACACTGACATCAAGTAATAAATACACACATTGACACCCAGTAACACAAACACACTGACACCCAGTAACACAAACACACACTGAGACCCAGTGTATCAGACTCACACTGACACCCCTAAAGCAAACGAACACACACTGTCACCCAATAACACAGATGCAAAATGACACTAAGTAACATTAGCAGAGACAAACTGACACCACGTAGCACATGCACACAGAGTCATTGACCCCCTAGTAGCACAGACTCACTGACACCCAGTAACACAGACAGATACTGACAACTAGTGTCACAGACACGCACTGAGACCCAGCGACACACATAAAAAACACACATTGACCCCCCAGTAACACAGAAACACACTGACACCCAGTGATACAAACAAACACACACACACACACACAATGAAACCCAGTAACACAAACACACACTGACACCAAGTAACAAAGACATACACTTACACCAAGTCACAAAGACATACACTTACACCAAGTAACAAAGACATACATTTCCAACAAGTAACAAAGATATGCACTGACACCAAGTAACAAAGACACACTCTGACACCAAGTCACAAAGACACACACTGACACCAAGTAACAAAGACATACACTTACACCAAGTAACAAAGACACACACTGACACCAAGTAACAAAGACAAACACTGACACCCAGTAACACAGACAAGCACTGACACCAAGTAACAAAGACACACTCTTACACCAAATAACAAAGACATACACTGACACCAAGTAACAAAGACAAACACTGACACCCAGTAACATAGACACGCACTTAAACCAAGTAACACAGACATACACTGACACCAAGTAACAAAGACACACACTTACACCAAGTAACAGAGACAGACACTGACACCAAGTAACAAACACATACACTGATACCCGGTAACACAGACACACACTGACACCAAGTAACAAAGACATACACTTACACCAAGTAACAAAGACACACACTGACACCAAGTAACAAAGACAAACACTGACACCCAGTAACACAGACAAGCACTGACACCAAGTAACAAAGACACACTCTTACACCAAGTAACAAAGACATACACTGACACCAAGTAACAAAGACAAACAATGACACCCAGTAACATAGACACGCACTTAAACCAAGTAACACAGACATACACTGACACCAAGTAACAAAGACACACACTTACACCAAGTAACAGAGACAGACACTGACACCAAGTAACAAACACATACACTGATACCCGGTAACACAGACACACACTTACACCAAGTAACAAAGATATACACTGACACCAAGTAACAAAGACATACACTTACAACAAGTAACAAAGACATACACTGACACCAATTAACAAAGACTAACACTGATAGCCAGTAACACAGACACACACTTACACGAGGTAACAAAGACATACACTGATACCCAGTGACACATAAACACACTTACACCGAGTAACAAAGACATACACTGACACCCAGTAACACAGACACACACATGCACCAAGTAACAAAGACATACACTGACACCAAGTAACAAAGACATACACTTACACCAAGTAACACAGTCATGCACTGACACCAAGTAACAAAGACACACACTTTCACCAAGTAACAAAGACATACACTGACACCAAGTAGCAAAGACATGCACTGATACCCAGTAACAGAGACACACACTAACACCAAGTAACAAAGAAATACACTGACACCAAGTAACAAAGACACACACTTACACCAAGTAACAAAGACAGACACTGACACCAAGTAACAGAGACATATACTGATAGCCAGTAACACAGACACACACTTACACCAAGTAACAAAGACATACACTGATACCCCGTAACACAGACACACACTTACACCAAGTAACAAAGTCAGAAACTAACACCAAGTAACAAAGACATACGCTTACACCAAATAACAAAGACATACACTGACACCAAGTAACAAAGGCATACACTGATTCCCAGTAACACAGACACACACTTGCACCAAGTAAACAAGACATACACTGACACCAAGTAACAAAGACATACACTGACACCAAGTAACACAGACATGCACTGACACCAAGCAACAAAGACATGCACTGACACCAAGTAACAAAGACAGACACTGATACCCAGTAACACAGACACACACTTACACCAAGTAACAAAGACGGACACTGACACCAAGTTAGAAAGACATACACTGATACCCAGTAACACAGACACACACTTACACCAAGTAACAAAGACATACACCGACACAAGGTAACAAAGACATACACTTACACCAAGTAACAAAGACATACACTGACACCAAGTAACAAAGACATACACTGACACCAAGTCACAAAGACATACACTGACACCCAGTAACAAAGAAATACCCTGACACCAAGTAACAAAGATATACACTGACACCAAGTAACAAAGAAATACACTGATACCCAGTAACACAGACACACACTTACACCAACTAACAAAGTCATACACTGACACCAAGTAACAAAGACATCCAATGATACCCAGTAACACAGACATACACTTACACCAAGTAACAAAGACATACACTGAGAGCCAGCAACACAGACACACACTTACACCAAGTAACAAAGACATACACTGACACCAATTAACAAAGTCATACACTGACACCAAGTAACAAAGACATACACTGACACTAAGTCACAAAGACATACAATGACACCAAGGAACAAAAACATACAGTGATACCCAGTAACACAGACACACACATACACCAAGTAACAAAGACATACACTGACACCAAGTAACAAAGACATGCACTTAAACCAAGTAACACAGACATACACTGACACCAAGTAACAAAGACACACACTAACACCAAGTAACAGAGACAGACACTGACACCAAGTAACAAACACATACACTGATTCCCGGTAACACAGACACACACTTACACCAAGTAACAAAGATATACACTGACACCAAGTAACAAAGACATACACTTACAACAAGTAACAAAGACATACACTGACACCAAGTAACAAAGACTAACACTGATAGCCAGTAACACAGACATAAACTTACACGAGGTAACAAAGACATACACAGATACCCAGTGACACATAAACACACTTACACCGAGTAACAAAGACATACACTGACACCCAGTAACACAGACACACACATGCACCAAGTAACAAAGACATACACTGACACCAAGTAACAAAGACATACACTTACACCAAGTAACACAGTCATGCACTGACAACAAGTAACAAATACACACACTTTCACCAAGTAACAAACACATACACTGACACCAAGTAGCAAAGACATGCACTGATACCCAGTAACACAGACACACACTAACACCAAGTAACAAAGAAATACACTGACACCAAGTAACAAAGACACACACTTACACCAAGTAACAAAGACATACACTGACACCAAGTAACAAAGGCATATACTGATAGCCAGTAACACAGACACACACTTACACCAAGTAACAAAGACATACACTGATACCCCGTAACACAGACAAACACTTACACCAAGTAACAAAGACATAAACTAACACCAAGTAACAAAGACATACGCTTACACCAAATAACAAAGACATGCACTGACACCAAGTAACAAAGACATACACTGATTCCCAGTAACACTGACACACACTTGCACCAAGTAAACAAGACATACACTGACACCAAGTAACAAAGACATACACTGACACCAAGTAACACAGACATGCACTGACACCAAGCAACAAAGAAATGCACTGACACCAAGTAACAAAGACAGACACTGATACCCAGTAACACAGACACACACTTACACCAAGTAACAAAGACATACACTGACACCAAGTTAGAAAGACATACACTGATACCCAGTAACACAGACACACACTTACACCAAGTAACAAAGACATACACCGACACAAAGTAACAAAGACATACACTTACACCAAGTAACAAAGACATACACTGACCCCAAGTAACAAAGACATACACTGACACCAAGTCACAAAGACATACACTGACACCCAGTAACAAAGAAATACCCTGACACCAAGTAACAAAGACAGACACTGACACCAAGTAACAGAGACATATACTGATAGCCAGTAACACAGACACACACTTACACCAAGTAACAAAGACATACACTGATACCCCGTAACACAGACACACACTTACACCAAGTAACAAAGTCAGAAACTAACACCAAGTAACAAAGACATACGCTTACACCAAATAACAAAGACATACACTGACACCAAGTAACAAAGGCATACACTGATTCCCAGTAACACAGACACACACTTGCACCAAGTAAACAAGACATACACTGACACCAAGTAACAAAGACATACACTGACACCAAGTAACACAGACATGCACTGACACCAAGCAACAAAGACATGCACTGACACCAAGTAACAAAGACAGACACTGATACCCAGTAACACAGACACACACTTACACCAAGTAACAAAGACGGACACTGACACCAAGTTAGAAAGACATACACTGATACCCAGTAACACAGACACACACTTACACCAAGTAACAAAGACATACACCGACACAAGGTAACAAAGACATACACTTACACCAAGTAACAAAGACATACACTGACACCAAGTAACAAAGACATACACTGACACCAAGTCACAAAGACATACACTGACACCCAGTAACAAAGAAATACCCTGACACCAAGTAACAAAGATATACACTGACACCAAGTAACAAAGAAATACACTGATACCCAGTAACACAGACACACACTTACACCAACTAACAAAGTCATACACTGACACCAAGTAACAAAGACATCCAATGATACCCAGTAACACAGACATACACTTACACCAAGTAACAAAGACATACACTGAGAGCCAGCAACACAGACACACACTTACACCAAGTAACAAAGACATACACTGACACCAATTAACAAAGTCATACACTGACACCAAGTAACAAAGACATACACTGACACTAAGTCACAAAGACATACAATGACACCAAGGAACAAAAACATACAGTGATACCCAGTAACACAGACACACACATACACCAAGTAACAAAGACATACACTGACACCAAGTAACAAAGACATGCACTTAAACCAAGTAACACAGACATACACTGACACCAAGTAACAAAGACACACACTAACACCAAGTAACAGAGACAGACACTGACACCAAGTAACAAACACATACACTGATTCCCGGTAACACAGACACACACTTACACCAAGTAACAAAGATATACACTGACACCAAGTAACAAAGACATACACTTACAACAAGTAACAAAGACATACACTGACACCAAGTAACAAAGACTAACACTGATAGCCAGTAACACAGACATAAACTTACACGAGGTAACAAAGACATACACAGATACCCAGTGACACATAAACACACTTACACCGAGTAACAAAGACATACACTGACACCCAGTAACACAGACACACACATGCACCAAGTAACAAAGACATACACTGACACCAAGTAACAAAGACATACACTTACACCAAGTAACACAGTCATGCACTGACACCAAGTAACAAATACACACACTTTCACCAAGTAACAAACACATACACTGACACCAAGTAGCAAAGACATGCACTGATACCCAGTAACACAGACACACACTAACACCAAGTAACAAAGAAATACACTGACACCAAGTAACAAAGACACACACTTACACCAAGTAACAAAGACATACA
This sequence comes from Heterodontus francisci, assembly GCF_036365525.1. Taxonomy (NCBI): domain Eukaryota; kingdom Metazoa; phylum Chordata; class Chondrichthyes; order Heterodontiformes; family Heterodontidae; genus Heterodontus; species Heterodontus francisci. Next base: position 56,826,305 of record NC_090398.1, read on the forward strand.
CTGACACCAAGTAACAAAGGCATATACTGATAGCCAGTAACACAGACACACACTTACACCAAGTAACAAAGACATACACTGATACCCCGTAACACAGACAAACACTTACACCAAGTAACAAAGACATAAACTAACACCAAGTAACAAAGACATACGCTTACACCAAATAACAAAGACATGCACTGACACCAAGTAACAAAGACATACACTGATTCCCAGTAACACTGACACACACTTGCACCAAGTAAACAAGACATACACTGACACCAAGTAACAAAGACATACACTGACACCAAGTAACACAGACATGCACTGACACCAAGCAACAAAGAAATGCACTGACACCAAGTAACAAAGACAGACACTGATACCCAGTAACACAGACACACACTTACACCAAGTAACAAAGACATACACTGACACCAAGTTAGAAAGACATACACTGATACCCAGTAACACAGACACACACTTACACCAAGTAACAAAGACATACACCGACACAAAGTAACAAAGACATACACTTACACCAAGTAACAAAGACATACACTGACCCCAAGTAACAAAGACATACACTGACACCAAGTCACAAAGACATACACTGACACCCAGTAACAAAGAAATACCCTGACACCAAGTAACAAAGACATACACTGACATCAAGTAACAAAGAAATACACTGATACCCAGTAACACAGACACACACTTACACCAACTAACAAAGTCATACACTGACACCAAGTAACAAAGACATCCAATGATACCCAGTAACACAGACATACACTTACACCAAGTAACAAAGACTTACACTGAGACCCAGCAACACAGACACACACTTACACCAAGTAACAAAGACATACACTGACACCAATTAACAAATTCATACACTGACACCAAGTAACAAAGACATACACTGACACTAAGTCACAAAGACATACAATAACACCAAGGAACAAAAACATACAGTGATACCCACTAACACAGACACACACATACACCAAGTAACAAAGACATACACTGACACCAAGTAACAAAGACATGCACTTAAACCAAGTAACACAGACATACACTGACACCAAGTAACAAAGACACACACTTACACCAAGTAACAAAGACAGACACTGACACCAGGTAACAAACACATACACTGATACCCGGTTACACAGACACACACTTACACCAAGTAACAAAGATATACACTGACACCAAGTAACAAAGACATACACTTACACCAAGTAACAAAGACATACACTGACACCAAGTAACAAAGACATACACTGATAGCCAGTAACACAGACACGCACTTACACGAGGTAACAAAGACATACACTGATACCCAGTGACACATAAACACACTTACACCAAGTAACAAAGACATACACTGACACCAGGTAACAAAGACATACGCTTACACCAAGTAACAAAGACATACACAGACATCAAGTAACAAAGACATGCACTGACACCAAGTAACAATGACATACACTGATACCCAGTAACACAGACATACACTGACACCAAGTAACAAAGACACACACTGACACCCAGTAACACAGACACACAGTGACACCAAGTAACGCAGACACACACTGACACCCAGTAACACAAACAAACACACTGACACCAAGTAACACAGACATACACTGACACCAAGTAACAAAGACATACACTGACACCAAGTAACAAAGACAGACAATTACACCAAGTAACAAAGATATACACTGACACCAAGTCACAAAGACATACACTGACACCCAGTGACAAAGACATACACTGACACCAAGTCACAAAGACATTCACTGACACCCAGTAACACACACACACACACACATTGACCCCAAAGTAACACAGAAACACAGTGACACCCAGTAACACAGGCACACACTGACAGCTAGTGTCACAGACACACACTGATAGACAGTAACACAAACAAACACAAAGTGAAACACAGTAACACAGATACACACTGACACCTGCATCACAGACACACACTAAAAGTCAGTAAAACAAACATCTCGCACTAACACACTGTAACAGAGATGCACTAACACCAGGAACACAGTCACACAGTGAAACCCAGTAACACAAACAGACACACACTGACTCCCAGTAACACACACACACTGACACCCAGTTAGAAACACACACTGACCCCCATTAACACAGACACACATTGACACCCAGTAACACAGACACACACTGACATATGGTGTCACAGACACACACTGAAACCCAGTAACACAGAAACACACTGACACCCAGTAACAAAGACACACACTGACACGTATTGTCACAGACACACACTGATACCCAGTAACACAGATACACACTGACACCCAGTAACACAGAAAAACACTGATACGCAGTAACATTAACAAACACACAGTGACACACAGTAACAAAGATACAAACTGAAACCTGTATCACAGACACACACTGAAAGTCAGTAAAACAAACATCACGCACTAACACACTTTAACACAGAGATGCACCAACACCAGGAACACAGACACACAGTGAAACCCAGTAACACAAACAGACACACACTGACACCCAGTAACAAAGACACACACTGACACCCAGTAACACAGACAAACACTGATACACAGTAACATTAACAAACACACAGTGACACCCAGTAATACACACACACATTGACACCCTGCAACAGAAACTCACACTGACACCCAGTAACACAAACACACACTAAGACCCAGTGACACAAACACTCACTGTCACCCAGTAACCCAGATGCAAACGGACACTAAGTAACATTAGCAGACACACTCTGACACCCAGTCACACACACACACACACTGACACCCAGTTAGAAACACACACTGACCCCCCGTAACACAGACACACACTGACACCCAGTAACACAGACACACACTGACATCCAGTAACACAGACACACAGTGACACCCAGTGTCACAGACACACACTGACACCCAGTGTCACAGAGGCACACTGACACACAGTCACACAAACAAACACACACTGACACACAGTATCACAGACAGACACTGACACCCAGTGACACAGATACACACTGGCAGCCAGTAATACAGAAACACACTGACACCCAGTATCACAGACAAAGAGCGATATGCAGTAACACAAATAGACACGCACTGAGACCCAGGAACACAGAGAAACACTGACACGCGCATCAGAGACACACACTGACACCCAGTAACACAGAGATGCACCGACACCTGGAACACAAACACACACTGATACCCAGTAACACAGACACACCCTGACACCCATTGTCACAAACACACACTGACACCCAGTAACACAGACACACCCTGACACCCAGTGTCACAAACACAATCTGACACCCTGTAACACAGACATACCCTGACACCCAGTAATACAAACACACATTGACACCCATTAACACAAACACACACTGAGACCCAGTGTCACAGACTCACACTGACACGCCTAAAACAAACAAACACACACTGTCACCCAGTAACACAGATGCAAACGGGCACTAAGTAACATGAGCAGACACACACTGACACCCAGTAACACACACACACACAGACGCACACATTGACCCCCCAGTAGCACAGAAACACACTGACATCAAGTAATAAATACACACATTGACACCCAGTAACACAAACACACTGACACCCAGTAACACAAACACACACTGAGACCCAGTGTATCAGACTCACACTGACACCCCTAAAGCAAACGAACACACACTGTCACCCAATAACACAGATGCAAAATGACACTAAGTAACATTAGCAGAGACAAACTGACACCACGTAGCACATGCACACAGAGTCATTGACCCCCTAGTAGCACAGACTCACTGACACCCAGTAACACAGACAGATACTGACAACTAGTGTCACAGACACGCACTGAGACCCAGCGACACACACACACACACACACATTGACCCCCCAGTATCACAGAAACACACTGACACCCAGTGATACAAACAAACACACACACACACACACACAATGAAACCCAGTAACACAAACACACACTGACACCAAGTAACAAAGACATACACTTACACCAAGTCACAAAGACATACACTTACACCAAGTAACAAAGACATACACTGACACAAAGTAACAAAGACACACACTTACACCAAGTTACAAATATATACATACACTTACACCAAGTAACAAAGACGTACAATTAAACCAAGTAACAAAGACATACACGGAAACCAATGAACAAAGACATACACTTACACCAAGTAACAAAGACACAAACTGAAAGCAAGTAACAAAGACAAACACTGACACCCAGTAACACAGACACGCACTGACACTCAGTAACAAAGACATACACTTACACCAAGTAACAAAGACAAACACTGACACCCAGTAACATAGACACGCACTGACACCAAGTAACAAAAACATAAACTTACACCAAGTAACAAAGACACACACTGACACCAAGTAACAAGGACATACTCTTACACCAAGTAACAAAGACATACACTGACACCAAGTAACAAAGGCACGCACTGACACCAAGTAACAAAGACATACATTTCCAACAAGTAACAAAGATATGCACTGACACCAAGTAACAAAGACACACTCTGACACCAAGTCACAAAGACACACACTGACACCAAGTAACAAAGACATACACTTACACCATGTAACAAAGACACACACTGACACCAAGTAACAAAGACAAACACTGACACCCAGTAACACAGACAAGCACTGACACCAAGTAACAAAGACACACGCTTACACCAAGTAACAAAGACATACACTGACACCAAGTAACAAAGACAAACACTGACACCAAGTAACATAGACACGCACTGACACCAAGTAACAAAGACATAAACTTACACCAAGTAACAAAGACACACAATGACACCAAGTAACAAAGACAAACACTGACACCAAGTAACAATGTCAAACATTGACACCGAGTAACACAGACACGCACTGACACGAAGTAACAAAGACATATACTTACACCAAGTAACAAAGACATACACTGACACCAAGTAACAAAGACAAACACTGACACCAAGTAACACAGACACACACTGACACCAAGTAACAAAGACATTCACTGATACCAAATAACAAAGACAAACACTGACACCAAGTAACAAAGACATACACTGACACCAAGTAACAAAGACAAACACTGACACCCAGTAACTTAGACATGTACTGCCACCCAGTAACACAGACAGACACTGGCACCAAGTAACAAAGGCATAAACTTACACCAAGTAACAAAGACATACACTGACACGAAGTAACAAAGACATACACTGACACCAAGTAACAAAGACAAACACTGACACCCAGTAACTTAGACATGTACTGCCACCCAGTAACACAGACAGACACTGGCACCAAGTAACAAAGGCATAAACTTACACCAAGTAACAAAGACATACACTGACACGAAGTAACAAAGACATACACTGACACAAAGAAACACAGACACACACTGACACCAAGTAACAAAGACAAACACTGACACCAAGTAAAACAGACATACACTGACACCAAGTAACACAGACACACACTGACACCAAGTACCAAAGACATACACTGACACCAAGTAAGACAGACATTCACTGATAACAAGTAACAAAGACAAACACTGACACCCAGTAACACAGACATGCACTGACACCCAGTAGCAAAGACAAACACTGACACCAAGTAACAAAGACAAACACTGACAACCAGTAACATAGACACGCACTGACACCAAGAAAAAAGACATACACTGACACCCAGTATCACAGACATGCACTGACACGAAGTAATAAAGACATACACTGACACCAAGTAACAAACACATACACTGACATCCAGTATCACAGACATACACTGACACGAAGCAACAAAGACAAACACTGACACCAAGTAACAAAGACAAACACTGACACCAAGTAACAAAGACATACACTGACACGAAGTAACAAAGACAAACACTGACACCAAGTAACAAAGACAAACACTGACACCAAGTAACAAAGACAGACACTGACACCCAGCATCAGAGACATACACTGACACGAAGTAACAAAGACAAACACTGACACCAAGTAACAAAGAAATACACTGACACCCAGTATCACAGACATACACTGACACCCAGTAACACAGACATACACTGACACGAAGTATCAAAGACAAACACTGACACCAAGTAACAAAGACACACACTGACACCAAGTAACACAGACACTCACTGACACCAATTAACAAAGACATACACTGACACCAAAAAACAAATACAAACACTGACACCAAGTAACACAGACACACACTTACACCCAGTAACACAGACGCACACTTACACCAAGTAACAAAGACACACAATGACACCCAGTAACACAGACATACACTGACACCTAGTAACAAAGACACACACTTACACCAAGTCACAAAGACATACACTTACACCAAGTAACAATGACATACACTGACACCAAGTAACAAAGACACACACTTACACCCAGTAACAAAGACATACACTGACACCAAGTAACAAAGACAAACACTGACACCCAGCAACATAGAGACGCACTGACACCAAGTACAAAGACATACACTGACACCCAGTATCACAGACATGCACTGACACCCAGTATCACAGACATACACTGACACGAAGCAACAAAGACAAACACTGAAACCAAGTAACAAAGACAAACACTGAGACCAAGTAACAAAGACATACACTGACACCCAGTTACACAGACATACACTGACACGAAGTAACAAAGACAAACACTGACACCAAGTAACAAAGACAGACACTGACACGAAGCAACAAAGACAAACACTGATACCAAGTAACAAAGACAAACACTGACAACAAGTAACAAAGACAAACACTGACACCCAGTAACACAGACACTCACTGACACCAATTAACAAAGACATACACTGACACCAAAAAACAAATACAAACACTGACACCAAGTAACACAGACACACACTTACACCCAGTAACACAGACACACACTTACACCAAGTAACACAGATACACAATGACACCCAGTAACACAGACATACACTTACACCTAGTAACAAAGACACACACTTACACCAAGTCACAAAGACGGACACTTACACCAATTAACAAAGACATACACTGACACCATGTAACAAAGACACACACTTACACCAAGACACAGAGACATACACTTACAGCAAGTAACAAAGACATACTCATACACCCCGTAACAAAGACATACACTGACACCAAGTAACAAAGACATACACTGACACCCAGTATCACAGACATACACTGACACGAAGTAACAAAGACAAACACTGACACCAAGTAACAAAGACAAACACTGACACCAAGTAACAAAGACATACACTGACACCCAGTTGCACAGACATACACTGACACGAAGTAACAAAGACAAACACTGACACCAAGTAACAAAGAAAAACACTGACACCAAGTAACAAAGGCATACACTGAAACACAGTATCACAGTCATACACTGACACGAAGGAAAAAGACATACACTGACACCCAGTATCACAGACATACACTGACACGAAGTAACAAAGACAAACACTGACACAAAGTAACAAAGACAAACACTGACACCCAGTAACACAGACACTCACTGACACCAAGTAACCAGGACATACACTGACACCAACTAACAAATACAAACACTGATGAAAAAGTAACACAGGCACACACTTACACCCAGGAACACAGACACACACTTACACCAAGTAACAAAGACACACAATGACACCCAGTAACACAGACATACACTGACACCAAGTAACAAAGACACACACTTACACCAAGTCACAAAGACATACACTTACACCAAGTAACAAAGACACACACTGACACCAAGTAACAAAGACATAAACTGACACCAAGTAACACAGACATACACTGACACCCAGTAACAAAGACACACAATGACACCAAGTAACAAAGACATACACTGACACCAAGTAACAAAGACATACACTGACACCCAGTAACAAAGACATACACTGACACCAAGTAACACAGACACGCACTGACACCGAGTAACAAAGACATACACTGACACCAAGTAACACAGACACACACTGACACCAAGTAACAAAGACATACACTGACACCAATTAATACAGACAGAAACTGACACCAATTAACAAAGACATCCACTGACACCAATTAACAAAGTCATACACTGACACGAAGTAACAAATACAAACACTTACACCAAGTAACAAAGACATACACTGACACCCAGTATCACAGACATACACTGACACCAAGTAACAAAGACATAAACTGACACCAAGTAACACAGACATACACTGACACCCAGTAACAAAGACACACACTGAAACCACGTAACACAGACACACACTGACACCAAGTAAAACAGACATCCACTGACACCCAGTAACAAAGACACACAATGACACCAAGTAACAAAGACATACACTGACACCAAGTAACAAAGACATACACTGACACCCAGTAACAAAGACATACACTGACACCAAGTAACACAGACGCGCACTGACACCGAGTAACAAAGACATACAATGACACCAAGTAACACAGACACACACTGACTCCAAGTAACGAAGACATACACTGACACCAATTAATACAGACATATACTGACACCAATTAACAAAGACATCCACTGACACCAATTAACAAAGTCATGCACTGACACCAAGTAACAAAGACAAACACTGACACCAAGTTACAAAGACATACACTGACACCCAGTCACACAGACATACACTGACACGAAGTAACAAAGACAAACACTTACACCAAGTAACAAAGACATACACTGACACCCAGTATCACAGACATACACTGACACGAAGTAACTAAGAAAAACACTGACACCAAGTAACAAAGACAAACACTGACACCAAGTAACACAGACATGCACTGACACCCAGTAACAAAGACAGACACTGACACCAAGTAACAAAGACAAACACTGACTCCCAGCAACATAGACATTCACTGATACCAAGTAACAAAGACAAACACTGACACCCAGTAACACAGACATGCACTGACACCCAGTAACAAAGACAAACACTGACACCAAGTAACAAAGACAAACACTGACACCCAGTAACATAGACACGCACTGACACCAAGTAAAAAGACATACACTGACACCCAGTATCACAGACACACACTGACACGAGGCAACAAAGACAAACACTGACAGCAAGTAACAAAGACAAACACTGACACCAAGTAACAAAGACATGCAAAAACACCAAGTAACACAGACACACACTGACACCCAGTAAAATAGACATACACTGACACCATGTCACAAAGACATACACTGATACCAAGTCACAAAGACATACACAGATGCCCAGTAACAAAGACACACACTTACACCAAGTAACACAGACATACACTGACACCAAGTAACAAAGACAGACAATTACACCAAGTAACAATGACATACACTGACACCAAGTAACAAAGACATACACTGACACCCAGTAACAGAGACATACACTGACACCAAGTAACACAGACACGCACTGACACCGAGTAACAAAGATATACACTGACACCAAGTAACACAGACACACACTGACACCAAGTAACAAAGACATACACTGACACCAATTAATACAGACATATACTGACACCAATTAACAAAGACATCCACTGACACCAATTAACAAAGTCGTACACTGACACGAAGTAACAAAGACAAACACTTACACCAAGTAACAAAGACATACACTGACACCCAGTATCACAGACACACACTGACACCAAGTAACAAAGACATAAACTGACACCAAGTAACACAGACATACACTGACACCCAGTAACAAAGACACACACTGAAACCACGTAACACAGACACACACTGACACCAAGTAAAACAGACATACACTGACACCCAGTAACAAAGACACACAATGACACCAAGTAACAAAGACATACACTGACACCAAGTAACAAAGACATACACTGACACCCAGTAACAAAGACATACACTGACACCAAGTAACACAGACACGCACTGACACCGAGTAACAAAGACATACAATGACACCAAGTAACACAGACACACACTGACTCCAAGTAACGAAGACATACACTGACAGCAATTAATACAGACATATACTGACACCAATTAACAAAGACATCCACTGACACCAATTAACAAAGTCATGCACTGACACCAAGTAACAAAGACAAACACTGACACCAAGTTACAAAGACATACTCTGACACCCAGTCACACAGACATACACTGACACGAAGTAAAAAAGACAAACACTGACACCAAGTAACAAAGACATACACTGACACCCAGTATCACAGACATACACTGACACGAAGTAACTAAGAAAAACACTGACACCAAGTAACAAAGACAAACACTGACACCAAGTAACACAGACATGCACTGACACCCAGTAACAAAGACAAACACTGACACCAAGTAACAAAGACAAACACTGACTCCCAGTAACATAGACATTCACTGATACCAAGTAACAAAGACAAACACTGACACCCAGTAACACAGACATGCACTGACACCCAGTAACAAAGACAAACACTGACACCAAGTAACAAAGACAAACACTGACACCCAGTAACATAGACACGCACTGACACCAAGTAAAAAGACATACACTGACACCCAGTATCACAGACACACACTGACACGAGGCAACAAAGACAAACACTGACAGCAAGTAACAAAGACAAACACTGACACCAATTAACAAAGACATACACTGACACGAAGTAACAAAGACAAACACTGACACCAAGTAACAAAGACATACACTGACACCAAGTAACAAAGACAAACACTGACACCAAGTAACAAAGACATACACTGACACCAAGTAACAAAGACAAACACTGACACCAAGTAACAAAGACAAATACTTACACCAAGTAACAAAGAAACGCACTTCCACCAAGTAACACAGACATACACTGACACCAAGTAACAAAGACAGACAATTACCCGAAGTAACAAAGACATACACTTACACCAACTATTTTGACATGCACTGACACCAAGTAACAAAGACATGCAAAAACACCAAGTAACACAGACACACACTGACACCCAGTAAAATAGACATACACTGACACCATGTCACAAAGACATACACTGATACCAAGTCACAAAGACATACACTGATACCCAGTAACAAAGACACACACTTACACCAAGTAACACAGACATACACTGACATCAAGTAACAAAGACAGACAATTACACCAAGTAACAAAGACATACACTTACACCAAGTATTTTGACATACACTGACACCAAGTGACAAAGACATACACTGATACCCAGTAACGTAGACACAAACTTACACCCAGTAAAAAAGACATACACTGACACCAAGTCACAAAGACATACACTGATACCAAGTCACAAAGACATACACTGATGCCCAGTAACACAGACACACACTGACACCAAGTAACAAAGACATACACTGACACCAAGTAACAAAGACATACACTTACACCAAGTAACAAAGACACACACTTACACCAAGTAACACAGACATACATTGACACCAAGTAACAAAGACAGACAATTACACCAAGTAACAAAGACATACACTTACACCAAGTATTTTGACATCCACTGACACCAGGTAACAAAGACATGAACTGATACTCAGTAACACAGACACATACGGACACCAAGTAACAAAGACACAGACTTACACCAAGTAACACAGACACACACTGACACCCAGTAACACAGACGCACACTTACATCAAGTAACACAGACATACACTGACATCAAGTTCTCCCTGTGTCAGCGTGGGTTTCCTCCCGGTGCTCCGGTTTCCTCCCACATGCCAAAGACTTGCAGGTTGATAGGTTAATTGGCCATCATAAATTGCCCCGAGAAAAGGTAGGTGGTAGGGAAATATATAGAGATAGGTGGGGATGTGATAGGAATAAGGGATTAGTGTAGGATTAGTGTAAATTGGTGGTTAATGGTCGGCACAGACTCGGTTGGCCGAAGGGCCTGTTTAAGTGCTGTATCTCTAAACTAGACTAAATACTGACAACTAGTGTCACAGGCACACACTGACACCCAGTACCACAAACAAACACACACTGACACCCAGTAACACAGATAAACACTGATGCACAGTAACAAAGACATACACTGACACCAAGTAACACAGACACACACTGACACCAAGAAACAAAGACATACACTGAAAGCAAGTAACAAAGACATACACTTATACCAAGTAACAAAGACACACACTTACACCAAGTAACACAGACATACACTGACAGCAAGTAACAAAGACCGACAATTACACCAAGTAACAAAGACATACACTTACACCAAGTAAAACAGACATACACTGACACCAAGTAACACAGACACACACTGACACCAAGTAACAAAGACATACACTGACACCAAGTAAGACAGACATTCACTGATAACAAGTAACAAAGACAAACACTGACACCCAGTAACACAGACATGCACTGACACCCAGTAGCAAAGACAAACACTGACACCAAGTAACAAAGACAAACACTGACAACCAGTAACATAGCCACGCACTGACACCAAGAAAAAAGACATACACTGACACCCAGTATCACAGACATGCACTGACACGAAGTAATAAAGACATACACTGACACCAAGTAACAAACACATACACTGACATCCAGTATCACAGACATACACTGACACGAAGCAACAAAGACAAACATTGACACCAAGTAACAAAGACAAACACTGACACCAAGTAACAAAGACATACACTGACACGCAGTAACAAAGACAAACACTGACACCAAGTAACAAAGACAAACACTGACACCAAGTAACAAAGACAGACACTGACACCCAGCATCAGAGACATACACTGACACGAAGTATCAAAGACAAACACTGACACCAACTAACAAAGAAATACACTGACACCCAGTATCACAGACATACACTGACACCCAGTAACACAGACATACACTGACACGAAGTATCAAAGACAAACACTGACACCAAGTAACAAAGACAAACACTGACACCAAGTAACACAGACACTCACTGACACCAATTAACAAAGACATACACTGCCACCAAAAAACAAATACAAACACTCACACCAAGTAACACAGACACACACTTACACCCAGTAACACAGACGCACACTTACACCAAGTAACAAAGACACACAATGACACCCAGTAACACAGACATACACTGACACCTAGTTACAAAGACACACACTTACACCAAGTAACAAAGACATACACTGAGACCCAGCAACACAGACACACACTTACACCAAGTAACAAAGACATACACTGACACCAAATAACAAAGTCATACACTGACACCAAGTAACAAAGACATACACTGACACTAAGTCACAAAGACATACAATGACACCAAGGAACAAAAACATACAGTGATACCCAGTAACACAGACACACACATACACCAAGTAACAAAGACATACACTGACACCAAGTAACAAAGACATGCACTTAAACCAAGTAACACAGACATACACTGACATAAAGTAACAGAGACACACACTAACACCAAGTAACAGAGACAGACACTGACACCAAGTAACGAACACATACACTGGTTCCCGGTAACACAGACACACACTTACACCAAGTAACAAAGATATACACTGACACCAAGTAACAAAGACATACACTTACAACAAGTAACAAAGACATACACTGACACCAAGTAACAAAGACTAACACTGACAGCCAGTAACACAGACATAAACTTACACGAGGTAACAAAGACATACACTGATACCCAGTGACACATAAACACACTTACACCGAGTAACAAAGACATACACTGACACCCAGTAACACAGACACACACATGCACCAAGTAACAAAGACATACACTGACACCAAGTAACAAAGACATACACTTACACCAAGTAACACAGTCATGCACTGACACCAAGTAACAAATACACACACTTTCAGCAAGTAACAAAGACATACACTGACACCAAGTAGCAAAGACATGCACTGATACCCAGTAACACAGACACACACTAACACCAAGTAACAAAGAAAAACACTGACACCAAGTAACAAAGACACAGACTTACACCAAGTAACAAAGACATACACTGACACCAAGTAACAAAGACATATACTGATAGCCAGTAACACAGACACACACTTACACCAAGTAACAAAGACATGCACTGATACCCCGTAACACAGACACACACTTACACCAAGTAACAAAGACATAAACTAACACCAAGTAACAAAGACATACGCTTACACCAAATAACAAAGACATACACTGAACCAAGTAACAAAGACATACACTGATTCCCAGTAACACAGACACACACTTGCACCAAGTAAACAAGACATACACTGACACCAAGTAACAAAGACATACACTTACACTAAGTAACACAGACATGCACTGACACCAAGCAACAAAGACATGCACTGACACCAAGTAACAAAGACAGACACTGATACCCAGTAACACAGACACACACTTACACCAAGTAACAAAGACATACACTGACACCAAGTTAGAAAGACATACACTGATACCCAGTAACACAGACACACACTTACTCCAAGTAACAAAGACATACACCGACACAAAGTAACAAAGACATACACTTACACCAAGTAACAAAGACATACACTGACACCAAGTAACAAAGACATACACTGACACCAAGTCACAAAGACATGCACTGACACCCAGTAACAAAGAAATACCCTGACACCAAGTAACAAAGACATACACTGACACCAAGTAACAAAGAAATACACTGATACCCAGTAACACAGACACACACTTACACCAACTAACAAAGTCATACACTGACACCAAGTAACAAAGACATCCAATGATACCCAGTAACACAGACATACACTTACACCAAGTAACAAAGACATACACTGAGACCCAGCAACACAGACACACACTTACACCAAGTAACAAAGACATACACTGACACCAATTAACAAAGTCATACACTGACACCAAGTAACAAAGACATACACTGACACTAAGTCACAAAGACATACAATAACACCAAGGAACAAAAACATACAGTGATACCCAGTAACACAGACACACACATACACCAAGTAACAAAGACATGCACTTAAACCAATTAACACAGACATACACTGACAGCAAGTAACAAAGACACACACTTACACCAAGTAACAAAGATATACACTGACACAAAGTAACAAAGACATACACTTACACCAAGTAACAAAGACATACACTGACACCAAGTAACAAAGACATACACTGATAGCCAGTAACACAGACACGCACTTACACGAGGTAACAAAGACATACACTGATACCCAGTGACACATAAACACACTTACACCAAGTAACAAAGACATATACTGACACCAGGTAACAAAGACATACGCTTACACCAAGTAACAAAGACATACACAGACATCAAGTAACAAAGACATGCACTGACACCAAGTAACAATGACATACACTGATACCCAGTAACACAGACATACACTGACACCAAGTAACAAAGACACACACTGACACCCAGTAACACAGACACACAAGGACACCAAGTAACGCAGACACACACTGACACCCAGTAACACAAACAAACACACTGACACCAAGTAACACAGACATACACTGACACCAAGTAACAAAGACATACACTGACACCAAGTAACAAAGACAGACAATTACACCAAGTAACAAAGATATACACTGACACCAAGTCACAAAGACATACACTGACACCCAGTGACAAAGACATACACTGACACCAAGTCACAAAGACATACACTGACACCAAGTCACAAAGACATACACTGACACCCAGTAACACACACACACACACACATTGACCCCAAAGTAACACAGAAACACACTGACACCCAGTAACACAGACACACACTGACACCTAGTGTCACAGACACACACTGATAGACAGTAACACAAACAAACACAAAGTGAAACACAGTAACACAGATACACACTGACACCTGCATCACAGACACACACTAAAAGTCAGTAAAACAAACATCTCGCACTAACACACTGTAACAGAGATGCACTAACACCAGGAACACAGTCACACAGTGAAACCCAGTAACACAAACAGACACACACTGACTCCCAGTAACACACACACACTGACACCCAGTTAGAAACACACACTGACCCCCATTAACACAGACACACATTGACACCCAGTAACACAGACACACACTGACATATGGTGTCACAGACACACACTGAAACCCAGTAACACAGAAACACACTGACACCCAGTAACAAAGACACACACTGACACCTATTGTCACAGACACACAATGACACCCAGTAACACAAACAGACACACACTGATACCCAGTAACACAGATACACACTGACACCCAGTAACACAGAAAAACACTGATACGCAGTAACATTAACAAACACACAGTGACACACAGTAACAAAGATACAAACTGAAACCTGTATCACAGACACACACTGAAAGTCAGTAAAACAAACATCACGCACTAACACACTTTAACACAGAGATGCACCAACACCAGGAACACAGACACACAGTGAAACCCAGTAACACAAACAGACACACACTGACACCCAATAACAAAGACACACACTGACACCCAGTAACAGACAAACACTGATACACAGTAACATTAACAAACACACAGTGACACCCAGTAATACACACACACATTGACACCCTTCAACAGAAACTCACACTGACACCCAGTAACACAAACACTCACTAAGACCCAGTGACACAAACACTCACTGTCACCCAGTAACCCAGATGCAAACGGACACTAAGTAACATTAGCAGACATACTCTGACACCCAGTCACACACACACACACACTGACACCCAGTTAGAAACACACACTGACCCCCCGTAACACAGACACACACTGACACCCAGTAACACAGACACACACTGACATCCAGTAACACAGACACACAGTGACACCCAGTGTCACAGACACACACTGACACCCAGTGTCACAGAGGCACACTGACACACAGTCACACAAACAAACACACACTGACACACAGTATCACAGACAGACACTGACACCCAGTGACACAGATACACACTGGCAGCCAGTAATACAGAAACACACTGACACCCAGTATCACAGACAAAGAGCGATACGCAGTAACACAAATAGACACGCACTGAGACCCAGGAACACAGAGAAACACTGACACGCGCATCAGAGACACACACTGACACCCAGTAACACAGAGATGCATCGACACCTGGAACACAAACACACACTGATACCCAGTAACACAGACACACCCTGACACCCATTGTCACAAACACACACTGACACCCAGTAACACAGACACACCCTGACACCCAGTGTCACAAACACAATCTGACACCCTGTAACACAGACATACCCTGACACCCAGTAATACAAACACACATTGACACCCATTAACACAAACACACACTGAGACCCAGTGTCACAGACTCACACTGACACGCCTAAAACAAACAAACACACACTGTCACCCAGTAACACAGATGCAAACGGGCACTAAGTAACAGGAGCAGACACACACTGACACCCAGTAACACACACACACACAGACGCACACATTGACCCCCCAGTAGCACAGAAACACACTGACATCAAGTAATAAATACACACATTGACACCCAGTAACACAAACACACTGACACCCAGTAACACAAACACACACTGAGACCCAGTGTATCAGACTCACACTGACACCCCTAAAGCAAACGAACACACACTGTCACCCAATAACACAGATGCAAAATGACACTAAGTAACATTAGCAGAGACAAACTGACACCACGTAGCACATGCACACAGAGTCATTGACCCCCTAGTAGCACAGACTCACTGACACCCAGTAACACAGACAGATCCTGACAACTAGTGTCACAGACACGCACTGAGACCCAGCGACACACACACACACACACATTGACCCCCCAGTATCACAGAAACACACTGACACCCAGTGATACAAACAAACACACACACACACACACACACAATGAAACCCAGTAACACAAACACACACTGACACCAAGTAACAAAGACATACACTTACACCAAGTCACAAAGACATACACTTACACAAAGTAACAAAGACATACACTGACACAAAGTAACAAAGACACACACTTACACCAAGTTACAAATATATACATACACTTACACCAAGTGGGAGTCAGTTGTCAGCATTCGCCAGAGCTGGCGGGCAGCCATAAAGACAGGGCTAAATTGTGGCGAGTCGAAGAGACTTAGTAGTTGGCAGGAAAAAAGACAGAGGCGCAAGGGGAGAGCCAACTGTGCAACAGCCCCAACAAACACATTTCTCTGCAGCACCTGTGGAAGAGCCTGTTACTCCAGAATTGGCCTTTATAGCCACTCCAGGCGCTGCTTCACAAACCACTGACCACCTCCAGGCGCGTATCCATTGTCTCTCGAGATAAGGAGGCCCAAAAGAAAGACACCAAGTAACAAAGACGTACAATTAAACCAAGTAACAAAGACATACACGGACACCAATGAACAAAGACATACACTTACACCAAGTAACAAAGACACAAACTGAAACCAAGTAACAAAGACAAACACTGACACCCATTAGCACAGACACGCACTGACACTCAGTAACAAAGACATACACTTACACCAAGTAACAAAGACATACACTGACACCAAGTAACAAATACACGCACTGACACCAAGTAACAAAGACATACATTTCCAACAAGTAACAAAGATATGCACTGACACCAAGTAACAAAGACACACTCTGACACCAAGTCACAAAGACACACACTGACACCAAGTAACAAAGACATACACTTACACCATGTAACAAAGACACACACTGACACCAAGTAACAAAGACAAACACTGACACCCAGTAACACAGACAAGCACTGACACCAAGTAACAAAGACACACTCTTACACCAAGTAACAAAGACATACACTGACACCAAGTAACAAAGACAAACACTGACACCCAGTAACATAGACACGCACTGACACCAAATGACAAAGACATAAACTTACACCAAGTAACAAAGACACACAATGACACCAAGTAACAAAGACAAACACTGACACCAAGTAACAATGTCAAACATTGACACCGAGTAACACAGACACGCACTGACACGAAGTAACAAAGACATATACTTACACCAAGTAACAAAGACATACACTGACACCAAGCAACAAAGACACACACTGACACCAAGTAACAAAGACAAACACTGACACCAAGTAACACAGACACACACTGACACCAAGTAACAAAGACATTCACTGATACCAAATAACAAAGATAAACACTGACACCAAGTAACAAAGACAAACACTGACACCCAGTAACTTAGACATGCACTGCCACCCAGTAACACAGACAGACACTGGCACCAAGTAACAAAGGCATAAACTTACACCAAGTAACAAAGACATACACTGACACGAAGTAACAAAGACATACACTGACACAAAGAAACACAGACACACACTGACACCAAGTAACAAAGACAAACACTGACACCAAGTAAAACAGACATACACTGACACCAAGTAACACAGACACACACTGACACCAAGTAACAAAGACATACACTGACACCAAGTAAGACAGACATTCACTGATAACAAGTAACAAAGACAAACACTGACACCCAGTAACACAGACATGCATTGACACCCAGTAGCAAAGACAAACACTGACACCAAGTAACAAAGACAAACACTGACAACCAGTAACATAGGCACGCACTGACACCAAGAAAAAAGACATACACTGACACACAGTATCACAGACATGCACTGACACGAAGTAATAAAGACATACACTGACACCAAGTAACAAACACATACACTGACATCCAGTATCACAGACATACACTGACACGAAGCAACAAAGACAAACACTGACACCAAGTAACAAAGACAAACACTGACACCAAGTAACAAAGACATACACTGACACGAAGTAACAAAGACAAACACTGACACCAAGTAACAAAGACAAACACTGACACCAAGTAACAAAGACAGACACTGACACCCAGCATCAGAGACATACACTGACACGAAGTAACAAAGACAAACACTGACACCAAGTAACAAAGAAATACACTGACACCCAGTATCACAGACATACACTGACACCCAGTAACACAGACATACACTGAAACGAAGTATCAAAGACAAACACTGACACCAAGTAACAAAGACAAACACTGACACCAAGTAACACAGACAAACACTGACACCAATTAACAAAGACATACACTGACACCAAAAAACAAATACAAACACTGACACCAAGTAACACAGACACACACTTACACCCAGTAACACAGACGCACACTTACACCAAGTAACAAAGACACACAATGACACCCAGTAACACAGACATACACTGACACCTAGTAACAAAGACACACAGTTACACCAAGTCACAAAGACATACACTTACACCAAGTAACAATGACATACACTGACACCAAGTAACAAAGACACACACTTACACCCAGTAACAAAGACATACACTGACACCAAGTAACAAAGACATACACTGACACCCAGTATCACAGACATATACTGACACGAAGTAACAAAGACAAACACTGACACCAAGTAACAAAGACAAACACTGAAACCCAGTCACAAAGACAAACACTGACACCAAGTAACAAAGACAAACACTGACACCAAGTAACAAAGACAGACACTGACACCCAGCATCAGAGACATACACTGACACGAAGTAACAAAGACAAACACTGACACCAAGTAACAAAGAAATACACTGACACCCAGTATCACAGACATACACTGACACCCAGTAACACAGACATACACTGACACGAAGTATCAAAGCCAAACACTGACACCAAGTAACAAAAACAAACACTGACACCAAGTAACACAGACACTCACTGACACCAATTAACAAAGACATACACTGACACCAAAAAACAAATACAAACACTGACACCAAGTAACACAGACACACACTTACACCCAGTAACACAGACGCACACTTACACCAAGTAACAAAGACACACAATGACACCCAGTAACACAGACATACACTGACACCTAGTAACAAAGACACACACTTGCACCAAGTCACAAAGACATACACTTACACCAAGTAACAATGACATACACTGACACCAAGTAACAAAGACACACACTTACACCCAGTAACAAAGACATACACTGACACCAAGTAACAAAGACATACACTGACACCCAGTATCACAGACATATACTGACACGAAGCAACAAAGACAAACACTGACACCAAGTAACAAAGACAAACACTGAAACCCAGTCACAAAGACACGCACTGACACCACGTAACAAAGATATATACTTACACCAAGTAACAAAGACATACACTGACAGCAAGTAACAAAGACACACATGGACACCAAGTAATAAAGACATTCAAGACATTCACTGATACCAAGTAACAAAGACAAACACTGACACCCAGTAACACAGACATGCACTGACACCCAGTAACAAAGACAAACACTGACACCAAGTAACAAAGACAAACACTGACACCCAGCAACATAGACACGCACTGACACCAAGTACAAAGACATACACTGACACCCAGTATCACAGACATGTACTGACAACCAGTATCACAGACATACACTGACACGAAGCAACAAAGACAAACACTGAAACCAAGTAACAAAGACAAACACTGAGATCAAGTAACAATGACATACACTTACACCAAGAAACAAAGACACAAACTTACACCAAGTAACACAGACATACACTGACACCAAGTAACAAAGACTTACACTGACACCAAGTAACAAAGACATGCACTGATACCCAGTAACACAGAAACACACTTACACGAAGTAATAAAGACATACACTGACACCAAGTAACAAACACATACACTGACATCCAATATCACAGACATACACTGACACGAAGCAACAAAGAAAAACACTGACACCAAGTAACAAAGACAAACACTGACACCAAGTAACAAAGAAATACACTGACACCCAGTATCACAGACATACACTGACACCCAGTAACACAGACATACACTGACACGAAGTATCAAAGACAAACACTGACACCAAGTAACAAAGACAAACACTGACACCAAGTAACACAGACACTCACTGACACCAATTAACAAAGACATACACTGACACCAAAAAACAAATACAAACACTGACACCAAGTAACACAGACACACACTTACACCCAGTAACACAGACGCACACTTACACCAAGTAACAAAGACACACAATGACACCCAGTAACACAGACATACACTGACACCTAGTAACAAAGACACACACTTACACCAAGTCACAAAGACATACACTTACACCAAGTAACAATGACATACACTGACACCAAGTAACAAAGACACACACTTACACCCAGTAACAAAGACATACACTGACACCAAGTAACAAAGACATACACTGACACCCATTATCACAGACATATACTGACACGAAGTAACAAAGACAAACACTGACACCAAGTAACAAAGACAAACACTGAAACCCAGTCACAAAGACAAACACTGACACCAAGTAACAAAGACAAACACTGACACCAAGTAACAAAGACATACACTGACACGAAGTAACAAAGACAAACACTGACACCAAGTAACAAAGACAAACACTGACACCAAGTAACAAAGACAGACACTGACACCCAGCATCAGAGACATACACTGACACGAAGTAACAAAGACAAACACTGACACCAAGTAACAAAGAAATACACTGACACCCAGTATCACAGACATACACTGACACCCAGTAACACAGACATACACTGACACGAAGTATCAAAGACAAACACTGACACCAAGTAACAAAGACAAACACTGACACCAAGTAACACAGACACTCACTGACACCAATTAACAAAGACATACACTGACACCAAAAAACAAATACAAACACTGACACCAAGTAACACAGACACACACTTACACCCAGTAACACAGACGCACACTTACACCAAGTAACAAAGACACACAATGACACCCAGTAACACAGACATACACTGACACCTAGTAACAAAGACACACAGTTACACCAAGTCACAAAGACATACACTTACACCAAGTAACAATGACATACACTGACACCAAGTAACAAAGACACACACTTACACCCAGTAACAAAGACATACACTGACACCAAGTAACAAAGACATACACTGACACCCAGTATCACAGACATATACTGACACGAAGTAACAAAGACAAACACTGACACCAAGTAACAAAGACAAACACTGAAACCCAGTCACAAAGACAAACACTGACACCAAGTAACAAAGACAAACACTGACACCAAGTAACAAAGACAGACACTGACACCCAGCATCAGAGACATACACTGACACGAAGTAACAAAGACAAACACTGACACCAAGTAACAAAGAAATACACTGACACCCAGTATCACAGACATACACTGACACCCAGTAACACAGACATACACTGACACGAAGTATCAAAGACAAACACTGACACCAAGTAACAAAGACAAACACTGACACCAAGTAACACAGACACTCACTGACACCAATTAACAAAGACATACACTGACACCAAAAAACAAATACAAACACTGACACCAAGTAACACAGACACACACTTACACCCAGTAACACAGACGCACACTTACACCAAGTAACAAAGACACACAATGACACCCAGTAACACAGACATACACTGACACCTAGTAACAAAGACACACACTTGCACCAAGTCACAAAGACATACACTTACACCAAGTAACAATGACATACACTGACACCAAGTAACAAAGACACACACTTACACCCAGTAACAAAGACATACACTGACACCAAGTAACAAAGACATACACTGACACCCAGTATCACAGACATATACTGACACGAAGTAACAAAGACAAACACTGACACCAAGTAACAAAGACAAACACTGAAACCCAGTCACAAAGACACGCACTGACACCACGTAACAAAGATATATACTTACACCAAGTAACAAAGACATACACTGACAGCAAGTAACAAAGACACACATGGACACCAAGTAATAAAGACATTCAAGACATTCACTGATACCAAGTAACAAAGACAAACACTGACACCCAGTAACACAGACATGCACTGACACCCAGTAACAAAGACAAACACTGACACCAAGTAACAAAGACAAACACTGACACCCAGCAACATAGACACGCACTGACACCAAGTACAAAGACATACACTGACACCCAGTATCACAGACATGTACTGACAACCAGTATCACAGACATACACTGACACGAAGCAACAAAGACAAACACTGAAACCAAGTAACAAAGACAAACACTGAGATCAAGTAACAATGACATACACTTACACCAAGAAACAAAGACACAAACTTACACCAAGTAACACAGACATACACTGACACCAAGTAACAAAGACTTACACTGACACCAAGTAACAAAGACATGCACTGATACCCAGTAACACAGAAACACACTTACACGAAGTAATAAAGACATACACTGACACCAAGTAACAAACACATACACTGACATCCAATATCACAGACATACACTGACACGAAGCAACAAAGAAAAACACTGACACCAAGTAACAAAGACAAACACTGACACCAAGTAACAAAGAAATACACTGACACCCAGTATCACAGACATACACTGACACCCAGTAACACAGACATACACTGACACGAAGTATCAAAGACAAACACTGACACCAAGTAACAAAGACAAACACTGACACCAAGTAACACAGACACTCACTGACACCAATTAACAAAGACATACACTGACACCAAAAAACAAATACAAACACTGACACCAAGTAACACAGACACACACTTACACCCAGTAACACAGACGCACACTTACACCAAGTAACAAAGACACACAATGACACCCAGTAACACAGACATACACTGACACCTAGTAACAAAGACACACACTTACACCAAGTCACAAAGACATACACTTACACCAAGTAACAATGACATACACTGACACCAAGTAACAAAGACACACACTTACACCCAGTAACAAAGACATACACTGACACCAAGTAACAAAGACATACACTGACACCCATTATCACAGACATATACTGACACGAAGTAACAAAGACAAACACTGACACCAAGTAACAAAGACAAACACTGAAACCCAGTCACAAAGACAAACACTGACACCAAGTAACAAAGACAAACACTGACACCAAGTAACAAAGACATACACTGACACGAAGTAACAAAGACAAACACTGACACCAAGTAACAAAGACAAACACTGACACCAAGTAACAAAGACAGACACTGACACCCAGCATCAGAGACATACACTGACACGAAGTAACAAAGACAAACACTGACACCAAGTAACAAAGAAATACACTGACACCCAGTATCACAGACATACACTGACACCCAGTAACACAGACATACACTGACACGAAGTATCAAAGACAAACACTGACACCAAGTAACAAAGACAAACACTGACACCAAGTAACACAGACACTCACTGACACCAATTAACAAAGACATACACTGACACCAAAAAACAAATACAAACACTGACACCAAGTAACACAGACACACACTTACACCCAGTAACACAGACGCACACTTACACCAAGTAACAAAGACACACAATGACACCCAGTAACACAGACATACACTGACACCTAGTAACAAAGACACACAGTTACACCAAGTCACAAAGACATACACTTACACCAAGTAACAATGACATACACTGACACCAAGTAACAAAGACACACACTTACACCCAGTAACAAAGACATACACTGACACCAAGTAACAAAGACATACACTGACACCCAGTATCACAGACATATACTGACACGAAGTAACAAAGACAAACACTGACACCAAGTAACAAAGACAAACACTGAAACCCAGTCACAAAGACAAACACTGACACCAAGTAACAAAGACAAACACTGACACCAAGTAACAAAGACAGACACTGACACCCAGCATCAGAGACATACACTGACACGAAGTAACAAAGACAAACACTGACACCAAGTAACAAAGAAATACACTGACACCCAGTATCACAGACATACACTGACACCCAGTAACACAGACATACACTGACACGAAGTATCAAAGACAAACACTGACACCAAGTAACAAAGACAAACACTGACACCAAGTAACACAGACACTCACTGACACCAATTAACAAAGACATACACTGACACCAAAAAACAAATACAAACACTGACACCAAGTAACACAGACACACACTTACACCCAGTAACACAGACGCACACTTACACCAAGTAACAAAGACACACAATGACACCCAGTAACACAGACATACACTGACACCTAGTAACAAAGACACACACTTGCACCAAGTCACAAAGACATACACTTACACCAAGTAACAATGACATACACTGACACCAAGTAACAAAGACACACACTTACACCCAGTAACAAAGACATACACTGACACCAAGTAACAAAGACATACACTGACACCCAGTATCACAGACATATACTGACACGAAGTAACAAAGACAAACACTGACACCAAGTAACAAAGACAAACACTGAAACCCAGTCACAAAGACACGCACTGACACCACGTAACAAAGATATATACTTACACCAAGTAACAAAGACATACACTGACAGCAAGTAACAAAGACACACATGGACACCAAGTAATAAAGACATTCAAGACATTCACTGATACCAAGTAACAAAGACAAACACTGACACCCAGTAACACAGACATGCACTGACACCCAGTAACAAAGACAAACACTGACACCAAGTAACAAAGACAAACACTGACACCCAGCAACATAGACACGCACTGACACCAAGTACAAAGACATACACTGACACCCAGTATCACAGACATGTACTGACAACCAGTATCACAGACATACACTGACACGAAGCAACAAAGACAAACACTGAAACCAAGTAACAAAGACAAACACTAAGATCAAGTAACAAAGACATACACTTACACCAAGAAACAAAGACACAAACTTACACCAAGTAACACAGACATACACTGACACCAAGTAACAAAGACTTACACTGACACCAAGTAACAAAGACATGCACTGATACCCAGTAACACAGAAACACACTTACACGAAGTAATAAAGACATACACTGACACCAAGTAACAAACACATACACTGACATCCAATATCACAGACATACACTGACACGAAGCAACAAAGAAAAACACTGACACCAAGTAACAAAGACAAACACTGACACCAAGTAACAAAGACATACACTGACACGAAGTAACAAAGACAAACACTGACACCAAGTAACAAAGACAAACACTGACACCAAGTATCACAGACATACACTGACACCCAGTAACACAGACATACACTGACACGAAGTATCAAAGACAAACACTGACACCAAGTAACAAAGACAAACACTGACACCAAGTAACACAGACACTCACTGACACCAATTAACAAAGACATACACTGACACCAAAAAACAAATACAAACACTGACACCAAGTAACACAGACACACACTTACACCCAGTAACACAGACGCACACTTACACCAAGTAACAAAGACACACAATGACACCCAGTAACACAGACATACACTGACACCTAGTAACAAAGACACACAGTTACACCAAGTCACAAAGACATACACTTACACCAAGTAACAATGACATACACTGACACCCAGCATCAGAGACATACACTGACACGAAGTAACAAAGACAAACACTGACACCAAGTAACAAAGAAATACACTGACACCCAGTATCACAGACATACACTGACACCCAGTAACACAGACATACACTGACACGAAGTATCAAAGACAAACACTGACACCAAGTAACAAAGACAAACACTGACACCAAGTAACACAGACACTCACTGACACCAATTAACAAAGACATACACTGACACCAAAAAACAAATACAAACACTGACACCAAGTAACACAGACACACACTTACACCCAGTAACACAGACGCACACTTACACCAAGTAACAAAGACACACAATGACACCCAGTAACACAGACATACACTGACACCTAGTAACAAAGACACACACTTGCACCAAGTCACAAAGACATACACTTACACCAAGTAACAATGACATACACTGACACCAAGTAACAAAGACACACACTTACACCCAGTAACAAAGACATACACTGACACCAAGTAACAAAGACATACACTGACACCCAGTATCACAGACATATACTGACACGAAGTAACAAAGACAAACACTGACACCAAGTAACAAAGACAAACACTGAAACCCAGTCACAAAGACACGCACTGACACCACGTAACAAAGATATATACTTACACCAAGTAACAAAGACATACACTGACAGCAAGTAACAAAGACACACATGGACACCAAGTAATAAAGACATTCAAGACATTCACTGATACCAAGTAACAAAGACAAACACTGACACCCAGTAACACAGACATGCACCGACACCCAGTAACAAAGACAAAGACTGACACCAAGTAACAAAGACAAACACTGACACCCAGCAACATAGACACGCACTGACACCAAGTACAAAGACATACACTGACACCCAGTATCACAGACATGTACTGAAAACCAGTATCACAGACATACACTGACACGAAGCAACAAAGACAAACACTGAAACCAAGTAACAAAGACAAACACTAAGATCAAGTAACAAAGACATACACTTACACCAAGAAACAAAGACACAAACTTACACCAAGTAACACAGACATACACTGACACCAAGTAACAAAGACTTACACTGACACCAAGTAACAAAGACATGCACTGATACCCAGTAACACAGAAACACACTTACACGAAGTAATAAAGACATACACTGACACCAAGTAACAAACACATACACTGACATCCAATATCACAGACATACACTGACACGAAGCAACAAAGAAAAACACTGACACCAAGTAACAAAGACAAACACTGACACCAAGTAACAAAGACATACACTGACACGAAGTAACAAAGACAAACACTGACACCAAGTAACAAAGACAAACACTGACACCAAGTATCACAGACATACACTGACACCCAGTAACACAGACATACACTGACACGAAGTATCAAAGACAAACACTGACACCAAGTAACAAAGACAAACACTGACACCAAGTAACACAGACACTCACTGACACCAATTAACAAAGACATACACTGACACCAAAAAACAAATACAAACACTGACACCAAGTAACACAGACACACACTTACACCCAGTAACACAGACGCACACTTACACCAAGTAACAAAGACACACAATGACACCCAGTAACACAGACATACACTGACACCTAGTAACAAAGACACACAGTTACACCAAGTCACAAAGACATACACTTACACCAAGTAACAATGACATACACTGACACCAAGTAACAAAGACACACACTTACACCCAGTAACAAAGACATACACTGACACCAAGTAACAAAGACATACACTGACACCCAGTATCACAGACATATACTGACACGAAGTAACAAAGACAAACACTGACACCAAGTAACAAAGACAAACACTGAAACCCAGTCACAAAGACACGCACTGACACCACGTAACAAAGATATATACTTACACCAAGTAACAAAGACATACACTGACAGCAAGTAACAAAGACACACATGGACACCAAGTAATAAAGACATTCAAGACATTCACTGATACCAAGTAACAAAGACAAACACTGACACCCAGTAACACAGACATGCACTGACACCCAGTAACAAAGACAAACACTGACACCAAGTAACAAAGACAAACACTGACACCCAGCAACATAGACACGCACTGACACCAAGTACAAAGACATACACTTACACCCAGTATCACAGACATGCACTGACACCCAGTATCACAGACATACACTGACACGAAGCAACAAAGACTAACACTGAAACCAAGTAACAAAGACAAACACTGAGACCAAGTAACAAAGACATACACTGACACCCAGTTACACAGACATACACTGACACGAAGTAACAAAGACAAACACTGACACCAAGTAACAAAGACAAACACTGACACCAAGTAACAAAGACAGACACTGACACGAAGCAACAAAGACAAATACTGATACCAAGTAACAAAGACAAACACTGACAACAAGTAACAAAGACAAACACTGACACCCAGTAACACAGACACTCACTGACACCAATTAACAAAGACATACACTGACACCAAAAAACAAATACAAACACTGACACCAAGTAACACAGACACACACTTACACCCAGTAACACAGACACACACTTACACCAAGTAACACAGATACACAATGACACCCAGTAACACAGACATACACTTACACCTAGTAACAAAGACACACACTTACACCAAGTCACAAAGACATACACTTACACCAATTAACAAAGACATACACTGACACCATGTAACAAAGACACACACTTACACCAAGACACAAAGACATACACTTACAGCAAGTAACAAAGACATACTCATACACCCCGTAACAAAGACATACACTGACACCAAGTAACAAAGACATACACTGACACCCAGTATCACAGACATACACTGACACGAAGTAACAAAGACAAACACTGACACCAAGTAACAAAGACAAACAGTGACACAAAGTAACAAAGACATACACTGACACCCAGTTACACAGACATACACTGACACGAAGTAACAAAGACAAACACTGACACCAAGTAACAAAGAAAAACACTGACACCAAGTAACAAAGGCATACACTGAAACACAGTATCACAGTCATACACTGACACGAAGGAAAAAGACATACACTGACACCCAGTATCACCGACATACACTGACACGAAGTAACAAAGACAAACACTGACACAAAGTAACAAAGACAAACACTGACACCAAGTAACACAGACACTCACTGACACCAAGTAACCAGGACATACACTGACACGAACTATCAAATACAAACACTGACGAAAAAGTAACACAGGCACACACTTACACCCAGGAACACAGACACACACTTACACCAAGTAACAAAGACACACAATGACACCCAGTAACACAGACATACACTGACACCAAGTAACGAAGACACACACTTACACCAAGTCACAAAGACATACACTTACACCAAGTAACAAAGACACACACTGACACCAAGTAACAAAGACATAAACTGACACCCAGTAACACAGACATACACTGACACCCAGTAACAAAGACACACACTTAAACCACGTAACACAGACAGACACTGACACCAAGTAAAACAGACATACACTGACACCCAGTAACAAAGACACACAATGACACCAAGTAACAAAGACATACACTGACACCAAGTAACAAAGACATACACTGACACCCAGTAACAAAGACATACACTGACACCAAGTAACACAGACACGCACTGACACCGAGTAACAAAGACATACACTGACACCAAGTAACACAGACACACACTGACACCAAGTAACAAAGACATACACTGACACCAATTAATACAGACATATACTGACACCAATTAACAAAGACATCCACTGACACCAATTAACAAAGTCATACACTGACACGAAGTAACAAAGACAAACACTTACACCAAGTAACAAAGACATACACTGACACCCAGTATCACAGACACACACTGACACCAAGTAACAAAGACATAAACTGACACCAAGTAACACAGACATACACTGACACCCAGTAACAAAGACACACACTGAAACGACGTAACACAGACACACACTGACACCAAGTAAAACAGACATACACTGACACCCAGCAACAAAGACACACAATGACACCAAGTAACAAAGACATACACTGACACCAAGTAACAAAGACATACACTGACACCCAGTAACAAAGACATACACTGACACCAAGTAACACAGACACGCACTGACACCGAGTAACAAAGACATACAATGACACCAAGTAACACAGACACACACTGACTCCAAGTAACGAAGACATACACTGACACCAATTAATACAGACATATACTGATACCAATTAACAAAGACATCCACTGACACCAATTAACAAAGTCATGCACTGACACCAAGTAACAAAGACAAACAATGACACCAAGTTACAAAGACATACACTGACACGAAGTAACAAAGACAAACACTTACACCAAGTAACAAAGACATACACTGACACCCAGTATCACAGACATACACTGACACGAAGTAACTAAGAAAAACACTGACACCAAGTAACAAAGACAAACACTGACACCAAGTAACACAGACATGCACTGACACCCAGTAACAAAGACAAACACTGACACCAAGTAACAAAGACAAACACTGACTCCCAGTAACATAGACATTCACTGAAACCAAGTAACAAAGACAAACACTGACACCCTGTAACACAGACATGCACTGACACCCAGTAACAAAGACAAACACTGACACCAAGTAACAAAGACATACACTGACACCCAGTATCACAGACACACAATGACACGAGGCAACAAAGACAAGCACTGACAGCAAGTAACAAAGACAAACACTGACACCAATTAACAAAGACATACACTGACACGAAGTAACAAAGACAAACACTGACACCAAGTAACAAAGACATACACTGACACCAAGTAACAAAGACAAACACTGACACCAAGTAACAAAGACATACACTGACACCAAGTAACAAAGACAAACACTGACACCAAGTAACAAAGAAAAATACTTACACCAAGTAACAAAGAAACGCACTTCCACCAAGTAACACAGACATACACTGACACCAAGTAACAAAGACAGCCAATTACGCGAATTAACAAAGACATACACTTACACCAACTATTTTGACATGCACTGACACCAAGTAACAAAGACATGCACTGACACCAGGTAACACAGACACACACTGACACCCAGTAAAATAGACATACACTGACACCATGTCACAAAGACATACACTGATACCAAGTCACAAAGACATACACAGATGCCCAGTAACAAAGACACACACTTACACCAAGTAACACAGACATACACTGACACCAAGTAACAAAGACAGACAATTACACAAAGTAACAAAGACATACACTTACACCAAGTATTTTGACATACACTGACACCAAGTGACAAAGACATACACTGATACCCAGTAACGCAGACACACACTTACACCCAGTAAAAAAGACATACACTGACACCAAGTCACAAAGACATACACTGATACCAAGTCACAAAGACATACACTGATGCCCAGTAACACAGACACACACTGACACCAAGTAACAAAGACATACACCGACACCAAGTAACAAAGACATACACTTACACCAAGTAACAAAGACACACACTTACACCAAGTAACACAGACATACATTGACACCAAGTAACAAAGACAGACAATTACACCAAGTAACAAAGACATACACTTACACCAAGTATTTTGACATCCACTGACACCAGGTAACAAAGACATGAACTGATACTCAGTAACACAGACACATACGGACACCAAGTAACAAAGACACAGACTGACACCCAGTAACACAGACGCACACTTACATCAAGTAACACAGACATACACTGACATCAAGTTCTCCCTGTGTCAGCGTGGGTTTCCTCCCGGTGCTCCGGTTTCCTCCCACATGCCAAAGACTTGCAGGTTGATAGGTTAATTGGCCATCATAAGTTGCCCCGAGAAAAGGTAGGTGGTAGGGAAATATATAGAGATAGGTGGGGATGTGATAGGAATAAGGGATTAGTGTAGGATTAGTGTAAATTGGTGGTTAATGGTCGGCACAGACTCGGTTGGCCGAAGGGCCTGTTTAAGTGCTGTATCTCTAAACTAGACTAAATACTGACAACTAGTGTCACAGACACACACTGACACCCAGTACCACAAACAAACACACACTGACACCCAGTAACACAGAGAAACACTGATGCACAGTAACAAAGACATACACTGACACCAAGTAACACAGACACACACTGACACCAAGAAACAAAGATATACACTGAAAGCAAGTAACAAAGACATACACATATACCAAGTAACAAAGACACACACTTACACCAAGTAACACAGACATACACTGACACCAAGTAACAAAGACCGACAATTACACCAAGTAACAAAGACATACACTGATACCCAGTAACACAGACACACACTTACACCAAGTAACACAGCCATACAATGACACCAAGTAACAAAGGCATGCACTGATACCCAGGAACACAGACACACACTTACACCAAGTAAAAAAGACAGACACTGATACCCAGTAACACAGACACACACTTATACCTAGTAACAAAGACATACACTGACACCCAGTAACAAAGACATACTCTGACACCCAGTAACACAGACACACACGGACACAAAGTAACAAAGACACACACTTACACCAAGTAACACAGACACACACTGACACCCAGTAACACAAACAAACACACTGACACCAAGTAACACAGACATAAACTGACACCAAGTAACAAAGACATACACTGACACCCAGTAACACAGACACACACTGACACCCAGTTAGATACACACACTGACACCAAGTAACAAAGACATACATTGACAACAAGTAACAAAGACATACAATTACACCATGTAACAAAGACATACACTGACACCAAGTCAGAAAGACACACACGGACACCAAGTAACAAAGACACACACTTACACCAAGTAACATAGATATATACTGACACCAAGTAACAAAGACATACACTGATACCCAGCAACACAGGCACAAACTGGGGGGGGGGGGCGGGGGGTGACACATTGGCGCAGTGGTTAGCACCGCAGCCTCACAGCTCACGGGACCCGGGTTCGATTCTGGTTACTGCCTGTGCGGAGTTTGCAAGTTCTCCCTGTGTCTGCATGGGTTTCCTCCCGGTGCTCCGGTTTCCACCCACATGCCAAAGACTTGCAGGTTGTTAGGTTAATTGGCCATCATAAATTGCCCCTAGTATAGGTAGGTGGTAGGGAAATATATAGGGGTAGGTGGGGATGTGATATGAATACGGGATTAGTGTAGGGTTAGTATCAATGGGTGGTTGATTGTAGGCACAGACTCGGTGGGCCGAAGGGCCTGTTTAATGCTGTATCTCTAAACTAAGCTAAATGCTGACACCTAGTGTCACTGACACCCAGTACCACAAACACACACTGACACCCAGGAGCACAGAGAAACACTGATACACAGTAACAAAGACATACACTAACACCAAGTAACACAGACACACACTGACACCCAGTAAAAAAGACATACTCTGACATCAAGTCACAAAGACATACACTGATACCAAGTCACAAAGACATACACTGTGCCCAGTAACACAGACACACACTGACACCAAGTAACAAAGACATACACTGACACGAAGTAGCAAAGACATACAATTACACCAAGTAACAAAGACATACACTGATACCCAGTAACACAGACACACACTAACACCAAGTAACACAGACACACACTTACACCAAGTAACACAGACATACAATGACACCAAGTAACAAAAACATACACTGACACCCAGTAGCACAGACACACATGGACACCAAGTAACAAAGACACACACTTACACCAAGTAACACAGACACACACTGACACCCAGTAACACAAACAAACACTGTGACACCAAGTAACACAGACATAAACTGACACCAAGTAACAAAGACATACACTGACACCCAGTAACACAGACACACACTGACACCCAGTTAGATACACACACTGACACCAAGTAACAAAGACATACATTGACACCAAGTAACAAAGACATACAATTACACCATGTAACAAAGACATACACTTACACCAAGTAACACAGATATATACTGACACCAAGTAACAAAGACACACACTTACACCAAGTAACACAGATATATACTGACACCAAGTAACAAAGGCATACACTGAAACCCAGCAACACAGGCTCACACTGGGGGGGGGGGGGGGTGACACATTGACGCAGTGGTTAGCACCGCAGCCTCACAGCTCCAGGGACCCGGGTTCGATTCTGGGTACTGCCTGTGCGGAGTTTGCAAGTTCTCCCTGTGTCTGCGTGGGTTTCCTCCCGGTGCTCCGGTTTCCTCCCACATGCCAAAGACATGCAGGTTGATAGGTTAATTGGCCATTATAAATTGCCCCTAATATAGGTAGGTGGTAGGGAAATATATAGTGATAGGTGGGCATGTGATAGGAATACGGGATTAGTGTAGGATAAGTATAAATGGGTGGTTGATGGAAGGCACAGACTCGGTGGGCCGAAGGGCCTGTTTAAGTGCTGTATCTCCAAACTAAAGTAAATACTGACACCTAGTGTCACAGACACACACTGACAACAATTAACACAAACAAACACACACTGACAAACAGTAACACAGAGAAACACTGATACGCAGTAACAAAGACATACACTGACACCAAGTATCACAGACACACACTGAAACCCAATAAAAAAGACATACACTGTCACCAAGTAACAACGACATACACTGACACGAAGTGACAAAGACATACAATTACACCAAGTAACAAAGACACACACTTACACGAATTAACACAGACACACACTTACACCAAATAACACAGACATACACTGAAACCAAGTCACAAAGACATACACTGATACCAAGTCACAAAGACATACACTTACACCAAGTAACACAGACAAACAATGACACCAAGTAACAAAGACACACACTTACACCAAGTAATACAGACATACACTGACGCCAAGTAACAAAGACAGACAATTACACCAAGTAACAAAGACATACACTTACACCAAGTATTTTGACATACACTGACACCAAGTAACAAAGACATACACTGATACCCAGTAACGCAGACACACACTTTCACCCAGTAAAAAAGACATACACTGACACCAAGTCACAAAGACATACTCTGATACCAAGTAACAAAGGCATTCACTGACACCAAGTAACAAAGACATACACTTACACCAAAAAACAAAGACACACACTTACACCAAGTAACACAGACATACACTGACACCAAGTAACAAAGACAGACAATTACACCAAATAACAAAGACATACACTTACACCAAGTATTTTGACATACACTGACACCATGTAACAAAGACATACACTGATACCCGGTAACACAGTCACACACTGGGGAGGGGGCGGGGGCACATTGGCGCAGAGGTTAGCACCGCAGCCTCACAGCTCCAGGGACCCGGGTTCGATTCTGGGTACTGCCTGTCCGGAGTTTGCAAGTTCTCCCTTTTTCTGCGTGGGTTTCCTCCCGGTGCTCCGGTTTCCTCCCAAATGCCAAAGACTAGCAGGTTCATAGGTTAATTGGCCATCATAAATTGCCCCTAGTATAGGTCGGTGGTAGGGAAATATATCGGGATAGGTGGGGATGTGATAGGAATACGGGATTAGTGTCGGATTAGTATAAATGGGTGGTTGATTGTCGGCACAGACTCGGTGGGCCGAAGGGCCTGTTTAAGTGCTGCATCTCTAAACTAAGCTAAATACTGACACCATGTGTCTCTGACACCCAGTACCACAAACAGACACTGACACCCAGTAACGCAGAGAAACACTGATACACAGTAACAAAGACATACACTGACATCAAGTCACAAAGACATACACTGATACCAAGTCACAAAGACATACACTGTTGCCCAGTAACACAGACACACACTGACACCAAGTAACAAAGACATACACTGACACGAAGTAACAAAGACATACAATTACACCAAGTAACAAAGACACACACTTACACGAAGTAACACAGACACACACTTACACCAAGTAACACAGACATACAATGACACCAAGAAACAAAGACATGCACTGATACCCAGTAACACAGACACACACTGACACCAAGTAACAAAGACATACACTGACACCCAGTAGCACAGACACACACGGACACCAAGTAACAAAGACACACACTTACACCAAGTAACACAGACACACACTGACACCCAGTAACACAAACAAACACACTGACACCAAGTAACACAGACATACACTGACACCAAGTAACAAAGACATACACTGACACCAAGTTACACAGCCACACACTTACACCAAGTAACATAAACACACACTTACACCAAGTAACAAAGCCGTACACTGACACCAAGTAGCAAAGACACACACTGACACCAAGTAACACAGACATAGACTGACACCAAGTAACAAAGACATACAATTACACCAAGTAACAAAGACACACACTTACACGAAGTAACACAGACACACACTTACACCAAGTATCACAGACATACAATGACACCAAGAAACAAAGACATGCACTGATACCCAGTAACACAGACACACACTGACACCAAGTAACAAAGACATACACTGACACCCAGTAGCACAGACACACACGGACACCAAGTAACAAAGACACACACTTACACCAAGTAACACAGACACACACTGACACCCAGTAACACAAACAAACACACTGACACCAAGTAACACAGACATACACTGACACCAAGTAACAAAGACATACACTGACACCAAGTTACACAGCCACACACTTACACCAAGTAACATAAACACACACTTACACCAAGTAACAAAGCCGTACACTGACACCAAGTAACAAAGACACACACTGACACCAAGTAACACAGACATAGACTGACACCAAGTAACAAAGACATACACT
Source organism: Heterodontus francisci (assembly GCF_036365525.1). NCBI lineage: Eukaryota > Metazoa > Chordata > Chondrichthyes > Heterodontiformes > Heterodontidae > Heterodontus > Heterodontus francisci. The sequence goes on from NC_090398.1 coordinate 56,865,188, forward strand.
TACACCAAGTAACACAGACATACACTGACACCAAGGAACAAAGACATACACTGATACCCAGTAACACAGGCACACATTGGGGTTGGGGGTGGGGGGGCACATTGGTGCAGTGGTTAGCACCGCAGCCTCACAGCTCCAGGGACCCGGGTTCGACTCTGGGTATTGCCTGTGCGGAGTTTGCAAATTCTGCCTGTGTCTGCGTGGGTTTCCTCCCGGTGCTCCGGTTTCATCCCACATGCCAAAGACTTGCAGGTTGATAGGTTAATTGGCCATCATAAATTGCCCCTGGTATCGGTAGCTTGTAGGGAAATATATAGTGATAGGTGGGGATGTGATAGGAATACGGGATTAGTGTCGGATTAGTATAAATGGGTGGTTGATGGTCGGCACAGACTCGGTGGGCCGAATGGACTGTTTCAGTGCTGTGTCTCGAAACTAAACTAAATACTGACACCTGGCGTCTCAGACACACACTGACACACAGTAACACAAACAAACACACACTGACACCCAGTCGCACAGAGAAATACTGATACGCAGTAACAAAGACATACACTGACACCAAGTAACACAGACACACACTGAAACCCAGTAAAAAAGACATACACTGACACCAAGTCACAAAGACATACACTGATACCAAGTCACAAAGACATACACTTACACCAAGTAACAAAGACATACAATTACACCAAGTAACAAAGACAGACACTTACACCAAGTAACACAGACATAAACTGACACCAAGTATTTTGACATACACTGACACCAAGTAACAAAGACACACACTTACACCAAGTCACACAGACATACACTGACTCCAAGTATTTTGACATACACTGACACCAAGTAACAAAGACATACACTGATACCCAGTAACGCAGACACACACTTACACCCAGTAAAAAAGACATACACTGACACCAAGTCACAAAGACATACACTTACACCAAGTAACAAAGGCATACACTGACACCAAGTAACAAAGACATACACTTACACCAAGAAACAAAGACACACAGTTACACCGAGTAACACAGACATACACTGACACCAAGTAACAAAGACAGACAATTACACCAAGTAACAAAGACATACACTTACACCAAGTATTTTGACATACACTGACACCATGTCACAAAGACATACACTGATACCCGGTATCACAGGAACACATTGGGGAGCGGGGGGGTGGGGGGTGCACATTGGCGCAGTGGTTAGCACCGCAGCCTCACAGCTCCAGGTACCCGGGTTCGATTCTGTGTACTGCCTGTCCGGAGTTTGCAAGTTCTCGCTGTGTCTGCGTGGGTTTCCTCCCGGTGCTCCGGTTTCCTCCCACATGCCAAAGACTAGCAGGTTCATAGGTTAATTGCCATCATAAATTGCCCCTAGTTTCGGTAGGTGGTAGGGAAATATATAGGGATAGGTGGGGATGTGATAGGAATACGGGATTAGTGCAGGATTAGTATAAATGGGTGGTTGATGGAAGGCACAGACTCGGTGGGCCGAAGGGCCTGTTTAAGTGCTGCATCTCCAAACTAAACTAAATACTGACACCTAGTGTCACTAACACACACTGACAACAATTAACACAAACAAACACACACTGACACACAGTAACACAGATAAACACTGATACGCAGTAACAAAGACATACACTGACACCAAGTAACACAGACACACACTGAAACCCAGTAAAAAAGACATACACTGAAACCAAGTCACAAAGACATACACTGATACCAAGTCACAAAGACATACACTGATGCCCAGTAACAAAGGCACACACTTACACCAATAACACAGACAGACAATGACACCAAGTAACAAAGACATGCACTGACACCAAGTAACAAAGACATGCACTGACACCCAGGAACACAGACACGCACTTACACCAAGTAACAGAGACATACACTGACACCAAGTAATAAAGACATACACTTACACCAAGTGACAAAGACATGCACTGACCCCAAGTAACAAAGACATACACTTACACCAAGTAACAAAGACATACAATGACACCAAGTAACAAAGACATACAATTACATAAAGTAACACAGACATACACTGACACCAAGTAACAAAGACACACACATACACCAAGTACACAGACATACACTGACACCATGTAACAAAGACATACACTGATACCCAGTAACACAGACACACACTGACACCAAGTAACAAAGACATGCACTGACTCCCAGTAACAGAGACACACACTGACACCAAGTAACAAAGACATACACTGATACCCAGTAACAAAGACACACACTTACACCAAGTAACAAAGACATACACTGATACCCAGTAACACAGACATACACTGACACCAAGTAGCAAAGACATACACTTACACCAAGTAAAACAGACACACTCTTGAACCAAGTAACACAGACATACACTGACACCAAGTAACAAAGACATACACTTCCACCAAGTAACAAAGACATGCACTGACACCAAGTAACAAAGACATACACTGACACCCAGGAACACAGATACACAATGACACCCAGTAACACAGAGAAAAACTTACTCCAAGTAACAAAGACATACACTGATACCCAGTAACACAGACACGCCCTTACACCCAGTAACAGAGACAGACACTGACACCCAGTAACAAAGACATGCACTGACTCCCAGGAACAAAGACACACACTGACACCAAGTAACAAAGACAGACACTGACACCAAGTAACAAAGACATACACTGATACCCAGTAACACAGACACACACTTGCACCAAATAGCAAAGACATACACTGACACCAAGTAACAAAGACATACACATACACCAATTAAAAAAGACATCCACTGATACCAAGTAACAAAGACATACACTGACACCCAATAACACAGACAAACACTTACACCAAGTAACACAGACACACACAGACTCCAAGTAACAAAGACAGACACTGATAACCAGTAACACAGACACACACTTACACCAAGTAACAAAGACATACACTGATGCACAGCAACACAGACACACAGTTACACCAAGTAACAAAGACATACACTGATGCCCAGCAACACAGACACACACTGACACCAAGTATCAAGGACATACACTGACACCATGTAGCAAAGACATACACTTACACCAAGTAACAAAGACATACACTGACACCAAGTAACAAAGACATACACTTATACCAAGTAACAGAGACATACACTGATACCAAGTAACAAAGACATACAGTTACACCAAGTAACACAGACATACACTGACACCAAGAAGCAAAGACATACACTTACACCAAGTAACAAAGACATACACTGACACCAAGTAAAAAAGTCAGGCACTGATAACCAGTAACACAGACACACACTTACAACAAGTAACACAGACACACACTTACACCAAGTAACAAAGACAGGCAATGACACCAAGTAACAAAGACATACTCTGATACGCAGTAACACAGACACACACTTACACCAAGGAACAGAGACATACACTTACACCAAGTAACAAAGACATGCACTGACCCCAAGCAACAAAGCCATACACTTACACCAAGTAACAAAGACATACACTGATACCCAGTAACACAGACACACACTTGCACCAAGTAACAAAGACAGACACTGATACCCAGTAACACAGACACACACTAACACCAAGTGACAAAGACAGACACTGACACCCAATAACAAAGACAGACACTGACACCCAGTAACAAAGACACACACTGAGAGCAAGTAACAAAGACACACACTGACACCAAGTAACAAAGACATACACAGACACCAAGTAACAAAGACAGACACTCATACCCAGTAAAACAGACACACACTTACACCAAGTAATAAAGACGTACACTGATACCCAGCAACATAGACACACATTTACACCAAGTAACAAAGACAGACACTGTTCCCCAGTCACAGAGACATACACTGACACCAAGTAACAAAGACATACACTTACACCAAGTAACAAAGACATGCATTGACCCCAAGTAACACAGACATACACTTACACCAAGTAACACAGACATACATTGGCACCAAGTAACAAAGACACACACATACACCAAGTACACAGATATACACTGACACCAAGTAACAAAGACATACACTGATACCCAGTAACACAGACACACACTTACACCAAGTAACAAAGACAGACACTGATACCCAGTAACACAGACACACACTAACACCAAGTGACAAAGACAGACACTGACACCCAGTAACAAAGTAATACACTGACACCCGGTAACAAAGACACACACTGAGAGCAAGTAACAAAGACACACACTGACACCAAGTAACAAAGACATACACAGACACCAAGTAACAAAGACAGACACTCATACCCAGTAAAACAGACACACACTTACACCAAGTAATAAAGACATACACTGATACCCAGTAACACAGACATACACTTACACCAAGTATCAAAGACATACACTGACACCAAGTAGCAAAGACATACACTTACACCAAGTAACAAAGTCATACACTGACACCAAGTAACAAAGACATACACTTACACCAAGTAACAAAGACATACACTGACACCAAGTAACAAAGACATACAATTACACCAAGTAACACAGACATACACTGACACCAAGTAACAAAGACATACACTTACACCAAGTAACAAAGACATACACTGACACCAAGTAACAAAGACTTACACAGCTACCCAGTAACACAGACACACACTTACACCAAGTAACACAGACATACACTGACACCAAGTAACAAAGACTAAACACTGACACCACGTAACAAAGACATACACTGACACTAAGTAACAAAGACATACACTGACACCAAGTAACACAGACACACTCTTACACCAAGTAACACAGACATACACTGACACCAAGTAACAAAGACATACACTGACACCAATTAACAAAGACATACGCTGATACTCAGTAACACAGACAAACACTTACACCAAGTAACAGAGACATACAATGACACCAAGTAACAAAGACATACACTTCCACCAAGTAACAAAGACATGCACTGACACCAAGTAACAAAGACATACACTGACACCCAGGAACACAGATACACACTGACACCCAGCAACACAGAGAAAGACATACTCCAAGTAACAAAGACATACACTGATACCCAGTAACACAGACACGCACTTACACCAAGTCACAAAGACATACACTGACACCCAGTAACAAAGACATCCACTGATACCCAGTAACAGAGACACACACTGACACCAAGTAACACATACATACACTGATACCCAGTAACACAGACACACACTTACACCAAGTAACAAAGACATACACTGACACCAATAAACAAAGACATACTCTGATACCCAGTAACACAGACACACACTTACACCAAGTAACAAAGACATACACTGACACAAAGTAACAAAGACATACAATTACACCAATTAAAGAAGACATACACTGACACCAAGTAACAAAGACATACACTGATACCCAATAACACAGACACACACTTACACCAAGTAACACAGACACACACAGACACAAAGTAACAAAGACGTACACTGATACCCAGGAACACACACACACACACTTACACCAAGTAACAAAGACATACAATGACACCAAGTAACAACAGACATACACTTATACATAGTAACAAAGACATACACTGACACCAAGTAACAAAGACATACAGTTACACCAAGTAACACAGACATACACTGACACCAAGTAACAAAGACATCCACTTACACCAAGTAACAAAGACATACACTTACACCAAGTAACAAAGACATACACTGACACCAAGTAACAAAGTCATACACTGATAACCAGTAACACAGACACACTCTTACACGAAGTAACAAAGACATACACTGATACCAATTCACAAAGACATACGCTGATACCCAGTAACACAGACACAAACTTACACTAAGTAACAGAGACATACACTGACACCAAGTAACAAAGACATACACTTACACAAAGTAACAAAGACATGCACTGACCCCAAGTAACAAAGACATACACTTACACCAAGTAACAATGACATACACTGACACCAAGTTACAAACACATACACTTGCACCAAGTAACACAGACATACACTGACACCAAGTAACAAAGACACACACAGGCACCAAGTACACAGACATACACTGACACCAAGTAACAAAGACATACACTGATACCCAGTAACACAGACACACACTTGCACCAAGTAACAAAGACAAACACTGATACCCAGTAACACAGACACACACTGACACCAAGTGACAAAGACATACACTGACACCCAGTAACAAAGACATACACTGACACCCAGTAACAAAGACACACACTGACAGCAAGTAACAAAGACACACACTGACACCAAGTAACAAAGACATAGACAGACACCAAGTAACAAAGACAGACACTCATACCCAGTAAAACAGACACACACTTACACCAAGTAATAAAGACATACACTGATACCCAGCAACACAGACACACACTTACACCAAGTAACAAAGACAGACACTGATAAGCAGTAACACAGACATACACTTACACCAAGTATCAATGACATACACTGACACCAAGTAGCAAAGACATACACTTACACCAAGTAACAAAGACATACACTGACACCAAGTAACAAAGACATACACTTACACCAAGTAACAAAGACATACACTGACACCAAGTAACAAAGACATACAATTACACCAAGTAACACAGACATACACTGACACCAAGTAACAAAGACATACACTTACACCAAGTAACAAAGACATACACTGACACTAAGTAACAAAGACATACACAGATACCCAGTAACACAGACACACACTTACACCAAGTAACACAGACATACACTGACAACAAGTAACAAAGACTAAACACTGACACCAAGTAACAAAGACATACACTGACACAAGGTAAAAAAGACATACACTGACACCAAGTAACAAAGACACACTCTTACACCAAGTAACACAGACATACACTGACACCAAGTAACAAAGACATACACTGACACCAAGTAACAAAGACATACGCTGATACTCAGTAACACAGACACACACTTACACCAAGTAACAGAGACATACACTGATACCAAGTAACACAGACAGGCACTTACACCAAGTAATAAAGACGTACACTGATACCCAGCAACATAGACACACATTTACACCAAGTAACAAAGACAGACACTGTTCCCCAGTCACAGAGACATACACTGACACCAAGTAACAAAGACATACACTTACACCAAGTAACAAAGACATGCACTGACCCCAAGTAACACAGACATACACTTACACCAAGTAACACAGACATACACTGGCACCAAGTAACAAATACACACACATACACCAAGTACACAGATATACACTGACACCAAGTAACAAAGACATACACTGATACCCAGTAACACAGACACACACTTACACCAAGTAACAAAGACAGACACTGATACCCAGTAACACAGACACACACTAACACCAAGTGACAAAGACAGACACTGACACCCAGTAACAAAGTAATACACTGACACCCGGTAACAAAGACACACACTGAGAGCAAGTAACAAAGACACACACTGACACCAAGTAACAAAGACATACACAGACACCAAGTAACAAAGACAGACACTCATACCCAGTAAAACAGACACACACTTACACCAAGTAATAAAGACATACACTGATACCCAGCAACACAGACACATACTTACACCAAGTAACAAAGACAGACACTGATACCCAGTAACACAGACATACACTTACACCAAGTATCAAAGACATACACTGACACCAAGTAGCAAAGACATACACTTACACCAAGTAACAAAGTCATACACTGACACCAAGTAACAAAGACATACACTTACACCAAGTAACAAAGACATACACTGACACCAAGTAACAAAGACATACAATTACACCAAGTAACACAGACATACACTGACACCAAGTAACAAAGACATACACTTACACCAAGTAACAAAGACATACACTGACACCAAGTAACAAAGACTTACACAGCTACCCAGTAACACAGACACACACTTACACCAAGTAACACAGACATACACTGACACCAAGTAACAAAGACTAAACACTGACACCACGTAACAAAGACATACACTGACACTAAGTAACAAAGACATACACTGACACCAAGTAACACAGACACACTCTTACACCAAGTAACACAGACATACACTGACACCAAGTAACAAAGACATACACTGACACCAAGTAACAAAGACATACGCTGATACTCAGTAACACAGACAAACACTTACACCAAGTAACAGAGACATACAATGACACCAAGTAACAAAGACATACACTTCCACCAAGTAACAAAGACATGCACTGACACCAAGTAACAAAGACATACACTGACACCCAGGAACACAGATACACACTGACACCCAGCAACACAGAGAAAGACATACTCCAAGTAACAAAGACATACACTGATACCCAGTAACACAGACACGCACTTACACCAAGTCACAAAGACATACACTGACACCCAGTAACAAAGACATCCACTGATACCCAGTAACAGAGACACACACTGACACCAAGTAACACATACATACACTGATACCCAGTAACACAGACACACACTTACACCAAGTAACAAAGACATACACTGACACCAATAAACAAAGACATACTCTGATACCCAGTAACACAGACACACACTTACACCAAGTAACAAAGACATACACTGACACAAAGTAACAAAGACATACAATTACACCAATTAAAGAAGACATACACTGACACCAAGTAACAAAGACATACACTGATACCCAATAACACAGACACACACTTACACCAAGTAACACAGACACACACAGACACAAAGTAACAAAGACGTACACTGATACCCAGGAACACACACACACACACTTACACCAAGTAACAAAGACATACAATGACACCAAGTAACAACAGACATACACTTATACATAGTAACAAAGACATACACTGACACCAAGTAACAAAGACATACAGTTACACCAAGTAACACAGACATACACTGACACCAAGTAACAAAGACATCCACTTACACCAAGTAACAAAGACATACACTTACACCAAGTAACAAAGACATACACTGACACCAAGTAACAAAGTCATACACTGATAACCAGTAACACAGACACACTCTTACACGAAGTAACAAAGACATACACTGATACCAATTCACAAAGACATACACTGATACCCAGTAACACAGACACAAACTTACACCAAGTAACAGAGACATACACTGACACCAAGTAACAAAGACATACACTTACACAAAGTAACAAAGACATGCACTGACCCCAAGTAACAAAGACATACACTTACACCAAGTAACAATGACATACACTGACACCAAGTTACAAACACATACACTTGCACCAAGTAACACAGACATACACTGACACCAAGTAACAAAGACACACACAGACACCAAGTACACAGACATACACTGACACCAAGTAACAAAGACATACACTGATACCCAGTAACACAGACACACACTTGCACCAAGTAACAAAGACAAACACTGATACCCAGTAACACAGACACACAATGACACCAAGTGACAAAGACATACACTGACACCCAGTAACAAAGACATACACTGACACCCAGTAACAAAGACACACACTGACAGCAAGTAACAAAGACACACACTGACACCAAGTAACAAAGACATACACAGACACCAAGTAACAAAGACAGACACTCATACCCAGTAAAACAGACACACACTTACACCAAGTAATAAAGACATACACTGATACCCAGCAACACAGACACACACTTACACCAAGTAACAAAGACAGACACTGATAACCAGTAACACAGACATACACTTACACCAAGTATCAATGACATACACTGACACCAAGTAGCAAAGACATACACTTACACCAAGTAACAAAGACATACACTGACACCAAGTAACAAAGACATACACTTACACCAAGTAACAAAGACATACACTGACACCAAGTAACAAAGACATACAATTACACCAAGTAACACAGACATACACTGACACCAAGTAACAAAGACATACACTTACACCAAGGAACAAAGACATACACTGACACTAAGTAACAAAGACATACACAGATACCCAGTAACACAGACACACACTTACACCAAGTAACACAGACATACACTGACAACAAGTAACAAAGACTAAGCACTGACACCAAGTAACAAAGACATACACTGACACAAGGTAAAAAAGACATACACTGACACCAAGTAACAAAGACACACTCTTACACCAAGTAACACAGACATACACTGACACCAAGTAACAAAGACATACACTGACACCAAGTAACAAAGACATACGCTGATACTCAGTAACACAGACACACACTTACACCAAGTAACAGAGACATACACTGATACCAAGTAACACAGACAGGCACTTACACCAAGTCACAAAGACATACACTGACACCAAGTAACAAAGAAATGCACTGACACCCAGTAACAGAGACACACACTGACACCAAGTAACAAAGACATGCACTGATACCCAGTAACACAGACACACACTTACACCAAGTAACAAAGACATACACTGACACCAATTAACAAAGACATACCCTGATACCCAGTAACACAGACACACAATTACACCAAGCTACAAAGACATACACTGACACAAAGTAACAAAGACATACAATTACACCAATTAAAAAAGACATACACTGACACCAAGTAACAAAGACATACACTGATACCCAGTTACACAGACACACACTTACACCAAGTAACAAAGACACACACAGACACCAAGTAACAAAGGCGTACACTGATACCCAGGAACACACACACACACACTTACACCAAGTAACAAAGACACACACTGACACCAAGTAACAAAGACATACACTAATACCAAGTAACAAAGACATACACTGACACCAAGTAACAAAGACATACAGTTACACCAAGTAAAACAGACATACACTGACACCAAGTAACAAAGACATACACTTACACCAAGTAACAAAGACATACACTGACACCAAGTAACAAAGTCATACACTGATAACCAGTAACACAGACACACACTTACACCTTTTAACACAGACACACACTTACACCAAGTGACAAAGACAGGCAATGACACTAAGTAACAAAGACATACACTGATACCCATTAACACAGACACACACTTACACCAAGTAACAGACATACACTGACACCAAGTAACAAAGACATACACTTACACAAAGTAACAAAGACATGCACTGACCCCAAGTAACAAAGACATACACTTACACCAAGTAACAAAGACATACACTGACACCAAGTAACAAAGACATACACTTGCACCAAGTAACACAGACATACACTGACGCAAGTAACAAAGACACACACAGACACCAAGTACACAGACATACACTGACACCAAGTAACAAAGACATACACTGATACCCAGTAACACAGACACACACTTGCAGCAAGTAACAAAGACAGACACTGATACCCAGTAACACAGACACACACTGACACCAAGTGACAAAGACATACACTGACACCCAGTAACAAAGACATACATTGACACCCAGTAACAAAGACACACACTGACATCAAGTAACAAAGACACACACTGAAACGAAGTAACAAAGACATACACAGACACCAAGTAACAAAGACAGACACTCATACCCAGTAAAACAGACACACACTTACACCAAGTAATAAAGACATACACTGATACCCAGCAACACAGACGCACACTTACACCAAGTAACAAAGAAAGACACTGATACCCAGTAACACAGACATACACTTGCACCAAGTAACAAAGACATACACTGACACCAAGTAACGAAGACATGCACCTACACCAAGTAACAAAGACATACACTGACACCAAGTAACAAAGACATACAATTACACCAAGTAACACAGGCATACACTGACACCAAGTAACAAAGACATACACTTACACCAAGTAACAAAGACATACACTGACACCAAGTAACAAAGACATACACTGATACCCAGTAACACAGACACACACTTACACCAAGTAACACAGACATACACTGACACGATGTAACAAAGACTAAACACTGACACCAAGTAACAAAGACATACAGTGACTCAAAGTAACAAAGACATAAACTGACACCAAGCAACACAGACACACTCTTACACCAGGTAACACAGACATACACTGACACCAAGTAACAAAGACATAAACTGAAACCAAGTAACAAAGACATACGCTGATACTCAGTAACACAGACACACACTTACACCAAGTAACAGAGACATACACAGACACCAAGTAACAAAGACGTACACTGATACCCAGGAACACAAACACACACACTTACACCAAGTAACAAAGACACACACTGACACCAAGTAACAAAGACATACACTAATACCAAGTAACAAAGACATACACTGACACCAAGTAACAAAGACATACAGTTACACCAAGTAACACAGATAAAAACTGACACCAAGTAACAAAGACATACACTTACACCAAGTAACAAAGACATACACTGACACCAAGTAACAAAGTCATACACTGATACCCAGTAACACAGACACACACTTACACCAAGTAACAGAGACATACACTGACACCAAGTAACAAAGACATACACTTACACAATGTAACAAAGACATGCACTGACCCCAAGTAACAAAGACATACACTTACACCAAGTAACAAAGACATACACTGACACCAAGTAACAAAGACACACACTTACACCAAGTAACAAAGAAAGACACTGATACCCAGTAACACAGACATACACTTGCACCAAGTAACAAAGACATACACTGACACCAAGTAACGAAGACATGCACCTACACCAAGTAACAAAGACATACACTGACACCAAGTAACCAAGACATACAATTACACCAAGTAACACAGGCATACACTGACACCAAGTAACAAAGACATACACTTACACCAAGTAACAAAGACATACACTGACACCAAGTAACAAAGACATACACTGATACCCAGTAACACAGACACACAATTACACCAAGTAACACAGACATACACTGACACGATGTACAAAGACTAAACACTGACACCAAGTAACAAAGACATACAGTGACTCAAAGTAACAAAGACATAAACTGACACCAAGCAACACAGACACACTCTTACACCAAGTAACACAGACATACACTGACACCAAGTAACAAAGACATAAACTGACACCAAGTAACAAAGACATACGCTGATACTCAGTAAAACAGACACACACTTACACCAAGTAACAGAGACATACACAGACACCAAGTAACAAAGACGTACACTGATACCCAGGAACACAAACACACACACTTACACCAAGTAACAAAGACACACACTGACACCAAGTAACAAAGACATACACTGACACCAAGTAACAAAGACATACAGTTACACCAAGTAACACAGATAAAAACTGACACCAAGTAACAAAGACATACACTTTCACCAAGTAACAAAGACATACACTGACACCAAGTAACAAAGTCATACACTGATAACCAGTAACACAGACACACACTTACACCTTTTAACACAGACACACACTTAAACCAAGTGACAAAGACAGGCAATGACACCAAGTAACAAAGACATACACTGATACCCAGTAACACAGACACACACTTACACCAAGTAACAGAGACATACACTGACACCAAGTAACAAAGACATACACTTACACAATGTAACAAAGACATGCACTGACCCCAAGTAACAAAGACATACACTTACACCAAGTAACAAAGACATACACTGACACCAAGTAACAAAGACATACACTTGCACCAAGTAACACAGACATACACTGACACAAGTAACAAAGACACACACAGACACCAAGTACACAGACATACACTGACACCAAGTAACAAAGACATACACTGATACCCAGTAACACAGACACACACTTGCAGCAAGTAACAAAGACAGACACTGATACCCAGTAACACAGACACACACTGACACCAAGTGACAAAGACATACACTGACACCCAGTAACAAAGACATACATTGACACCCAGTAACAAAGACACACACTGACAGCAAGTAACAAAGACACACACTGAAACCAAGTAACAAAGACATACACAGACACCAAGTAACAAAGACAGACACTCATACCCAGTAAAACAGACACACACTTACACCAAGTAATAAAGACATACACTGATACCCAGCAACACAGACACACACTTACACCAAGTAACAAAGAAAGACACTGATACCCAGTAACACAGACATACACTTGCACCAAGTAACAAAGACATACACTGACACCAAGTAACGAAGACATGCACCTACACCAAGTAACAAAGACATACACTGACACCAAGTAACAAAGACATACAATTACACCAAGTAACACAGGCATCCACTGACACCAAGTAACAAAGACATACACTTACACCAAGTAACAAAGACATACACTGACACCAAGTAACAAAGACATACACTGATACCCAGTAACACAGACACACACTTACACCAAGTAACACAGACATACACTGACACGATGTAACAAAGACTAAACACTGACACCAAATAACAAAGACATACAGTGACTCAAAGTAACAAAGACATAAACTGACACCAAGCAACACAGACACACTCTTACACCAAGTAACACAGACATACACTGACACCAAGTAACAGAGACATACACAGACACCAAGTAACAAAGACGTACACTGATACTCAGGAACACAAACACACACACTTACACCAAGTAACAAAGACACACACTGACACCAAGTAACAAAGACATACACTAATACCAAGTAACAAAGACATACACTGACACCAAGTAACAAAGACATACAGTTACACCAAGTAACACAGATAAAAACTGACACCAAGTAACAAAGACATACACTTACACCAAGTAACAAAGACATACACTGACACCAAGTAACAAAGTCATACACTGATAACCAGTAACACAGACACACACTTACACCTTTTAACACAGACACACACTTAAACCAAGTGACAAAGACAGGCAATGACACCAAGTAACAAAGACATACACTGATACCCAGTAACACAGACACACACTTACACCAAGTAACAGAGACATACACTGACACCAAGTAACAAAGACATACACTTACACAATGTAACAAAGACATGCACTGACCCCAAGTAACAAAGACATACACTTACACCAAGTAACAAAGACATACACTGACACCAAGTAACAAAGACATACACTTGCACCAAGTAACACAGACATACACTGACACAAGTAACAAAGACACACACAGACACCAAGTACACAGACATACACTGACACCAAGTAACAAAGACATACACTGATACCCAGTAACACAGACACACACTTGCAGCAAGTAACAAAGACAGACACTGATACCCAGTAACACAGACACACACTGACACCAAGTGACAAAGACATACACTGACACCCAGTAACAAAGACATACATTGACACCCAGTAACAAAGACACACACTGACAGCAAGTAACAAAGACACACACTGAAACCAAGTAACAAAGACATACACAGACACCAAGTAACAAAGACAGACACTCATACCCAGTAAAACAGACACACACTTACACCAAGTAATAAAGACATACACTGATACCCAGCAACACAGACACACACTTACACCAAGTAACAAAGAAAGGCACTGATACCCAGTAACACAGACATACACTTGCACCAAGTAACAAAGACATACACTGACACCAAGTAACGAAGACATGCACCTACACCAAGTAACAAAGACATACACTGACACCAAGTAACAAAGACATACAATTACACCAAGTAACACAGGCATACACTGACACCAAGTAACAAAGACATACACTTACACCAAGTAACAAAGACATACACTGACACCAAGTAACAAAGACATACACTGATACCCAGTAACACAGACACACACTTACACCAAGTAACACAGACATACACTGACACGATGTAACAAAGACTAAACACTGACACCAAATAACAAAGACATACAGTGACTCAAAGTAACAAAGACATAAACTGACACCAAGCAACACAGACACACTCTTACACCAAGTAACACAGACATACACTGACACCAAGTAACAGAGACATACACAGACACCAAGTAACAAAGACGTACACTGATACTCAGGAACACAAACACACACACTTACACCAAGTAACAAAGACACACACTGACACCAAGTAACAAAGACATACACTAATACCAAGTAACAAAGACATACACTGACACCAAGTAACAAAGACATACAGTTACACCAAGTAACACAGATAAAAACTGACACCAAGTAACAAAGACATACACTTACACCAAGTAACAAAGACATACACTGACACCAAGTAACAAAGTCATACACTGATAACCAGTAACACAGACACACACTTACACCTTTTAACACAGACACACACTTACACCTTTTGACAAAGTCAGGCAATGACACCAAGTAACAAAGACATACACTGCTACCCAGTAACACAGACACACACTTACACCAAGTAACAGAGACATACACTGACACCAAGTAACAAAGACATACACTTACACAAAGTAACAAAGACATGCACTGACCCCAAGTAACAAAGACATACACTGACACCAAGTAACAAAGACATACACTGACACCAAGTAACAAAGACATACACTTGCACCAAGTAACACAGACATACACTGACACAAGTAACAAAGACACACACAGACACCAAGTACACTTACATACACTGACACCAAGTAACAAAGACATACACTGATACCCAGTAACACAGACACACACTTGCAGCAAGTAACAAAGACAGACACTGATACCCAGTAACACAGACACACACTGACACCAAGTGACAAAGACATACACTGACACCCAGTAACAAAGACATACATTGACACCCAGTAACAAAGACACACACTGACAGCAAGTAACAAAGACACACACTGAAACCAAGTAACAAAGACATACACAGACACCAAGTAACAAAGACAGACACTCATACCCAGTAAAACAGACACATACTTACACCAAGTAATAAAGACATACACTGATACCCAGCAACACAGACACACACTTACACCAAGTAACAAAGAAAGACACTGATACCCACTAACACAGACATACACTTGCACCAAGTAACAAAGACATACACTGACACCAAGGAACGAAGACATGCACTTACACCAAGTAACAAAGACATACACTGACACCAAGTAACAAAGACATACAATTACACCAAGTAACACAGGCATACACTGACACCAAGTAACAAAGACATACACTTACACCAAGTAACAAAGACATACCCTGAAACCAAGTAACAAAGACATACACTGATACCCAGTAACACAGACACACACTTACACCAAGTAACACAGACATACACTGACACGATGTAACAAAGACTAAACACTGACACCAAGTAACAAAGACATACAGTGACTCAAAGTAACAAAGACATACACTGACACCAAGCAACACAGACACACTCTTACACCAAGTAACACAGACATACACTGACACCAAGTAACAAAGACATAAACTGACATCAAGTAACAAAGACATACGCTGATACTCAGTAACACAGACACACACTTAAACCAAGTAACAGAGACATACACTGACACCAAGTAACAAAGACATACACTTCCACCAAGTAACTAAGACTTGCACTGACACCAAGTAACAAAGACTCACACTGACACCCAGGAATACAGATACACACTGACACCCAGTAACACAGAGAAAAACTTACTCCAAGTAACAAAGACATACACTGATACCCACTAACACAGACACGCACTTACACCAAGTCACAAAGACATACACTGACACCAAGTAACAAAGACATGCACTGACACCCAGTAACAGAGACACACACTGACACCAAGTAACAAAGACATGCACTGATACCCAGTAACACAGACACACACTTACACCAAGTAACAAAGACATACACTGACACAAAGTAACAAAGACATA
This sequence comes from Heterodontus francisci, assembly GCF_036365525.1. Lineage (NCBI taxonomy): Eukaryota > Metazoa > Chordata > Chondrichthyes > Heterodontiformes > Heterodontidae > Heterodontus > Heterodontus francisci. Next base: position 56,883,180 of record NC_090398.1, read on the forward strand.
CAATTACTCCAATTAAAAAAGACATACACTGACACCAAGTAACAAAGACATATACTGATACCCAGTAACACAGACACACACTAACACCTAGTGACAAAGACATACACTGACACCCAGTAACAAAGACATACACTGACACCCAGTAACAAAGACACATACTGACAGCAAGTAACAAAGACACACACTGACACCAAGTAACAAAGACATACACAGACACCAAGTAACAAAGACAGACACTCATACCCAGTAAAACAGACACACTCTTACACCAAGTAATAAAGACATACACTGATACCCAACAACACAGACACACACTTACACCAAGTAACAAAGACAGACACTGATACCCAGTAACACAGACATACGCTGACACCAAGTATCAAAGACATACACTGACACCAAGTAGCAAAGACATACACTTACACCAAGTAACAAAGACATACACTGACACCAAGTAACAAAGACATACACTTACACCAAGTAACAAAGACATACACTGACACCAAGTAACAAAGACATACACTGATACCCTGTAACACAGACAAACACTTTCACCAAGTAACACAGACATACAATGACACCAAGTAACAAAGACTAAACACTGACACCAAGTAACACAGACACACTCTTACACCAAGTAACACAGACATACACTGACAACAAGTAACAAAGACATACACTGACACCAAGTAACAAAGACATACGCTGATACTCAGTAACACAGACACACACTTACACCAAGTAACAAAGACATACACTGACACCAAGTAACAAAGACATACACTTCCACCAAGTAACAAAGACATGCACTGACACCAAGTAACAAAGACATACATTGACACCCAGGAACACAGATACACACTGACACACAGTAACACTGAGAAAAACTTACTCCAAGTAACAAAGACATACACTGACACCCTGTAGCAAAGACATGCACTGACACCCAGTAACAGAGACACACACTGACACCAAGTAACAAAGGCATACACTGACACCAATTAACAAAGCCATACACTGATACCCAGTAACACAGACACACACTTACACCAAGTAACAAAGACATACACTGACACAAAGTAACAAAGACATACAATTACACCATTTAAAAAAGACATACACTGACACCAGGTAACACAGACGCACACAGACACCAAGTAACAAAGACAGACACTGATACCCAGTAACACAGACACACACTTACACCAAGTAACAAAGACATACACTGATGCCCAGCAACACAGACACACACTTACACCAAGTAACAAAGACAGACACTGATACCCAGAAACACAGACACACACTTACACCAAGTAACAAAGACATACACTGACACCAAGTAACAAAGACATGCACTGACACCAAGTAACAAAGCCATAAACTTACACCAAGTTAGAAAGACATACACTGACACCAAGTAACAAAGACATAAACTTACACCAAGTAACACAGGCATACACTGACACCAAGTAACAAAGACACACACATACACCAAGTAAACAAACATACACAGACACCAAGTAACAAAGACAAACAATGATACCCAGTAACACAGACACACACTTACACCAAGTAACAAAGACAGACACTGATACCCAGTAACACAGACACTCACTAACAGCAAGTCACAAAGACATACACTGACACACAGTAACAAAGACAAACACTGACACCCAGTAACAAAGACACACACTGACTCCAAGTAACAAAGACACACACTGACACCATGTAACAAAGACATACACAGATACCAAGTAACAAAGACAGACTCTGATACCCAGTAACACAGACACACACTTACACCAAGTAACAAAGACAAACACTGAAAGCCAGCAACACAGACACACACTTACACCAAGTAACAAAGACAAACACTGACACCCAGTAACAAAGTCATACACTGATAACCAGTAACACAGACACATACTTACACCTTTTAACACAGACACACACTTACACCAAGTGACAAAGACAGGCAATGACACCAAGTAACAAAGACATACACTGATGCCCAGTAACACAGACACACACTTACACCAAGTAACAGAGACATACACTGACACCAAGTAACAAAGACATACACTTACACAAAGTAACAAAGACATGCACTGACCCCAAGTAACAAAGACATACACTTACACCAAGTAACAAAGACATACACTGACACCTAGTAACAAAGACATACACTTGCACCAAGTAACACAGACATACACTGACACAAGTAACAAAGACACACACAGACACCAAGTACACAGACATACACTGACACCAAGTAACAAAGACATACACTGATACCCAGTAACACAGACACACAATTGCAGCAAGTAACAAAGACAGACACTGATACCCAGTAACACAGACACACACTGACACCAAGTGCCAAAGACACACACTGACACCCAGTAACAAAGACATACATTGACACCCAGTAACAAAGACACACACTGACAGCAAGTAACAAAGACATACACTGAAACCAAGTAACAAAGACATACACAGACACCAAGTAACAAAGACAGACACTCATACCAAGTAAAACAGACACACACGTACACCAAGTAATAAAGACATACACTGATACCCAGCAACACAGACACACACTTACACCAAGTAACAAAGAAAGACACTGATACCCAGTAACACAGACATACACTTGCACCAAGTAACAAATATATACACTGACACCAAGTAACGAAGACATGCACTTACACCAAGTAACAAAGACATACACTGACACCAAGTAACAAAGACATACAATTACACCAAGTAACACAGGCATACACTGACACCAAGTAACAAAGACATACACTTACACCAAGTAACAAAGACATACACTGACACCAAGTAACAAAGACATACACTGATACCCAGTAACACAGACACACACTTACACCAAGTAACACAGACATACACTGACACGATGTAAGAAAGACTAAACACTGACACCAAGTAACAAAGACATACAGTGACTCAAAGTAACAAAGACATACACTGACACCAAGCAACACAGACACACTCTTACACCAAGTAACACAGACATACACTGACACCAAGTAACAAAGACATAAACTGACATCAAGTAACAAAGACATACGCTGATACTCAGTAACACAGACACACACTTACACCAAGTAACAGAGACATACACTGACACCAAGTAACAAAGTCATACACTTCCACCAAGTAACAAAGACTTGCACTGACACCAAGTAACAAAGACTCACACTGACACCCAGGAACACAGATACACACTGACACCCAGTAACACAGAGAAAAACTTACTCCAAGTAACAAAGACATACACTGATACCCAGTAACACAGACACGCACTTACACCAAGTCACTAAGACATACACTGACACCAAGTAACAAAGACATGCACTGACACCCAGTAACAGAGACACACACTGACACCAAGTAACAAAGACATGCACTGATACCCAGTAACACAGACACACACTTACACCAAGTAACAAAGACATACACTGACACAAAGTAACAAAGACATACAATTACACCAATGAAAAAAGACATACACTGACACCAAGTAACAAAGACATATACTGATACCCAGTAACACAGACACACACTAACACCAAGTGACAAAGACATACACTGACACCCAGTAACAAAGACATACACTGACACCCAGTAACAAAGACAGACACTCATACCCAGTAAAACAGACACACTCTTACACCAAGTAATAAAGACATACACTGATACCCAACAACACAGACACACACTTACACCAAGTAACAAAGACAGACACTGATACCCAGTAACACAGACATACACTGACACCAAGTATCAAAGACATACACTGACACCAAGTAGCAAAGACATACACTTACACCAAGTAACAAAGACATACACTGACACCAAGTAACAAAGACATACAATTACACCAAGTAACAAAGACATACACTGACACCAAGTAGCAAAGACATATACTGATACCCAGTAACACAGACACACACTAAAACCAAGTGACAAAGACATACACTGACACCCAGTAACAAAGACATACACTGACACCCAGTAACAAAGACACATACTGACAGCAAGTAACAAAGACACACACTGACACCAAGTAACAAAGACATACACAGACACAAAGTAACAAAGACAGACACTCATACCCAGTAAAACAGACACACTCTTACACCAAGTAATAAAGACATACACTGATACCCAACAACACAGACACACACTTACACCAAGTAACAAAGACAGACACTGATACCCAGTAACACAGACATACACTGACACCAAGTATCAAAGACATACACTGACACCAAGTAGCAAAGACATACACTTACACCAAGTAACAAAGACATACACTGACACCAAGTAACAAAGACATACACTTACACCAAGTAACAAAGACATACACTGACACCAAGTAACAAAGACATACACTGATACCCTGTAACACAGACAAACACTTTCACCAAGTAACACAGACATACAATGACACCAAGTATCAAAGACATACACTGACACCAAGTAGCAAAGACATACACTTACACCAAGTAACAAAGACTAAACACTGACACCAAGTAACACAGACACACTCTTACACCAAGTAACACAGACATACACTGACACCAAGTAACAAAGACATACACTGACACCAAGTAACAAAGACATACGCTGATACTCAGTAACACAGACACACACTTACACCAAGTAACAAAGACATACACTGACACCAAGTAACAAAGACATACACTGATACCCTGTAACACAGACAAACACTTTCACCAAGTAACACAGACATACAATGACACCAAGTAACAAAGGCTAAACACTGACACCAAGTAACACAGACACACTCTTACACCAAGTAACACAGACATACACTGACACCAAGTAACAAAGACATACACTGACACCAAGTAACAAAGACATACGCTGATACTCAGTAACACAGACACACACTTACACCAAGTAACAAAGACATGCACTGACACCAAGTAACAAAGACATACAATTACACCAATTAAAAAAGACATACACTGACACCAAGTAACACAGACGCACACAGACACCAAGTAACAAAGACAGACACTGATACCCAGTAACACAGACACAACCTGACACCAAGTAACAAAGACATACACTGATGCCCAGCAACACAGACACACACTTACACCAAGTAACAAAGACAGACACTGATACCCAGAAACACAGACACACACTTACACCAAGTAACAAAGTCATACAATGACACCAAGTAACAAAGACATGCACTGTCACCAAGTAACAAAGACATACACTTACACCAAGTTAGAAAGACATACACTGACACCAAGTAACAAAGACATAAACTTACACCAAGTAACACAGGCATACACTGACACCAAGTAACAAAGACACACACATACACCAAGTAAACAAACATACACAGACACCAAGTAACAAAGACAAACAATGATACCCAGTAACACAGACACTCACTTACACCAAGTAACAAAGACAGACACTGATACCCAGTAACACAGACACTCACTAACAGCAAGTCACAAAGACATACACTGACACACAGTAACAAAGACAAACACTGACACCCAGTAACAAAGACACACACTGACTCCAAGTAACAAAGTCACACACTGACACCATGTAACAAAGACATACACAGATACCAAGTAACAAAGACAGACTCTGATACCCAGTAACACAGACACACACTTACACCAAGTAACAAAGACAAACACTGAAAGCCAGCAACACAGACACACACTTACACCAAGTAACAAATCCAGACACTGATACCGAGTAACAAAGACATACACTTACACCAAGTAACAAAAACATACACTGACACCAAGTAACAAAGACATACACTTGCACCAAGTAACAAAGACATACACTGACACAAATTAACAAAGACATACACTTACTCCAAGTAACACAGACCTACACTGACACCAAGTAACAAAGTCATACACTTACAACAAGTAACAAAGACATACACTGACACCAAGTAACAAAGACATACACTGATACCCAGTAACACAGACACACACTTACACCAAGTAACAAAGAAAGACAATCACACCAAGTAACAAAGACATACACTGATACCCAGTAACACAGACACACACTTACACCAAGTAACAGACATACACTGACACCAAGTAACAAAGACATACGCTTACACCATGTAACAAAGACATGCACTGACACCAAGTAACAAAGACATACACTTGCAACAAGTAAAAAACACATACACTGACACCAAGTAACAAAGACATACACTTACACCAAGTAACACAGACATACACTGACACCAAGTAACAAAGACACACACTTACACCAATTACACAGACATACACTGACACCAAGTAACAAAGACATACACTGATACCCAGTAACACAGACAAACACTTACAGCAAGTAACAAAGACATACACTGACACCAAGTAACAAAGACATACACTTACAACAAATAACACAGACATACACTGACACCAAGTAACAAAGACATACACTTACACCAACAAACAAAGACACACACTTACACCAAGTAACACAGACATACACTGACACCAATTAACAAAGACATGCACTTACACCAAGTAAGAAAGACACACACTTACACCAAGTAACACAGAACTACACTGACACCAAGTAACAAAGACATACACTGATAAGCAGCAACACAGACACACTCTTACACCAAGTAACAAAGACGGACACTGATACCCAGTAACACAGACACACACTTACACCAAGAATCAAAGACATACATTGACACCAAGTAACAAAGACACACACTGACACCAAGTAACAAAGACATACACAGATACCAAGTAACAAAGACTGACTCTGATACCCAGTAACACAGACACACACTTACACCAAGTAACAAAGACATACACTGAAAGCCAGCAACTCAGACACACACTTACACCAAGTAACAAAGACAGACACTGATACCCAGTAACACAGACATACACTGACACCAAGTAGCCAAGACATACACTTACACCAAGTAACAAAGACATCCACTGACACCAAGTAACAAAGACATACACTTACAGCAAGTAACAAAGACATACACTGACACAAAGTAACAAAGACATCCACTGACACCAAGTAACAAAGACATACACTTACAGCAAGTAACAAAGACATACACTGACACCAAGTAACAAAGACACACACTTACACCTTTTAACAAAGACATACACAGACACCAAGTAACAAAGACATACACTGATACCCAGTAACACAGACACACACTTACACCAAGTAGCAAAGACAGACAATCACACCAAGTAACAAAGACATACACTGATACCCAGTAACACAGACACACACTTACACCAATTAACAGACATGCACTGACACCAAGTAACAAAGACATACGCTTACACCAAGTAACATAGACATGCACTGACACCAAGTAACAAAGACATACAATTGCAACAAGTAACAAACACATACACTGACACCAAGTAACAAAGACATACACTTACACCAAGTAACACAGACATACACTGACACCAAGTAACAAAGACACACAAATACCCCAATTACACAGACATACAATGACACCAAGTAACAAAGACATACACTTACAACAAATAACACAGACGTACACTGACACCAAGTAACAAAGACATACACTTACACCAACAAACAAAGACACACACTTACACCAAGTAACACAGACATACACTGACACCAATTAATAAAGACATGCACTTACACCAAGTAAGAAAGACACACACTTGCATCAAGTAACACAGAACTACACTGACACCAAGTAACAAAGACATACACTGATAACCAGCAACACAGACACACTCTTACACCAAATAACAAAGACGGACACTGATACCCAGTAACACAGACACACACTTACACCAAGAATCAAAGACATACATTGACACCAAGTAACAAAGATATACACTTACACCAAGTAACAAAGACATACACTGACACCAAGTAACAAAGACATACACTTACACCAAGTAACAAAGACATGCACTGACACCAAGTTACGAAGACATACACTTACACCAAGAAAGACAGACATACACTTACACCAATTAACAAAGACACACACTTACACCAAGTAACACGGACATACACTGACACCAAGTAACAAAGACATACACTGATACCCAGTAACACAGACACACACTTACACCATGTAACAAAGACAGGCACTGATACCCAGTAATACAGACACACACTTACACCAAGTCACAAAGACACACACTGACACCCAGTAACAAAGACAGACACTGATACCCAATAACACAGACACACACTAACTCCAAGTAACAAAGACAGACACTGTCATCCAGTGACACAGACACACACTTACACCAAGTCACAAAGACATCCACAGACACCCAGTAACAAAGACACACACTGACACCAAGTAACACAGACATACACTGACACCAAGTAACAAAGAAATCCACTTACAACAAATACAAAGACACACACTGACACCAAGCAACAAAGACAGACAATGATACCCAGTCTCACAGACACGCACTGACACCCAGTAACAAAGACATACACAGATACCAAGTAACAAAGACAGACTCTGATACCAGTAACTCAGACACACACTTACACCAAGTAACAAAGACATACAATGAAAGCCAGCAACACAGACACACACATACAGCAAGTAACAAGGACAGACACTGATACCCAGTAACACAGACATACACTTACACCAAGTATCAAAGACATACACTGACACCAAGTAGCCAAGACAGACACTTACACCAAGTAACAAAGGCATACACTGACACCAAGTAACAAAGCCATACACTTACACCAAGTAACACAGACCTACACTGACACCAAGTAACAAAGACATAAACTTACAACAAGAAACAAAGACATACACTGACTCCAAGTAACAAAGACATACACTGATACCCAGTAACACATACACACACTTACACCAACTAACAAGGACATACACTGACACAAAGTAACAAAGACATACACTTACACCAAGTAACAAAGACATTCAGTGACACCAAGTAACAAAGACATACACTGATTCCCAGTAACACAGACACACACTTACACCAAGTAACAAAGACAAACACTGATACCCAATAACACAGACACACACTAACACCAACTAACACAGTCATGCACTGACGCAAGGTAACAAAGACATACACTGACACCCAGGAACACAGATACACACTGACACCAAGTAACACAGAGAAACACTTTCACCAAGTAACAAAGACATACACAGATACCAAGTAACAAAGACTGACTCTGATACCCAGTAACACAGACACACACTTACACCAAGTAACAAAGACATACACTGAAAGCCAGCAACACAGACACACAATTACACCAAGTAACAAAGACAGACACTGATACCCAGTAACAAAGACATACACTGACACCAAGTAGCCAAGACATACACTTACACCAAGTAACAAAGACATACACTGACACCAAGTAACAAAGACATACACTTACTCCAAGTAACAAAGACATACACTGACACAAAGTAACAAAGACATACACTTACACCAAGTAACACAGACCTACACTGACACCAAGTAACAAAGACATACACTTACAACAAGTAACAAAGACATACACTGACACCAAGTAATAAAGACATACACTGATACCCAGTAACACAGACACACACTTACACCAAGTAACAAAGACAGACATTCACACCAAGTAACAAAGACATACACTGATACCCAGTAACACAGACACACACTTGCACCAAGTAACAGACATACACTGACACCAAGTAACAAAGACATACGCTTACACCAAGTAACAAAGACATGCACTGACACCAAGTAACAAAGACATACAATTGCAACAAGTAACACACACATACACTGACACCAAGTAACAAAGACATACACTTACACCAAGTAACACAGACATACACTGACACCAAGTAACAAAGACACACAAATACCCCAATTACACAGACATACACTGACACCAAGTAACAAAGACATACACTGATACCCAGTAACACAGACAAACACTTACAGCAAGTAACAAAGACATACACTGACACCAAGTAACAAAGACATACACTTACAACAAATAACATAGACATACACTGACACCAAGTAACAAAGACATACAGTTACACCAACAAACAAAGACACACACTTGCACCAAGTAACACAGACATACACTGACACCAATTAACAAAGACATGCACTTACACCAAGTAAGAAAGACACACACTTACACCAAGTAACACAGAACTACACTGACACCAAGTAACAAAGACATACACTGATAACCAGCAACACAGACACACTCTTACACCAAATAACAAAGACGGACACTGATACCCAGTAACACAGACACACACTTACACCAAGTATCAAAGAACTACACTGACACCAAGTAGCCAAGACATACACTTACACCAAGTAACAAAGACATACACTGACACCAAGTAACAAAGACATACACTTACACAAAGTAACAAATACATGCACTGACACCAAGTTACGAAGACATACACTTACACCAAGTAAGACAGACATACACTTACACCAATTAACAAAGACACACACTTACACCAAGTAACACGGACATACACTGACACCAAGCAACAAAGACACACACTGACACCAAGTAACAAAGACATACACAGATTTCAAGTAACAAAGACAGACTCTTATACCCAGTAACACAGACACACACGTACACCAAGTAACAAAGACATACAGTGAAAGCCAGCAACACAGACACACACTTACACCAAGTAACAAATCCAGACACTGATACCGAGTAACAAAGACATACACTTACACCAAGTAACACAGACATACACTGACACCAAGTAACAAAGACACACACTTACACCAATTACACAGACATACACTGACACCAAGTAACAAAGACATACACTGATACCCAGTAACACAGACAAACACTTACAGCAAGTAACAAAGACATACACTGACACCAAGTAACAAAGACATACACTTACAACAAATAACACAGACATACACTGACACCAAGTAACAAAGACATACACTTACACCAACAAACAAAGACACACACTTACACCAAGTAACACAGACATACACTGACACCAATTAACAAAGACATGCACTTACACCAAGTAAGAAAGACACACACTTACACCAAGTAACACAGAACTACACTGACACCAAGTAACAAAGACATACACTGATAAGCAGCAACACAGACACACTCTTACACCAAGTAACAAAGACGGACACTGATACCCAGTAACACAGACACACACTTACACCAAGAATCAAAGACATACATTGACACCAAGTAACAAAGACACACACTGACACCAAGTAACAAAGACATACACAGATACCAAGTAACAAAGACTGACTCTGATACCCAGTAACACAGACACACACTTACACCAAGTAACAAAGACATACACTGAAAGCCAGCAACTCAGACACACACTTACACCAAGTAACAAAGACAGACACTGATACCCAGTAACACAGACATACACTGACACCAAGTAGCCAAGACATACACTTACACCAAGTAACAAAGACATCCACTGACACCAAGTAACAAAGACATACACTTACAGCAAGTAACAAAGACATACACTGACACAAAGTAACAAAGACATCCACTGACACCAAGTAACAAAGACATACACTTACAGCAAGTAACAAAGACATACACTGACACCAAGTAACAAAGACACACACTTACACCTTTTAACAAAGACATACACAGACACCAAGTAACAAAGACATACACTGATACCCAGTAACACAGACACACACTTACACCAAGTAGCAAAGACAGACAATCACACCAAGTAACAAAGACATACACTGATACCCAGTAACACAGACACACACTTACACCAATTAACAGACATGCACTGACACCAAGTAACAAAGACATACGCTTACACCAAGTAACATAGACATGCACTGACACCAAGTAACAAAGACATACAATTGCAACAAGTAACAAACACATACACTGACACCAAGTAACAAAGACATACACTTACACCAAGTAACACAGACATACACTGACACCAAGTAACAAAGACACACAAATACCCCAATTACACAGACATACAATGACACCAAGTAACAAAGACATACACTTACAACAAATAACACAGACGTACACTGACACCAAGTAACAAAGACATACACTTACACCAACAAACAAAGACACACACTTACACCAAGTAACACAGACATACACTGACACCAATTAATAAAGACATGCACTTACACCAAGTAAGAAAGACACACACTTGCATCAAGTAACACAGAACTACACTGACACCAAGTAACAAAGACATACACTGATAACCAGCAACACAGACACACTCTTACACCAAATAACAAAGACGGACACTGATACCCAGTAACACAGACACACACTTACACCAAGAATCAAAGACATACATTGACACCAAGTAACAAAGATATACACTTACACCAAGTAACAAAGACATACACTGACACCAAGTAACAAAGACATACACTTACACCAAGTAACAAAGACATGCACTGACACCAAGTTACGAAGACATACACTTACACCAAGAAAGACAGACATACACTTACACCAATTAACAAAGACACACACTTACACCAAGTAACACGGACATACACTGACACCAAGTAACAAAGACATACACTGATACCCAGTAACACAGACACACACTTACACCATGTAACAAAGACAGGCACTGATACCCAGTAATACAGACACACACTTACACCAAGTCACAAAGACACACACTGACACCCAGTAACAAAGACAGACACTGATACCCAATAACACAGACACACACTAACTCCAAGTAACAAAGACAGACACTGTCATCCAGTGACACAGACACACACTTACACCAAGTCACAAAGACATCCACAGACACCCAGTAACAAAGACACACACTGACACCAAGTAACACAGACATACACTGACACCAAGTAACAAAGAAATCCACTTACAACAAATACAAAGACACACACTGACACCAAGCAACAAAGACAGACAATGATACCCAGTCTCACAGACACGCACTGACACCCAGTAACAAAGACATACACAGATACCAAGTAACAAAGACAGACTCTGATACCAGTAACTCAGACACACACTTACACCAAGTAACAAAGACATACACTGAAAGCCAGCAACACAGACACACACATACAGCAAGTAACAAGGACAGACACTGATACCCAGTAACACAGACATACACTTACACCAAGTATCAAAGACATACACTGACACCAAGTAGCCAAGACAGACACTTACACCAAGTAACAAAGGCATACACTGACACCAAGTAACAAAGCCATACACTTACACCAAGTAACACAGACCTACACTGACACCAAGTAACAAAGACATAAACTTACAACAAGAAACAAAGACATACACTGACTCCAAGTAACAAAGACATACACTGATACCCAGTAACACATACACACACTTACACCAACTAACAAGGACATACACTGACACAAAGTAACAAAGACATACACTTACACCAAGTAACAAAGACATTCAGTGACACCAAGTAACAAAGACATACACTGATACCCAGTAACACAGACACACACTTACACCAAGTAACGAAGACAAACACTGATACCCAATAACACAGACACACACTAACACCAACTAACACAGTCATGCACTGACACAAGGTAACAAAGACATACACTGACACCCAGGAACACAGATACACACTGACACCAAGTAACACAGAGAAACACTTTCACCAAGTAACAAAGACATACACAGATACCAAGTAACAAAGACTGACTCTGATACCCAGTAACACAGACACACACTTACACCAAGTAACAAAGACATACACTGAAAGCCAGCAACACAGACACACACTTACACCAAGTAACAAAGACAGACACTGATACCCAGTAACAAAGACATACACTGACACCAAGTAGCCAAGACATACACTTACACCAAGTAACAAAGACATACACTGACACCAAGTAACAAAGACATACACTTACTCCAAGTAACAAAGACATACACTGACACAAAGTAACAAAGACATACACTTACACCAAGTAACACAGACCTACACTGACACCAAGTAACAAAGACATACACTTACAACAAGTAACAAAGACATACACTGACACCAAGTAATAAAGACATACACTGATACCCAGTAACACAGACACACACTTACACCAAGTAACAAAGACAGACATTCACACCAAGTAACAAAGACATACACTGATACCCAGTAACACAGACACACACTTGCACCAAGTAACAGACATACACTGACACCAAGTAACAAAGACATACGCTTACACCAAGTAACAAAGACATGCACTGACACCAAGTAACAAAGACATACAATTGCAACAAGTAACACACACATACACTGACACCAAGTAACAAAGACATACACTTACACCAAGTAACACAGACATACACTGACACCAAGTAACAAAGACACACAAATACCCCAATTACACAGACATACACTGACACCAAGTAACAAAGACATACACTGATACCCAGTAACACAGACAAACACTTACAGCAAGTAACAAAGACATACACTGACACCAAGTAACAAAGACATACACTTACAACAAATAACATAGACATACACTGACACCAAGTAACAAAGACATACAGTTACACCAACAAACAAAGACACACACTTGCACCAAGTAACACAGACATACACTGACACCAATTAACAAAGACATGCACTTACACCAAGTAAGAAAGACACACACTTACACCAAGTAACACAGAACTACACTGACACCAAGTAACAAAGACATACACTGATAACCAGCAACACAGACACACTCTTACACCAAATAACAAAGACGGACACTGATACCCAGTAACACAGACACACACTTACACCAAGTATCAAAGAACTACACTGACACCAAGTAGCCAAGACATACACTTACACCAAGTAACAACGACATACACTGACACCAAGTAACAAAGACATACACTTACACAAAGTAACAAATACATGCACTGACACCAAGTTACGAAGACATACACTTACACCAAGTAAGACAGACATACACTTACACCAATTAACAAAGACACACACTTACACCAAGTAACACGGACATACACTGACACCAAGTAACAAAGACATACACTGATACCCAGTAACACAGACACACACTTACACCAAGTAACAAAGACAGGCACTGATACCCAGTAATACAGACACACACTTACACCAAGTAACAAAGACAGACACTGACATCCAGTAACACAGACACACACTTACACCAAGTCACAAAGACACACACTGACACCCAGTAACAAAGACATACACAGACACTCAGTAACACAGACACACACTGACACCAAGTAACACAGACATACACTGACACCAAGTAACAAATAAATCCACTTACAACAAATACAAAGACATACACTGACACCAAGCAACAAAAACAGACAATGATACCCAGTATCACAGACACGCACTGACACCCAGTAACAAAGACATACACAGATATCAAGTAACAAAGACAGACTCTGATACCAGTAATCAGACACACACTTACACCAAGTAACAAAGACATACACTGAAAGCCAGCAACACAGACACACACTTACAGCAAGTAACAAGGACAGACACTGATACCCAGTAACACAGACATACACTTACACCAAGTATCAAAGACAAACACAGACACCAAGTAACAAAGACATACACTGACACCAAGTAACAAAGACATACAATTACACCAAGTAACAAAGACATACACTGACACCAAGTAACAAAGACATACACTTACACCAAGTAACACAGACCTACACTGACACCAAGTAACAAAGACATACACTGACAACAAGAAACAAAGACATACACTGACACCAAGTAACAAAGACATACACTGATACCCAGTAACACATACACACACTTACACCAAGTAACAAGGACATACACTGACACAAAGTAACAAAGACATACACTTACACCAAGTAACAAAGACATACTGTGACACCAAGTAACAAAGACAGACACTGATACCCAGTAACACAGACACACACTTACACCAAGTAACAAAGACATACACTGATACCCAGTAACACAGACAAACACTTACACCAAGTAACAAGGACATACACTGACACAAAGTAACAAAGACATACACTGACACCAAGTAACAAAGACATACAATTGCAACAAGTAACAAACACATACACTGACACCAAGTAACAAAGACATACACTTACACCAAGTAACACAGACATACACTGACACCAAGTAACAAAGACACACAAATACCCCAATTACACAGACATACACTGACACCAAGTAACAAAGACATACACTGATACCCAGTAACACAGACATACACTTACACCAAGTAACACAGACCTACACTGACACCAAGTAACAAAGACATACACTTACACCAACAAACAAAGACACACACTTACACCAAGTAACACAGACATACACTGAAACCAATTAACAAAGACATGCACTTACACCAAGTAAGAAAGACACACACTTACACCAAGTAACACAGAACTACACTGACACCAAGTAACAAAGACATACACTGATAACCAGCAACACAGACACACTCTTACACCAAGTAACAAAGACGGACACTGATACCCAGTAACACAGACACACACTTACACCAAGTATCAAAGACATACACTGACACCAAGTAGCCAAGACATACACTTACACCAAGTAACAAAGACATACACTGACACCAAGTAACAAAGACATACACTTACACAAAGTAACAAAGACATGCACTGACACCAAGTTACGAAGACATACACTTACACCAAGTAAGACAGACATACACTTACACCAATTAACAAAGACATACACTGATACCCAGTAACACAGACACACACTTACACCAAGTAACAAAGACAGGCACTGATTCCCAGTAATACAGACACACACTTACACAAAGTCACAAAGACACACACTGACACCCAGTAACAAAGACAGACACTGATACCCAATAACACAGACACACACTTACTCCAAGTAACAAAGACAGACACTGACATCCAGTATCACAGACACACACTTACACCAAGTCACAAAGACACACACTGACACCCAGTAACAAAGACATACACAGACACCCAGTAACAAAGACACACACTGACACCAAGTAACACAGACATACACTGACACCAAGTAACAAAGAAATCCACTTACAACAAATACAAAGACATACACTGACACCAAGCAACAAAGACATACAATGATACCCAGTATCACAGACACGCACTGACACCCAGTAACAAAGACATACACAGATACCAAGTAACACAGACATACACTGACACCAAGTAACAAAGAAATCCACTTACAACAAATACAAAGACATACACTGACACAAAGCAACAAAGACAGACTCTGATACCAGTAACTCAGACACACACTTACACCAAGTAACAAAGACATACACTGAAAGCCAGCAACACAGACACACACTTACAGCAAGTAACAAGGACAGACGCTGATACCCAGTAACACAGACATACACTTACACCAAGTATCAAAGACATACACTGACACCAAGTAGCCAACACATACAGTTACACCAAGTAACAAAGACATACACTGACACCAAGTAACAAAGACATACACTTACACCAAGTAACAAAGACATGCACTGACACCAAGTAACAAAGACATACACTTACACCAAGTAACACAGACCTACACTGACACCAAGTAACAAAGACATACACTTACAACAAGAAACAAAGACATACACTGACACCAAGTAACAAAGACATACACTGATACCCAGTAACACATACACACACTTACACCAAGTAACAAGGACATACACTGACACAAAGTAACAAAGACATAAACTTACACCAAGTAACAAAGACATACAGTGACACCAAGTAAGAAAGACATACACTGATACCCAGTAACACAGACACACACATACACCAAGTAACAAAGTCATACACTGATACCCAATAACACAGACACACACTTACACCAACTAACACAGTCATGCACTGACACAAGGTAACAAAGACATACACTGACACCCAGGAACACAGATACACACTGACACCAAGTAACACAGAGAAACACTTACACAAAGTAACAAAGGCATACACTGATACCAAGCAACAAAGACATACAATGAGACCCAGTATCACAGACTCGCACTTACACCCAGCAACAAAGACATACACTGACACCAAGTAACAAAGACATACACTGATACCCAGAAACACAGACACGCCGTTACTCCAAGTCACAAACACATACACTGACACCCAGTAACAAAGACATGCTCTGACACCCAGTAACAAAGACACACACTGACACCATGTAACAAAGACATACACTGATACCCAGTAACGCAGACACACACTTACACCAAGTAACAAAGACATACACTGACACCAAGTAACAAAGACATACACGTACACCAATGAAAAAAGACATACACTGACACCAAGTAACAAAGACATACACTGATACCCAATAACACAGACAAACACTTATGCCAAGTAACAAAGACATACACTGATACCCAGTTACACAGACACACAATTACACCAAGTAACAAAGAAAGACAATGATACCTAGTAACACAGACACACACTTACACCAAGTAACAAAGACATAGACTGATACCCAGCAACACAGACACACACTTACACCAAGTAACAAAGACAGACACTGATACCCAGTAACACAGACATACAATTGCACCAAGAATCAAAGACATACAATGACAACAAGTAGCAAAGACATACACTTACACCAAGTAACAAAGACATACACTGACACCAAGTAACAAAGACACACACTTATACCAAGTAACAAAGACATACACTGACACCAAGTAACAAAGACATAAACTTACACCAAGTAATACAGACATGCACTGACACCAAGTAAAACAGACATACACCGACACCAAGTAGCAAAGACATACACTTACAACAAGTAACAAAGACATACACTGACACCAAGTAACAAAGACATACACTGATACCCAGTAACACAGACACACACTTACACCAAGTAACAAAGACAGACAATGACACCAAGCAACAAAGACATACACTGATACCCAGTAACACAGACACACACTTACACCAAGTAACAGAGACATACACTGACACCAATTAACAAAGACATGCACTGACACCAAGTAACAAAGACATACACTGACACCAAGTAACAAAGACATACACTTACACCAAGTAACACAGACTTAAACTGACACCAAGTAACAAAGACATACGCTGATACCCAGTAACACAGACACACACTTACACCAAGTCACAAAGACAGACTCTGTTACCCTGTAACACAGACACACACTAACAACAATCACGAAGACATACACTGACACCCTGTAACAAAGACAAACACTGACACCCCGTAACAAAGACACACACTGACACCAAGTAACAAAGACACACACTGACACCAAGTAACAAAGACATACACAGACACCAAATAACAACGACATTCACTGATACCCAGTAACACAGACACACACTTACACCAAGTAACAAAGACACACACAGACACCAAGTAACATAGACATACACTGATACCCAGTAACACAGACACACACTTACATCATGTAACAAAGACATAAAATGACACCAAGTAACAAAGACATACACATACACCAAGTAACACAGACAAACACTGACACCAAGAAACAAAGACACACACTTACACCAAGTAACACAGACATACACTGTCACCAAGTAACAAAGACATACACTGACACCCAGTAACACAGACACACACTTACACCAAGTAACAATGACAGACACTGATACCCAGTAACATAGACAAACACTGACACCAAGTCACAAAGACATACACTGACACCCAGTAATAAAGACATACACTGACACCCAGTAACAAAGACACACAATGACTCCAAGTAACAAAGGCACACACTGACACCAAGTAACAAAGACATACACTGATACCCAGTAACACAGACACACACTTACACCAAGTAACAAGGACATACACTGACACCAAGTAACAAAGACATTCACTGATACGCAGTAACACAGACACACACTTACACCAAGTAACAAAGACATACACTGACACCAATTAACAAAGACATACACTGATGCCCAGTAACACAGACACACACTTACACCAAGTAACAAAGACATGCACTGATTCTCAGTTACACAGACACACAATTACACCAATTAACAGAGACACACACTGACACCAAGTAACAAAGGCATACACTGACACCCAGTAACAAAGACATATACTGACACCCAGGAACACAGACGCACACGGACACCAATTAACAAAGACATACACTGACACCCATTAACAAAAACATATACTGACACCCAGTAACAAAGACATTCACTGATACCCAGTAACACAGACACAAACTTACACCAAGTAACAAAGACATACACTGACACCAAGTAACAAAGACATACACTGACACCAAGTAACAAAGACATACACTGGTACCCAGTAACAAAGACACACACTTACACCAAGTAACAAAGACATACACTGATACTCAGTAGCACAGACATTCACTTACTCCAATTAACGAAGACATACACTGACACCTAGTAACAAAGACATTCACTTCCACCAAGTAACAAAGACATACACTGACATCAAGTAAAAAAGACATACACTGATACCCAGTAACACAGACACACAGTTACACCAAGTAACACACTCATACACTGACACCAAGTAACAAAGACATACACTGACACCAAGTAACAAAGCCATACACTGATACCCAGTAACACAGACACACACTTACACCAAGTAACAAAGACAGACAATGACACCATGGAACAAAGACATACACTGATTTCCAGGAACAAAGACACACACTTACACCAAGTAACAGAGACATACACTGACACCAAGTAACAAAGACATGCACTGACACCTAGTAACAAAGACATACACAGATACCCAGCAACACAGACACGCACTTACACCAAGAATCACAGACATACACTGACACCAAGTAACATAGACATACACTGATACCCAGTAACACAGAAACACACTTACATCATGTAACAAAGACATACACTGACACCAAGTAACAAAGACATACACATACACCAAGTAACACAGACATACACTGACACCAAGAAACAAAGACACACACTTACACCAAGTAACACAGACATACACTGACAACAGGTAACAAAGACATACACTGATACCCAGAAACACAGACACACACTTACACCAAGTAACAATGACAGACACTGATACCCAGTAACACAGACACACACTTACACCAAGTCACAAAGACATACACTGTCAATCAGTAACAAAGACACACAATGACACCAAGTAACAAAGGCACACACTGACACCAAGTAACAAAGACATAAACTGATACTCAGTAACACAGACACACACTTACATCAAGTAACAAGGGCATACACTGACACCAAGTAACAAAGACATTCACTGATATCCAGTAACACAGACACACACTTACACCAAGTAACAAAGACATACACTGACACCAAGTAACAAAGACATACACTGATACCCAGTAACACAGAGACACACTTACACCAAGTAACAAAGACGGACAGTGATACCCAGTAACACAGACACACACTTGCACCAAGAATCAAAGACATACATTGACACCAAGTAACAAAGACACACACTGACACCAAGTAACAAAGACATACACAGATACCAAGTAACAAAGACTGACTCTGATACCCAGTAACACAGACACACACTTACACCAAGTAACAAAGACATACACTGAAAGCCAGCAACACAGACACACACTGACACCAAGCAACAAAGACATACACTGATACCCAGTAACACAGACACACACTTACACCAAGTAACAAAGACATACACTGATACTCAATTACACAGACACACACTTACTCCAATTAACAAAGACATACACTGACACCAAGTAACAAAGGCATACACTGACACCCAGTAACAAAAACATATACTGACTCCCAGTAACACAGACGCAAACGGACACCAAGTAACAATGAAATACACTGACACCAATTAACAAAAACATACACTGACACCCAGTAACAAAGACATACACTGATACCCAGTAACACAGACACAATCTTACACCAAGTAACAAAGACATACACTGACACCAAGTAACAAAGACACACACTTACACCAAGTAACAAAGACAGACACTGATACTCAGTAACACAGACACTCACTTACACCAATTAACAAAGACATACACTGACACCAAGTAACAAAGACATTCACTTACACCAAGTAACAAGGACATACACTGACATCAAGTAACAAAGACATACACTGATACCCAGTAACACAGACACACACTAACACCAAGTAACACACGCATACACTGACACCAAGTAACAAAGACATACACTGACACCAAGTAACAAAGACATTCACTGATACCCAGTAACACAGACACACACTTACACCAAGTAACAAAGACAGACAATGACACCAAGTAACAAAGACATGCACTGACACCTAGTAACAAAGACACACACTTACACCAAGTAAAAAAACATACACTGACACCAAGTAACAAAGACATACACTTATACCAAGTAACTCAGACAGACACTGACACCAAGTAACAAAGACAGAAACTGATACCCAGTAACACAGACACACACTTACACCAAGTAACAAAGACATACACTGATACCCAGTAACACAGACACACACTAACACCAAGTAACACACTCATACACTGACACCAAGTAACAAAGACATACACTGACACCAAGTAACAAAGACATTCACTGATACCCAGTAACACAGACACACACTTACACCAAGTAACAAAGACAGACAATGACACCGAGTAACAAAGACATGCACTGACACCTAGTAACAAGGACACACACTTACACCAAGTAAAAAAACATACACTGACACCAAGTAACAAAGACATACACTTATACCAAGTAACTCAGACAGACACTTACACCAAGTAACAAAGACAGAAACTGATACCCAGTAACACAGACACACACTTACACCAAGTAACAAAGACATACACTGATACTCAGTCACACAGACACACACCTACACAAAGTAACAAAGACATACACTGACACCAAGTAAGAAAGGCATACACTGACACCCTTTAACAAAGATATAAACTGACACCCAGTAAGAAAGACACACACGGACACCAAGTAACAAAGGCATACACTGACACCCATTAACAAAAACATACACTGATACCCAGTAACACAGAAACACAGTTACACCAAGTAACAAAGACATACAATGATACTCAGTAACACAGACACACACTTACACCAAGTAACAAAGACATTCACTGACACCAAGTAACACAGACACACACTTACACCAAGTAACACAGACATACACTGGCACCAAGTAACAAAGACATACACTGACACCAAGTAACAAAGACATACACTTACACCAAGTAACACAGACATGCACTGACACCAAGTAACAAAGACACATACTTACACGAAGTACACTGACATACAATGACACCAAGTAACAGAGACATACACTGACACTCAGTAACACAGACACACACTTACACCAAGTAATAAAGACAGAAACTGATACCCAGCAACACAGACACACACTTACACCAAGTCACAAAGACATACACTGACACCCAGTAACAAAGACATACACTGACACCAAGTAACAAAGATTTTCACTGATACCCAGTAACACAGACACACACTTACACCAAGTAACAAAGACAGACAATGACACCAAGTAACAAATACATACACTGATTCCCAGTAACAAAGACACACACTTACACCAAGTAACAAAGACATACACTGATACTCAGTAACACAGACACTCACTTACACCAATTAACAAAGACATACACTGATATCCAGTAACACAGACACACACTAACACCAAGTAACACACTCATGACTGACACCAAGTAACAAAGACATACATTGACACCAAGTAACAAAGACATTCACTGATACCCAGTAACACAGACACACACTTACACCAAGTAACAAAGACAGACAATGACACCAAGTAACAAAGACATGCACTGACACCTAGTAACAAAGACACACACTTACACCAAGTAAAACAACATACACTGACACCAAGTAACAAAGACATACACTTATACCAAGTAACTCAGACAGACACTTACACCAAGTAACAAAGACAGAAACTGATACCCAGTAACACAGACACACACTTACACCAAGTAACAAAGACATACACTGATACCCAGTAACACAGACACACACTAACACCAAGTAACACACTCATACACTGACACCAAGTAACAAAGACATACACTGACACCAAGTAACAAAGACATTCACTGACACCAAGTAACAAAGACATACACTTACACCAAGTAACAAAGACATACACTGACACCCAGTGACAAAGACATACACTGACACCCAGTAACAAAGACACACACTGACACCAAGTAACAAAGACACACAATGACACCAAGTAACAAAGACATACACTTACACCATGTAACACAGACATGCACTGACACCAAGTAACAAAGACACATACTAACACGAAGTACACTGACATACAATGACACCAAGTAACAGAGACATACACTGACACTCAGTAACACAGACACACACTTACAAAAAGTAATAAAGACAGAAACTGATACCCAGCAACACAGACACACACTTACACCAAGTCGCAAAGACATACACTGAAACCCAGTAACAAAGACATACACTGACACCAAGTAATAAAGACATTCACTGATACCCAGTAACACAAACACACACTTACACCAAGTAACAAAGACAGACAGTGACACCAAGCAACAAAGACATACACTGATTCCCAGTAACAAAGACACACACTTACACCAAGTAACAGAGACATACACTGACACCAAGTAACAAAGACATGCACTGACACCGAGTAACAAAGACATACACTTACACCAAGTAACAAAAACATACACTGACACCAAGTAACAAAGACATACACTTATACCAAGTAACACAGACATACACAGACACCAAGTAACAAAGACACACACTTACACCAAGTACACAGACATACACTGACACCAAGTAACAAAGACACACACTGACACCCAGTAGCACAGTCACACACTAACACCAAGTAACAAAGACAGAAACTGATACCCAGTAACACAGACACACACTTACACCAAGTAACAAAGACATACACTGATACTCAGTTACACAGACACACACCTACACCAAGTAACAAAGACATACACTGACACCAAGTAACAAAGGCATAGACTGACACCCAGTAACACAGACACACACGGACACCAAGTAACAAAGACATACACTGACACCCATTAACAAAAACATACACTGATACACAGTAACACAGACACACACTTACACCAAGTAACAAAGACATTCACTGACACCAAGTAACAAAGACATACACTTACACCAAGTAACAAAGACATACACTGACACCAAGTAACAATGACATACAATGATACCCAGTAACACAGACACACAATTACACCAAGTAACAAAGACATACACTGACACCAAGAAACAACGACATACACTTACACCATGTAACACAGACACACACTGACACCAAGTAACAAATACATGCACTGATACCCAGTAACACAGACACACACTTACACCAAGTAACAAAGACATACACTGATACTCAGTAGCACAGACATTCACTTCCACCAATTAACGAAGACATACACTGACACCAAGTAACAAAGACATACACTTACACCAAGTAACAAAGACATACACTGATACTCAGTAGCACAGACATTCACTTCCACCAATTAACGAAGACATACACTGACACCAAGTAACAAAGCCATTCACTTCCACCAAGAAACAAAGACATACACTGACATCAAGTAACAAAGACATACACTGATACCCAGTAACACAGACACACACTTACACCAAGTAACACATTCATACACTGACACCAAGTAACAAAGACATACACTGACACCAAGTAATAAAGACATACAATGATACCCAGTAACACAGACACACACTTACACCAAGTAACACACTCATACACTGACACCAAGTAACAAAGACATGCACTGACACCAAGTAATAAAGACATACAATGATACCCAGTAACACAGACACACACTTACACCAAGTAACAAAGACAGACAATGACACCAAGTAACAAAGACATACACTGATTTCCAGTAACAAAGACACACACTTACACCAAGTAACAGAGACATACACTGACACCAAGTAACAAAGGCATGCACTGCCACCTGGTAACAAAGACATACACAGATACCCAGCAACACAGACACACACTTACACCAAGTATCACAGACATACACAGACACCAAGTAACATAGACATACACTGATAGCCAGTAACACAGACACACACTTACACCAAGTAACAATGACAGACACTGATACCCAGTAACACAGACACACACTTACACCAAGTCACAAAGACATACACTGACAATCAGTAACAAAGACACACAATGACACCAAGTAACAAGGGCATACACTGAAACCAAGTAACAAAGACATTCACTGATATCCAGTAACACAGACACACACTTACACCAAGTAACAAAGACATAGACTGACACCAAGTAACAAAGACATACACTGATACCCAGTAACACAGACACACACTTACACCAAGTAACAAAGACATACACTTACACCAAGTAACAAAGACATACACTGACACCAAGTAACAATGTCATGCAATGATACCCAGTAACACAGACACACACTTACACCAAGTAACACAGACATACACTGACACCAAGTAACAAAGACATACACTGACACCAAGTAACAAAGACATACACTGATACCCAGTAACACAGACACACACTTACACCAAGTAACAAAGACAAACAATGACACCAAGTGACAAAGACATACACTTACACCAAGTACACAGACATACAATGACACCAAGTAACAGAGACATACACTGACACCCAGTAACACAGACACACACTGACACCAAGTAACAAATACATACACTGACACCAAGTAACAAAGACACAAACTTACACCATGTAACACAGACATACACTGACACCAAGTATCAAAGACATACACTGACACCAAGTAACAAAGACATACACTTACACCAAGTAACAAAGACATACACTGATACTCAGTAGCACAGACATTCACTTCCACCAATTAACGAAGACATACACTGACACCAAGTAACAAAGACATACACTTACACCAAGTAACAAAGACATACACCGATACTCAGTAGCACAGACATTCACTTCCACCAATTAACGAAGACATACACTGACACCAAGTAACAAAGCCATTCACTGATATCCAGTAACACAGACACACACTTACACCAAGTAACAAAGACAAACAATGACACCAAGTGACAAAGACATACACTTACACCACGTACACAGACATACAATGACACCAAGTAACAGAGACATACACTGACACCCAGTAACACAATCACACACTTACACCAAGTAATAAAGACATACACTGACACCCAGTAACAAAGACAAACACTGACATCCAGTAAAAAAGACACACACTGACACCAAGTAACAAAGTCACACACTGACACCAAGTAACAGAGACATCCACAGACACCAAGTAACGAAGACATACACTGATACCCAGTAACACAGACACACACTTAAAGCTCGTAACAAAGACATACACTGATACCCAGTAACACAGACACACTCTTACACCAAGTACCACAGACATACACAGACACCAGGTAACACAGACATACACTGACTCCAAGTAACAAAGACATACATCTACACCAATTAAGAAAGACATACACTGACACCAAGGAACAACGACATACACTTACACCAAGTAACACAGACACACACTGACACCAAGTAACAAATACATACACTGACACCAAGTAACAAAGACACAAACTTACACCATGTAACACAGACATACACTGACACCAAGTATCAAAGACATACACTGACACCAAGTAACAAAGACATACACTTACACCAAGTAACAAAGACATACACTGATACTCAGTAGCACAGACATTCACTTCCACCAATTAACGAAGACATACACTGACACCAAGTAACAAAGCCATTCACTTCCACCAAGAAACAAAGACATACACTGACATCAAGTAACAAAGACATACACTGATACCCAGTAACACAGACACACACTTACACCAAGTAACACACTCATACACTGACACCAAGTAACAAAGACATACACTGACACCAAGTAATAAAGACATACAATGATACCCAGTAACACAGACACACACTTACACCAAGTAACAAAGACAGACAATGACACCAAGTAACAAAGACATACACTGATTTCCAGTAACAAAGACACACACTTACACCAAGTAACAGAGACATACACTGACACCAAGTAACAAAGGCATGCACTGCCACCTGGTAACAAAGACATACACAGATACCCAGCAACACAGACACACACTTACACCAAGTATCACAGACATACACAGACACCAAGTAACATAGACATACACTGATACCCAGTAATACAGACACACACTTACATCATATAACAAAGACATACACTGACACCAAGTAACAAAGACATACACATACACCAAGTAACACAGACATACACTGACACCAGGAAACAAAGGCACACTTACACCAAGTAACACAGACATACACTGACACCAAGTAACAAGGACATACACTGATAGCCAGTAACACAGACACACACTTACACCAAGTAACAATGACAGACACTGATACCCAGTAACACAGACACACACTTACACCAAGTCACAAAGACATACACTGACAATCAGTAACAAAGACACAGAATGACACCTAGTAACAAGGGCATACACTGAAACCAAGTAACAAAGACATTCACTGATATCCAGTAACACAGACACACACTTACACCAAGTAACAAAGACATACACTGACACCAAGTAACAAAGACATACACTGATACCCAGTAACACAGACACACACTTACACCAAGTAATAAAGACATACACTTACACCAAGTAACAAAGACATACACTGACACCAAGGAACAAAGGCATGCACTTACACCAGGTAACATAGACACACACTGACACCAAGTAACAAATACATACACTGACACCAAGTAACAAAGACACAAACTTACACCAAGTAACACAGACATACACTGACACCAAGTATCAAAGACATACACTGACACCAAGTAACAAAGACATACACTTACACCAAGTAACAAAGACATACACTGACACCCAGTGACAAAGACATACACTGACACCCAGTAACAAAGACACACACTGACACCAAGTAACAAAGACACACAGTGACACCAAGTCACAAAGACACACGCTGATACCCAGTAACACAGACACACAGTTACAATAAGTAACAAACACATACACTGACACCAAGTAACAAAGACATACACTTACACCAAGTAACAAAGACATACACTGATACTCAGTAGCACAGACATTCACTTCCACCAATTAACGAAGACATACACTGACACCAAGAAACAAAGCCATTCACTTCCACCAAGTAACAAAGACATACACTGACATCAAGTAACAAAGACATACACTGATACCCAGTAACACAGACACACACTTACACCAAGTAACACACTCATACACTGACACCAAGTAACAAAGACATACACTGACACCAAGTAATAAAGACATACACTGATACCCAGTAACACAGACACACACTTACACCAAGTAACAAAGACAGACAATGACACCAAGTAACAAAGACATACACTGATTTCCAGTAACAAAGACACACACTTACACAAAGTAACAGAGACATACACTGACACCAAGTAACAAAGGCATGCACTGCCACCTGGTAACAAAGACATACACAGATACCCAGCAACACAGACACACACTTACACCAAGTATCACAGACATACACAGACACCAAGTAACATAGACATACACTGATACCCAATAACACAGACACACACTTACATCATGTAACAAAGACATACACTGACACCAAGTAACAAAGACATACACATGCACCAAGTAACACAGACATACACTGACACCAGGAAACAAAGACACACTTACACCAAGTAACACAGACATACACTGACACCAAGTAACAAGGACATACACTGATAGCCAGTAACACAGACACACACTTACACCAAGTAACAATGACAGACACTGATACCCAGTAACACAGACACACACTTACACCAAGTCACAAAGACATACACTGACAATCAGTAACAAAGACACACAATGACACCAAGTAACAAGAGCAGACACTGAAACCAAGTAACAAAGACATTCACTGATATCCAGTAACACAGACACACACTAACACCAAGTAACACACTCATACACTGACAGCAAGTAACAAAGACATACACTGACACCAAGTAACAAAAACATTCACTGATACCCAGTAACACAGACACACACTTACACCAAGTAACAAAGACATACAATGATACTCAGTAACACAGACACACACTTACACCAAGTAACAAAGACATTCACTGACACCAAGTAACAAAGACATACACTTACACCAAGTAACAAAGACATACACTGACACCAAGTAACAATGACATACAATGATACCCAGTAACACAGACACACAATTACACCAAGTAACAAAGACATACACTGACACCAAGAAACAACGACATACACTTACACCAAGTAACACAGACACACACTGACACCAAGTAACAAATACATACACTGACACCAAGTAACAAAGACACAAACTTACACCATGTAACACAGACATACACTGACACCAAGTATCAAAGACATACACTGACACCAAGTAACAAAGACATACACTTACACCAAGTAACAAAGACATACACTGATACTCAGTAGCACAGACAATCACTTCCACCAATTAACGAAGACATACACTGACACCAAGTAACAAAGACATACACTTACACCAAGTAACAAAGACATACACTGATACTCAGTAGCACAGACATTCACTTCCACCAATTAACGAAGACATACACTGACACCAAGTAACAAAGCCATTCACTTCCACCAAGAAACAAAGACATACACTGACATCAAGTAACAAAGACATACACTGATACCCAGTAACACAGACACACACTTACACCAAGTAACACACTCATACACTGACACCAAGTAACAAAGACATACACTGACACCAAGTAATAAAGACATACAATGATACCCAGTAACACAGACACACACTTACACCAAGTAACACACTCATACACTGACACCAAGTAACAAAGACATACACTGACACCAAGTAATAAAGACATACAATGATACCCAGTAACACAGACACACACTTACACCAAGTAACAAAGACAGACAATGACACCAAGTAACAAAGACATACACTGATTTCCAGTAACATAGACACACACTTACACCAAGTAACAGAGACATACACTGACACCAAGTAACAAAGGCATGCACTGCCACCTGGTAACAAAGACATACACAGATACCCAGCAACACAGACACAC
Source organism: Heterodontus francisci (assembly GCF_036365525.1). Lineage (NCBI taxonomy): Eukaryota > Metazoa > Chordata > Chondrichthyes > Heterodontiformes > Heterodontidae > Heterodontus > Heterodontus francisci. Next base: position 56,914,730 of record NC_090398.1, read on the forward strand.
ACTTACACCAAGTATCACAGACATACACAGACACCAAGTAACATAGACATACACTGATACCCAGTAATACAGACACACACTTACATCATGTAACAAAGACATACACTGACACCAAGTAACAAAGACATACACATACACCAAGTAACACAGACATACACTGACACCAGGAAACAAAGGCACACTTACACCAAGTAACACAGACATACACTGACACCAAGTAACAAGGACATACACTGATAGCCAGTAACACAGACACACACTTACACCAAGTAACAATGACAGACACTGATACCCAGTAACACAGACACACACTTACACCAAGTCACAAAGACATACACTGACAATCAGTAACAAAGACACACAATGACACCAAGTAACAAGGGCATACACTGAAACCAAGTAACAAAGACATTCACTGATATCCAGTAACACAGACACACACTTACACCAAGTAACAAAGACATAGACTGACACCAAGTAACAAAGACATACACTGATACCCAGTAACACAGACACACACTTACACCAAGTAACAAAGACATACACTTACACCAAGTAACAAAGACATACACTGACACCAAGTAACAATGACATACAATGATACCCAGTAACACAGAAACACACTTACACCAAGTAACACAGACATACACTGACACCAAGTAACAAAGACATACACTGACACCAAGTAACAAAGACATACACTGACACCCAGTAACACAGACACACACTTACACCAAGTAACAAAGACAAACAATGACACCAAGTGACAAAGACATACACTTACACCAAGTACACAGACATACAATGACACCAAGTAACAGAGACATACACTGACACCCAGTAACACAGACACACACTGACACCAAGTAACAAATACATACACTGACACCAATTAACAAAGACACAAACTTACACCATGTAACACAGACATACACTGACACCAAGTATCAAAGACATACACTGACACCAAGTAACAAAGACATTCACTTACACCAAGTAACAAAGACATACACTTATACCAAGTAACTCAGACAGATACTTACACCAAGTAACAAAGACAGAAACTGATACCCAGTAACACAGACACACACTTACACCAAGTAACAAAGACATACACTGATACCCAGTAACACAGACACACACTAACACCAAGTAACACACTCATACACTGACACCAAGTAACAAAGACATACACTGACACCAAGTAACAAAGACATTCACTGATACACAGTAACACAGACACACACTTACACCAAGTAACAAAGACAGACAATGACACCAAGTAACAAAGACATGCACTGACACCGAGTAACAAAGACACACACTTACACCAAGTAAAAAAACATACACTGACACCAAGTAACAAAGACATACACTTATACCAAGTAACTCAGACAGACACTTACACCAAGTAACAAAGACATACACTTATACCAAGTAACTCAGACAGACACTTACACCAAGTAACAAAGACAGAAACTGATACCCAGTAACAAAGACACACACTTACACCAAGTAACAAAGACATACACTGATACTCAGTTACACAGACACACACCTACACAAAGTAACAAAGACATACACTGACACCAAGTAAGAAAGGCATACACTGACACCCTTTAACAAAGACATAAACTGACACCCAGTACGAAAGACACACACGGACACCAAGTAACAAAGACATACACTGACACCCATTAACAAAAACATACACTGATACCCAGTAACACAGACACACAGTTACACCAAGTAACAAAGACATACAATGATACTCAGTAACACAGACACACACTTACACCAAGTAACAAAGACATTCACTGACACCAAGTAACACAGACACACACTTACACCAAGTAACACAGACATACACTGGCACCAAGTAACAAAGACATACACTGACACCAATTAACAAAGACATACACTGATACCCAGTAACACAGACAGACACTTACACCAAGTAACAAAGACAAACAATGACACCAAGTAACAAAGACATACACTTACACCAAGTAACACAGACATGCACTGACACCAAGTAACAAAGACACATACTTACACGAAGTACACTGACATACAATGACACCAAGTAACAGAGACATACACTGACACTCAGTAACACAGACACACACTTACACCAAGTAATAAAGACAGAAACTGATACCCAGCAACACAGACACACACTTGCACCAAGTCACAAAGACATACACTGACACCAAGTAACAATGACATACAATGATACCCAGTAACACAGACACACACTTACACCAAGTAACACAGACATACACTGACACCAAGTAACAAAGACATACACTGACACCAAGTAACAAAGACATACACTGATACCCAGTAACACAGACACACACTTACACCAAGTAACAAAGACAAACAATGACACCAAGTGACAAAGACATACACTTACACCAAGTACACAGACATACAATGACACCAAGTAACAGAGACATACACTGACACCCAGTAACACAGACACACACTGACACCAAGTAACAAATACATACACTGACACCAATTAACAAAGACACAAACTTACACCATGTAACACAGACATACACTGACACCAAGTATCAAAGACATACACTGACACCAAGTAACAAAGACATACACTTACACCAAGTAACAAAGACATACACTTATACCAAGTAACTCAGACAGATACTTACACCAAGTAACAAAGACAGAAACTGATACCCAGTAACACAGACACACACTTACACCAAGTAACAAAGACATACACTGATACCCAGTAACACAGACACACACTAACACCAAGTAACACACTCATACACTGACACCAAGTAACAAAGACATACACTGACACCAAGTAACAAAGACATTCACTGATACACAGTAACACAGACACACACTTACACCAAGTAACAAAGACAGACAATGACACCAAGTAACAAAGACATGCACTGACACCGAGTAACAAAGACACACACTTACACCAAGTAAAAAAACATACACTGACACCAAGTAACAAAGACATACACTTATACCAAGTAACTCAGACAGACACTTACACCAAGTAACAAAGACATACACTTATACCAAGTAACTCAGACAGACACTTACACCAAGTAACAAAGACAGAAACTGATACCCAGTAACAAAGACACACACTTACACCAAGTAACAAAGACATACACTGATACTCAGTTACACAGACACACACCTACACAAAGTAACAAAGACATACACTGACACCAAGTAAGAAAGGCATACACTGACACCCTTTAACAAAGACATAAACTGACACCCAGTACGAAAGACACACACGGACACCAAGTAACAAAGACATACACTGACACCCATTAACAAAAACATACACTGATACCCAGTAACACAGACACACAGTTACACCAAGTAACAAAGACATACAATGATACTCAGTAACACAGACACACACTTACACCAAGTAACAAAGACATTCACTGACACCAAGTAACACAGACACACACTTACACCAAGTAACACAGACATACACTGGCACCAAGTAACAAAGACATACACTGACACCAATTAACAAAGACATACACTGATACCCAGTAACACAGACAGACACTTACACCAAGTAACAAAGACAAACAATGACACCAAGTAACAAAGACATACACTTACACCAAGTAACACAGACATGCACTGACACCAAGTAACAAAGACACATACTTACACGAAGTACACTGACATACAATGACACCAAGTAACAGAGACATACACTGACACTCAGTAACACAGACACACACTTACACCAAGTAATAAAGACAGAAACTGATACCCAGCAACACAGACACACACTTGCACCAAGTCACAAAGACATACACTGACACCCAGTAACAAAGACATACACTGACACCAAGTAACAAAGACATTCACTGATACCCAGTAACACAGACACACACTTACACCAAGTAACAAAGACAGACAATGACACCAAGTAACAAAGACATACACTGATTCCCAGTAACAAAGACACACACTTACACCAAGTAACAAAGACATACACTGATACTCAGTAACACAGACACTCACTTACACCAATTAACAAAGACATACACTGACACCAAGTAACAAAGACATTCACTTACACCAAGTAACAAGGACATACACTGACATCAAGTAACAAAGACATACACTGATACCCAGTAACACAGACACACACTAACACCAAGAAACACACTCATACACTGACACCAAGTAACAAAGACATACACTGACACCAAGTAACAAAGACATTCACTGATACCCAGTAACACAGACACACACTTACACCAAGTAACAAAGACAGACAATGACACCAAGTAACAAAGACATGCACTGACACCTAGTAACAAAGACACACACTTACACCAAGTAAAAAATCATACACTGACACCAAGTAACAAAGACATACACTTATACCAAGTAACTCAGACAGAAACTTACACCAAGTAACAGAGACATACACTGACACCAAGTAACAAAGACATGCACTGACACCTAGTAACAAAGACATACACTTACACCAAGTAACAAAAACATACACTGACACCCAGTAACAAAGACATACACTTATACCAAGTAACACAGACATACACAGACACCAAGTAACAAAGACACACACTTACACCAAGTACACAGACATACACTGACACCAAGTAACAAAGACACACACTGACACCCAGTAGCACAGTCACACACTAACACCAAGTAACAAAGACAGAAACTGATACCCAGTAACACAGACACACACTTACACCAAGTAACAAAGACATACACTGATACTCAGTTACAGACACACACCTACACCAAGTAACAAAGACATACACTGACACCAAGTAACAAAGGCATACACTGACACCCAGTAACACAGACACACACGGACACCAAGTAACAAAGACATACACTGACACCCATTAACAAAAACATACAC